>NC_133005.1:19549924-19852954 GCF_048564905.1 Vicugna pacos
GTGAACTTGGTGGTGACTTCTCCACAGTCCTGGGCTTCGCGGTTTTAGATCCTAGCTGGGTCCTACAGTAAGACAGTGCTCCCTGATGTGACGTTTCACCTGCCTGCTGCCACACACAGCTCTGCCTAATTTACCAACAACCCTCTTCCTTAGCTTTTCCTCCTTGTCTGGCATCTCCGTGGAAACACTCAAAAGAGTTGCCTGGTTTTAACCGAACTTCCAGGGGAGCATTTCTTCCTTGAGTACACTGCCACCTCCCGGAGTAAACAAGTGTGACAAGAAACCCTAAAAATGCTGCTGTTCCAAAGAGGACACTTTTATTTTTAAAGACTTTTTTTTCTTACATTAGGTGCAAAGGTCACCTGACTTCCTATGATAAAATTTGAAATTAACATGTGCCTTTCAGCCCTGTTTGCTTTTTTATCTATACTACATGGGTAACTATGCATTTTTTTGTTATCTTATGTGCATTTTTTTAATTAAAAGTTTTATCTGGATTTGAATGCAGGCTAGGAGCATCCTTTCAGTGTGTTGTCTCTTAAAAAGGTGAGTATTTTTTCCACTACAAAAAAGAAGTGCAACTTTCAGGTTTAACACTTGCTTTTCCTCACAGTTGCAAGATTTGAGCTTATTCTCTGCAGTGAGATTGACTTAGAATCCTCCCGTAACCACCAGTTTCAACTCCTTTCTCATTGACAGTCACCAGATTTCCTGACATATCATGAGTTTTTTTTATCCAGGTCTACCTTTTGGAAGAAGCATCATAGAGCAAAGAAAAGCCATAGGCAGAGGAGCATCAGAGGGCCTCTGATTTGATGGCCAGATGTCAAGGGCATATCTTTGATCTCGTGGTACATCGTACATGGTACCTGTTAGAGGCAGACGGTCCATAAGGGGTAGGGATGTGCTGTTTGTAGATGTCCCTTCATGCAGTTCTCACATCCACACATAGGGGGCAGGAACAACGTGCCTTCTCATTTTACAGAGAAGCCACGCTCCGAAGGTAAAATAACTTCCCGCCAGTAAGCAGTGGAACCAGGATTCAAACGACGTTTGTCTTAACTCCAAAGACCACTGAGCTTAACCCAGCAAACCCCACCCTTCCATTTCCAGCCCCGCTCAGCTCTGAAACGCTTGCCCCACCCTCAGCCCCAGTGCGGACCTCTCCTGACTCAGTGTCCCCATGTCACACTGTAGAAGAGGGCCAGGGAGGTTAGGGGTTGGCTGCCCCAGAGTAGCTGGGGAGGTGCAGGTGGATCAAAAAGGTCTAGAAGCCACAGAAATGAGCTACCTAGTGAGTATTTTATGATTCTGGGAAAGTCTCGTTTTCAGTTCCAGGGTGGAAAAAGTAAGCAAATGAGTTTCATTTGAAAACTCATCTTTGAGTTGTAAACACTAGAAGCCAAGGCGTTCTGCAATTTTTGTTTTCCGGAATCACTAAAAAAAAAAAAAAAAAATTTTTTTTTAAATGTGCTTGTAGTAAAGACTTCTTTTCCCTTCCATACATTCAGCAAAGGGTGAAATGGGAAAGGAGGTGCCCTTCGACCCCTCCAGCCTCCCTGAGAGATTCTGGGGTGACACGGGGAGGGGAGGAGGCAGGGAAATCACATGAAATAATGAAATTATAAATTTTTCATTATTCTCCCACACAAATACATGACTTTATGAAATCACATGAGAGATGATCATGTGAATAAATGAAATGTGTATGATTTTTTTCATCATTTCCCACACAAACATGATGTTCCCACTTCCTCCCCTTTCCCCGCTGTCACCCCAGAATCTCTGGGAATGGCAGGGGTGGGAAGAAGCTGCCTCCTCTTCTATTTTGCCCCCTCCTCCCCTTCATGCCGCTTCCTCCAAGAGCCGTTGAGCCCTGGACGTCCCAGACAAGCTGAAGGGCAGCACTTAGCCCTTTCCTGTGTTCAAGTTTCCCCTTTCTCAA
Source organism: Vicugna pacos (assembly GCF_048564905.1). Taxonomy (NCBI): domain Eukaryota; kingdom Metazoa; phylum Chordata; class Mammalia; order Artiodactyla; family Camelidae; genus Vicugna; species Vicugna pacos. The sequence continues at coordinate 19,551,870 of NC_133005.1, forward strand.
CACTTGCAGCTCATTGAAGCCGTGTGGCAATGCTGAGTGCTGTCAGAAGGGGACAAAATCAGCCTCTCCCGTCCTCCGTCCTCACAAATGCCCGTGCTGCTCTGGACCCCGCTGGCCTTGGGGTGATAGGTCCTCAGACTTGGTTACAGTGGAACCCTTCCTGATGAATGAAAGGTCAGATTCTAATGAATTAAGCCCCACGTGAGCCCAGGTTGCATGGAAGCCACTTCGGAAAACACTGGATTAGATGATTTAGAAGGAGCCTCCAGGAGCCTCCCCGCATTTACCCAAACATCCTGTGTTACATCAAGACCTGGTTACCTCACAAGAGGGGCTATGAAAACACACATGGCGGGGAGGATGTAGTGCAAGTGGTAGAGCGCATGCTTAGCATGCATGAGGTCCTGGTTTCAATCCCCAGTGCCTCCTCTAAAAATGAAGAAATAAACCTAATCACCTCCACCCTCAGAAAAAAAGGCCTAAATAAATAAATCACTCTTAAATAACATTTTAAAAAGGACACTCATAAACAGGATGGGAATTCGAGATTTCATCTGGATTCACTAGTCACACTGTCAAAAAGATTTCTGACTAAGTGAATTTACTTCCTTCTGACTCGCCGTGTGACCTTGAAGACCTCGAATTCCCCTACGTGCCTCGGTTTCTTTGCTCATGACAGAGGAAACATCCTGCAGCCACTCCCCAGCAGGGGACCCCCAGCTGACCAGTGCTGTCGGGGACCCTGCAGGGGGTCGTTTTGAAATTTGGAAGGTGAGGCCTTGGCTGCTCTGAGATCCCTGGGACGGAAGGATGGGCCCTGGGGAGGAGGCAGAAGACCTTCTGTGAGTGGAGCCCTGGCCTCAGGGAGGGGCGGGTCCAAAGCCCCAAGCCTGTGTCCTCCGACTCAAGGGCTGTGTCGTCAGAGGCCTTGGTGGCCCCAAACAGGTCCCCTGATAGGATGAGGGGAAGACAAATGAGGTTCCAGAAGGGAAACAAGCATATGTGTGTATTTATTTATATTTATATTTATATACATATGTATGTGTATCTCCTTGAGAAAAGAGCAGGTGATGCAGCAGGGCCGGGGGCCCAGGCTCAATACGTGGGGCGTGGTGACAGGCTGGCTGGTTTGTGCCCAGCACCTCACTGGTAAAGGCAACCCCTACTTGTGGCCACCATGGCGATTAAGACGGAGCAGGGACACTCCTGCAGGCGACAGGACGGGAAGTGGGGGAGCCAGTGCCGAACAGTCAGATGTTCCTTTTTTTTTTCTCCCCAAATAGTCAGATATTCCTGCTCGCTAAGCACGCGCTTTACCGCCGAGCTGTACCCTCCCCCATGTTACTATCTCATTTGAAGGTATTTTCTCACTTGCTTTGCTGATCACATCCAGAAAATTCTCTTACAGAGTCTGAGTTTGATCATGTTTTTCACCATAATCAAAATCCAGAAGCATCAGCCTGGTCAAAAAGGAAAGTGAAACAGCAGCAGTAGAGGGAGATCAAGCCTTGGTCCGAGGGGTGTGTCCCTTCAGCTGTGAAGCCAGGGTCCGGGTCCGGGTCTGGGTCGGGGTCCAGGTGCTTCCTTGCCACCCTCTGTATTCCGGCACTCTGTGATCATGGTCCATTTCGGTCCCCCCACCCCACCCAGGTCACGGCACGCCCCCTACTCCGATGTAACGCTCCAGGCCTTTCTACCATGCACATGTTTTTCTTTCAAAACTCTTGCATCACTCTGCCAACTTGACCCCAGTATCTGTGTCAGGCCACATAGTTACAAAACTCGAATTTCAGGGCTTGTTGGCAGGCTGCCATGGCTGTCAAATATGCCCCAGGGGCTAAAGAGATACCGAGGGGTTAAATGGCGATGCCACTTTAGAGCCAGTGAAGTCAGCTTCCACCTCCCCAAAGAGTGGTCTCAACGACAGTGAAGCTCACAGCACACGACTGAAGGCTCAGGAAGCTAGCACGGACCCAGGGCTGCCACTTGCGCTGCCATGAGTCTTTCAATTCATCCTTTAAGTGAGGTAGGTATTAGCCCCATTGTATAGATTAGGAAAAGTGTGGTGGCGTCCTGGTAAATTGTTTTTTTTAATGAACAAAGTCGATGTATTTAAAAGGAAGACTACAGAATTTGACACTGAGAGAGATATCAAAGACCCACAAGATTTATAACTGATAAATACCAAAATGATTGGCTATAAACCATGTAAAAATACATTCCCTGGTCCCCAAACAGAACATAAGTTAAGTATGGCAATTATAAAATGTTTACATACATTTTCCTTATAATTTGTAAGAACCATTCTAAAGAATTTATTTGTATAACAAATTTACCATATCCATTGATAAAAAAATTATTAATTTGAATTTATTATTGTTTGCCTTTTTCTATACGTAACAGTGGCTTTTGTCCCAAGTTCTCCTTGAACTTTTTATTTACCATAAAGGTCTTTTTATTCCTAATTCTTTCTACAAACAGAAGAGGGAGGCTAATCCGTCATGGATCCTGTAGAAAACAACGTGAAGAAAAGTTCTAGAGTGAACAAAAATACCGGTGAATATATTATCTTTCTGAAAAGGGGAGGATTGGGTGGCCAGCTGAGATCCATTTCTGCACCAATGAAACAAATGGAAGTGAAACCTGAGAACAAGCAGAACTGAAGCTCAGTGCCAACGTGCTGTGTCTGTGAGGCCAGCTGAGGACAGTCCCCAAAGCTCAGTGAAGCCCAGTGCACACGTGGGCTCCCTGAGGCAGCCCAGATGGTTGCTGTGAATCCCAGATGGGTGTAGATGGCACTTCAAATGACAATGGTATAGCTCGATACAAAATTTCCTGGTAAATTTTTAATAACTCTGTGGGCGAGAGGGAGACCTGGTTTGCTAGTTTCCCTGGCGTAGACTCCCAACACAGCCAACATGACACCAAGATGACATCACTGAATACAAAATTGGGAAGAGGTTCAAACACCTGGCTCTCTCTCAAACACAGGGCTGAGCCAACCTCAGCACACACTGGAACAGGGTACAGAGGTCAAACAACTGGTCAAGGTCACCCAGCTAAAACAGCTAAAATGTGGGACGGGAGGATGTGGACCCACGCCTCTGACGTTAGCACAACTTTTGATATTCCCACGTGAACAGTGAGGTCTCATGAGCGGAGAGCCCTAGGTTGTCTTTCTCTGTGATAATATAGCCCTGAAGTGAGTTTTCCCAGAACATACAAAACTCCCTAGAAGTTCTTCCCTCCCGGTTACGTTACACCAGATTCCAAACGTCACAATGGTGACAGTTTCCACTAAAAAATCTTCAGACCCCAACTGCTTGACGGTATGACATTTGACTGCACATCTGGGTCAGAGGTGGGGTTTAGGAGGGGAAAGAGTTCTGCCTTCGTCCCAAAAGAGCAAAACACCAAACCATGACCTGAGACAACCCCCCAGCCCCCACGTCCGTAATGGGCTGGCCTTTGCAGATAAATGATTAACGTCAAGTCCACCAGGGAGAGGCGACTCTTCCTCGGGGACCGAGCTCTGTTTTTAGAGGCTGAGTGGAATGTTTTTATTCTGACCTTTTCCTCCCTTTATGAATGGTTCTGTGAATCAGGTAGACATCAGGAGAGCAAAGGGGCAGCCAAACACTTTGCAAGAAGCTGTTGAATAATCCGCTCCTTATAACCTGGCCAAGTCCAGCCTAGGATAAGGGGCTGTAAACGCAAGTGAATTTGGGGGTAAAGAATGTGCACAACCCAGGCACCGCTGGTCACATGTCTCCAAAATGTGTGAAGCAATACCCAGTATATCTGAGAATGTAATGCAGTCTATGGGCCAATAATTGTCAAGCCATGCTCGGGTCTAACCAATCATAATTCAACTAATTTAGTTAAATGGACACACACGTAATTTTTGGCGTATTTCAGTTAGAATTGTTCAGCTACAAGTGACAGAAAATCCAAAATAATAAAGGCTCAAAAACAAGAAAGAAGTTTTCTGTCTCTTCCACCTAAAACTCCTAAGGCAAGCGGACGCCAAAAAGGCATGCCACACCATGTCGGGGACCCGCGTCCTTTTAGGCTTTTACTCGCTCTACACAGCTTCTGCTCACAAAGTCATCCCATCGTCTAATGTGGCCGCTTAGCTCCACTGTGTCCCATGGCTTCAATTAGCTAGAAGGGAGGTCGAAATATTTGGTCTTTATTCAAAGTAACCATGAACTCAGTTAAAAATCAGGGTTTTTTTCTGATAAAGGTGAGGATATTTATCGGGAGTCAAGGAGCTCCCTCGGCCATAAGCACATGGCACTGTGCTAGGCACTGCCAGCTGCTACAGATACTCCACTGAAAAGAGTTTCTAGTCTAGCAAGAGACGGACGTTGGAGCAAATAACTACATAATGCTACGTAACAGGTTCTATTCTTGACATGTGAAAAGGACATATGAGAACAAAAAGAAAAGAATGGTTAGTTTTGTTGAATCAAAGGCAAAGTAGGAAGGATTTCCCAGAGAAGGAGTCATTTAGACTTGGCCTTGGAAGGCTGAGTAAGAGTTCGCCAAGTGGGGAGAAGGGCAGGAATTAGGTCAAGCTTGGCAGAGCAGCCACTAGCAGAGAGAGAGAGCCAGTGAATGTTCTTGTCCATGAGGGGCCATGCTCATACTTGCATTTTAGAAACACATGCCTGGCAGCTGATGGAGACTGGATGGAAGGCGGGGAGCCACACTGGAAGTTGGAGGGTCAGCTCAGAGGCTGCTGTGATGACCAAGTTAAAAGACACTGAGGAGACGTGTTGGGGTATAGCTCAGTGTCAGAGTGTATGGTTCAATCCCCAGTACCTCCATTTGAGGGAGAAAAAAACACAGAACTGGAGCTAAGCCAGTGGAAAGAGAAGTAGATGTGAGAGCTGTCTCAGAACTAAAATCAGTGGACTTTGCAATTGTGGCCAACACTATATTTGCAAGGTATTTGGTTATTACCTACCAAAACCACTTTCCCCTCTTCCTTGCTAACAGAATCTGAATTCAACTGAGTGAATGTGTCCAGCCCCACGGATGGATCTTTATTGGTCTGCACCAGTCGTGACAATCCTGTTCCACACTTTCCAGTTCCCTTTGTAGGTAGGGGTGGCCATGTGGCTGGTTCTGACCAATGAAGCCCAAGGGAAAGTACACTATGGAGATCCTGATAAAAGGGAGATGCAGCTGGCTTCACTTTGACCTGTCCCCATTTCTTCCTGCCTTGAATGTGGATGTGATGTCCGGAGGTACAGCAGCTGTTTTGCAATCTGAAGGCAACAAGCCTGAGGATGAAAGGGTATCCTAAAGACGGTGGAGCCTGAAAACAGAAGGAGTCTACGTCATCAGAGGACAGCTGAAAGGACACCAACAGCCTCTAATTCTGGACTTTCTGTTGTGTGAGAAAAATAAACAAATGTGTTTAAGTCACTGTTAAGTAGCTTTTCTATAACTTTCAGATGAATGTATTCCCAGATGATTGTTGTGAACAGTAAACGGGTGATTTTGTAGACTAATGGAATGGAGGGTTGAGCCTGACCTACAGTTTCTAATGTGGCTAGTTGGGTGCAATGAAAACCAATTGATAAGTAAATATAAAGGAGGGAGAGGAGGCATAGATAATAATCCATGGACATGAACAGTAAGTTTGGTCTGGGTGATTCTAAGATCTCAGTCACTCCTGACATTATGTGATTCTGTGAAGTATGTGTGGACCTTCACCATGGTGCATCCTCAGAACTCCCCTTTGGAAGTTCTTAGCAAAGCCTCATTCACCTTATTTGGGATTCCCTGGCTATAAATGAACCTTCATTACTTTCATGGGGATTCAATTCAATTCAGTTTGGGGAAATATCTAAAATTAAACAAGGTAAGTTATGAGATTGTGATAAATAAAATATTTTGGTGAATGCTTTAATAAGTAGAAGTAATTCTGTTGATTGTTTTGTATGTGAGTCATAAACTCCTTCTGAAAACAATTCCAGAACAAGAATTACAAATATATTTTCAACACTGAAAGCACCATTTGCAAAAAGACACCACCTACCAAGTAACTTTGGTCAAGACCAACTCTTGCCAGATTTTTTTTTTTAATTACTCTCAGGAGTTTGTGATCCAAACAGCCTCTCAGGTAAAACAAGCAAGTATTTTCCATGTTCTCAACACTCCTAAAAAAAGAAATGATCTTAAAAAAAGAAAGAAATGATCTCAGAGTTCTAATCTTGGGTTCTTTCTCAGACTTACTTTATGCAGTTAAGCCTAGTTCCTTCCAAGCAATAAAATGGAAAGAACAGCTCATGCCTCCCATCTAAAGGGGTGTGGTGAACAAGAGTTGGTCATCAACTTCCCAGAATTTGGAGCATCTCTTATAGGTTCCATAAATACTGGGCATAATTAATAATCACCCATAAAGTGATTTTGTCATCCATTTATTACTGAGGATTAATAATCATGTACTTACAGTCTGTATTCTTTTCAACAATTACAGAAAGCCATCACTGTTAAAATCTGCTTTTCAAACACCTAACATTCCTAATCTCTGAAATTCCTATGTTGTGCCTTTTCTTCTCAGCTTTCCTCAACACCTCCATTCAGCCAATGATTTGTAACATAATAACCATACGTTGCTGAGCACAGTGAGGTCACCAGAGGAACAGAGCTCATCTTTTCCCTCTGCATCTGTCCTCACAACGTCTTTCTTCCCTCCTGCCCCAGTTTGAATCTTTTCCACGACAGACTTTAACAGGATCTCAAATGATATTTTAAAATTTCTAAGCATTCTATAAATCCTCACGCTGAAATCTTACAGCCATTGAGTGATGCCTTATTAGGAAAACAAATATGAGTCTCAACCCTCATTACTATTTTATTTCCTCCAGCTCATTTCCTCACAGGCAGCAGCACCCACTTAGATATCTGGGTCCCCCGCCTCTTCTCTGTACACCACTCGGTGAGAGCTGGCTGCCCGGAGACTTGACAACCTGGTACCATCTCCTCCCACAATCACCTCCCCCAATTCCGCCAGCTTATCTCTGTTGTCAGAGAAGAATGAGCCTTCAAGCTTGTACATTCCGATTCCAGCTCTTGGGGGAAGAACCCTCAGCACAGTCATCTGGCGCCTGAAGGGCAGGGCAGGGGCACCTGGTGGTGCAGTCACCTGTCACCTAGGCCAGCCCACCTCACCCCACCCAGGCTGCCAGAACTGAACAGAGCTGGACAGGACCCCTTGGAAAGCACCCGTTCTGGGTCTCTGGTGCAACCTATATTAGGAGCATGTATTTCTGGGGTTCTGGGGATGGAACGGGGACAGCAGGGGTCAGAGCCCCTAGAAATTCTGCCCAGTCACCTCTCATCAGGTGTGTTACTAAGCCATACCTCTGGGAAAAGGCCACAGTGCTAATGCCAGGGCAGATGAGCTCGGCCAGCTGTGCAAACGAGCCCAGAGCCCAGAATAGAACAGTGAGGATAAGGCTGCCCTTCCTTCTCACTGGGCTATTGGACTCAGTTATGTGAGCCCAGACAAGCCAATTTCCCTCAGTGGGGCTCAGTTTTCTCTCTCTAAAATGCACCGAGCAGAGTAGAAACAGACAAGTTCTAAGGTCACTTCTAAGGCCAACGATCCATGACTCTGATTTTTATCTAAATCCAGAAAAGAAGTGTGCCCAAGTGTATAATTAGTGGCTCATTGTGTTTTTCTTGGGTTTGCTAACAATCTAACCTTGTGATCTTTTTCCACGAGATCTTTCCCCCAAAGATTCTTGAGAGTATTGAGAATCTGGATTGGAAATTTTTTTTGTGTGACTCAATTCTTTCCTTCCATTCCCACCCACGCCCACACCCACCATGTCCCATCTCAACCCTCACGTGAGCCCTTCTTAAAGCTGGGATGCTGGCAGACCTGGGCTGCAAATCCCAGGCACTTGAATTTAATGTTTACTGGTTTGAGTCCGGCCCCATCCCCTCCCAGGCACAATGGAGGCCATCCTGACTCACCATGTATTCTTTTTTTTTAATTTAATTTTTTAAATTAAAGTATAGTTGATTTACAATGTTTCAGATGTACAGCAAAGTGACTCAGTTATACATGTATATATATTCTTTTTCAGATTCGTTTCCATTATAGCTTACTACAAGGTATTGAATATAGCTCCCTGTGCTATACAGTAGGTCCCTATTATTTGTCTATTTTATATATAGTAGTGTGTACCTGTTAATCCCAAACTCCTAATTTATCCCTCCCCAACCTTTTCCCCCTTTGGTAACTATAAGTTTGTTTTCTACATCTGTGAATGTATTCCTGTTTTTAAAATAAGTTCATTTGTATCATTTTTTTAAGATTCCACATATAAATGATATCCTATGGCATTTTTCTTTCTCTTTCTGGCTTACTTCACTTAGAATGACAATCTCGGGGTCCATCCATGTTGTGCAAGTGGCATTATTTTATTTTTATGGCTGAGTAGTATTCCATTGTATAAATATACTACATCTTCTTTATCCAGTCATCTGTTGATGGACATTAAGGTTGTTTCCATGTCTTGGCTATTGTCAATAGTGTGCCTACAAACACTGGGGTGCAGTTACCATGTACTCTTTTCCCATCCATTTGTTGAATGTTTCTCCCGAGTACCAGACTCCACCCTGGGCACCTGTGCTACTGAGAACAATGAGGCCCAATTCTCAAGAAGTTGAGTCCTAAATTAGGGAGGGGCCACATCAGTCAACTTGATGGTAGTTAACAAGGTCACGTGGGAGAGAACACAAATGAGGGCCTCCCTGGGCGAAACCCTGAAGGCGCTAAAGCAGATGCTGTCGGTGCCCACCCGCATCCCCTAGCCCTCCTTACAGTTCGCAGGGCAAGCCAGATGTGCTAGGCAGCTAAAGCCATGGGAACAACCTTCAAGCCAACAAGCGGCATAGGCTGGTGGGTAAATACCCCACCTCCTTGACACATGACGAAATAATCTCGAGGCAGCTCTCCAGAGCCTCCCAGATGATCCCAGTGGGACCACGTGACCTGCTGTTAACACACCTGTGGTGCCTGCCCTTCCCTGTCTCACTTCCCAACTCCCTCTCCACGCCTCTTGGAATGGTGTCCTGAATAAACCACCTGCATCCAAATCCTTCCCGGCTTCTGAGGCAAGCCACGGTAGGTCTGGCAGAGTGAGCAGGATTGGAGAGTAAGGCGGTGGGGAGAGGGCGCCCAGGCAGAGGAGCCGCTTGGGTACCGCTTGGGGGATGGAGGGCGGATGTGGCCTGGCATTCGGCATGGGGTGGCATGGGGAGGACACACAATTGTTGGCTCCAGGACTTTGTCGTGGGACCTTATCACCCTTGTCCAAGGGGGACCAACACTTTAGTCATCTTTTCCCGGCCTCTCAGAGGTTCTGGAAGAGAGAAGGTCACCCTTGTCCAAGGGGGACCAACACTTTAGTCATCTTTTCCCAGCCTCTCAGAGGTTCTGGAAGAGAGAAGGTCACGCTTGTCCAAGGGGGACCAACACTTCAGTCATCTTTTCCCGGCCTCTCAGAGGTTCTGGAAGAGAGAAGGGGCTGGAGAAGATGGCCAGGACCTTCCTGAGAGGTGCCCTGTGGCACTGCCCAGGTGTCTGCCTCAGTCCTGGGTCCACAGGGGCTCAGGAGGTTGCCTCTGTTTCTTTGAAGAATGAACTACTCCACTATGAAAGGAAATTTCCCCACTGTCCTGGCTTCTAGCATGATTTGGGTCTATCTAAACATTTGGAAGAGATTCTCTTCTGCTTACAGGGGATATTCAGTGTCCGAGGCTGAGGCCTGTAGAAGGCAATATAAAGCAGTGGTTAAGCCAGACAGACTGCCTACGGTGTGCTCTGGAGCCCAGCCAGCCTCTGTGAGCCTCAGTTTCCCCATCCGTAGCATGAGAAAACTCGTACCCGGGACGTTTCAGTGAGATAGTGCCTGTGACATTAAGGTTCTGAGTACAGCCACCGGGGCAAGGCTAACCTGCCACCTGGGTCCATAAGCAAATTCTGCAGCTCAAAAGCCCAGCTGGGCAGCCCACTGAGAGTGTGTCTGCTTGGGCTGGGTATGACCGGAGCAACCAAGAAGTCCAAGGGCCAAGCTCAGACATCAGGTCAGCCTGTCCTTGCTGCCACTGGTGAGCTAGCCAGCAAGCAAGACCCCAGGGGGCTCCTCAGCCCCAGCCTGTCCAGACCCCTTGCCCCACCAGTGCGCAGAGCAGCATGCTGATGTCACTGTCTGGGGTCCTCTTTATAGTCCTCCATGGAAAGGCACTTCCTCCTCAGGGTTTCTCTTCAAACCGGCATGTCTCAGTGGATTTCTGTTGGCCTCAGGTTGTCAGTTGCCTTGAGGGCAGACCCGGCTGGTTACACTGAGAGAAGCTGAGGTTTTAGCTGATCTGCTCGATGCTCTCTGTGCCCATGAACCAAGCAAAGGCAGAGGTAAGGGCCTCACCTGAGGCCGCCCACTGATCCCCAGGCTGGTCCTGTCACCTCCCCACCTTTCCCTGACTTCTCCGTCCCACTGACCTCCCCTGTCATTTATGTACAGTGTTTCTACTGGGCCTCAAGCTCCCTAAGTAGCAACTGCCCCATCCCAGACAGAGTTGCACAAAACAGACCTCTCCCCGCCTCCCCGCCCGGCTGATGAAGGTATACTTCTGAGCACCAGGGCCAAGGGCTGGCACTTAGGCTGAAAGGATATTTTTCAGGCTTTGGGTGGAGAAGGCCTCAAAGGAGATCCCAGTGGATAACTTGCAATTACGCAATTAAACAAGCCACTTCCCAGAGGTCCTGGAGTTCCTCAGAGCAGCTCAGATAAGGACTGACAGGAGGAAGGATGAAGTTTTGGTCTCAGGGTCTGCGTATACAAGCTGAAGATGATTAAACACCGGGCCGGGGGTAAGGGCAGTGCTGTGCCGATCAAAGACCCTCAGACAAAGTGACCAGTCTTGGAATTCTGGGGGAGAAAGGCACTGTCTGCTTTCAACAAATGTGCTCTAAGCAAACCACATTTAGCATCCCCACGGCTTCAGGGAGACCTGGGGCTTTTGGTAACCAGAATCAATCACCCCAGCATTTCTGCTCTCTTGATCGGTCCCCACCCCTTCTGAGAGACAAACATGCATGCTGTCACCAAACTGGGTCCCAGAGAAACCAAACCAACCCTTCTCGAGGGCTCCTGGTCTGTGATCCGGTCTGTGCCCGTCCCAGCTCTCTCTCTCTCTGGGGACCCCCTCTCCTGTAAACCTCTGCAGGCCTTCCTGTGGACTGGGGTGCCTTTCTCTTTTGGAGATGGAACTTCCTCCTCATACCAGCTCACCATTTAGCCTCCAACCATCCCAGGAAATGGGAACCACCTGGCAAGAGGATCAGATTCCTGGGATGCCTCTGCCTCACTGTGCCCATCAGCGCACAGCTGACGATTCCCTCTGGCGGAAATTGCTGACTCCCGCCATCTCTCAGGCCAGGGAAAGGTGACGGGGGTAAGGCCAGGTGAAGATGGGGGAGGGCTGGGAGGAGGTGCTGTGCCTGGAAAGGGGCAGGCCCAGACCAGGGAGGAGGAGGAGACCAGCATCGAGGATGTTGGCTGAAGACCACAATGTCTCAGTGAGGAAGGAGGGGCCACAGAGGTGGGGGTATCTCAGGCTCCCTGAATGGCCAGGGGTGTCTGGGAAACAGCCCTCCTTCTGAAATTCAAAGTTGAGCTGCTAAGCCACTGGCTCCTGGAATCTATAAGACAAAACTGAAGACTGCAAACAGACGTCCAGAGCTGCCACACCCTAAAAGGACAGCTTCTAGGTGAGTATGACACACTGCTGGACACACGGACTCCTAGCTTCCGTTTCCAGGCTCTTTCTCACTGCCTTGACCCCCCAGCAAGCAAGAGGGAGGCCTTTCCCCTGGAGCCAGGGTGGTTGCTCAGGGACCTAGCAGTCGGCAGAGACGGCTGGAGCAGGAATACACCTGCAAAAAATGAAAGGATTTATCAAGCAGTGACCAGGATCGGATTGGAAGTAGCTTTACTGCTCCCACGCCAGCCCACAGCTGCCTGATCTACCCCTACCTGATCTCCCAGCTGCCCTGTGCAGTCCTGGGTACTCCAGAAAGCCCACATCTAGCAGCCCTCAGCTAGATCCCTTCTGGGCAGGGCTGACCTCAGGAGCCCATGCTTTTCCTCAGGAGCCCATGCTTTTGTTGGGACCAACGGTGGGCCTAGGAAATGCTCTCCTCCAGGTTCCCAAGCTTCCCAGCTGCCTGGAGGCACTTTTTTTTTTTCCCTGGAGGCAACCCTGAGTACCCTCCCAAGAAAGACCCCTAAACTTATTTTTGGCAAACCACATCACAAGCAAACTGGGTTCACCTGTGGCTGGGTAGTTCTAAGGGGAAAAACTGGGGCAACCAAGTTTCGTTGGAAATAAAACCTTCAAGTCCAAAGTCAGAGCATCTCCCCAGCTGAGGTCATCCACTGGCGCATTATTGATACACGATTATGCGACAGCGTCTGCGCACCTGGGGAGAATTTAGAGATAAAGGCCATCTTCCCTTCCCCCCAGAAGGTCATGGGATGGGGACAGGCAAAGGAAGAAGGTTCAGTAACAGATGAGGGAGGCCTTCCGCCAGAGCTCACTTGTGGCTGCTAACCTTCGGGGGAACTAGAGAGAAAGGCAAAGCTGTGGGAAGGGCAGGAGGCGCCGCGGTGTGCGGCAGATGACAGCAAAGCCAGTCACTACCTGGGGAACACCTCCTGCCCTTCAGGGAACACCCAGGGCTGGGCTCCTCCCGGGGGGCACATGTGCCCCTTCGTTCGGGGTTTCCGCTGCATTTAATGGGCTGTCCGCTGGTCTCTCCCCAGCCACGCGCCATGTGGTGGGCCCTGCTGCTGCTGCTGCCGCCGACGGCGCCGCGCCTGAGCCGGGCAGAGCCTCTCCAGAAAAACGCGGTTTTCCGGCTCACTCACCGGGGCCCCTGGGGGAGCCGGGCCGGCAACGCCACGGTCTCGCCCTGCGAGGGGCTCCCGGCGGCGGGGATCGCGACCCTGAGTCTCGCGAACCGCAGCCTGGAGCGCCTGCCGGGCTGCCTGCCGCGCACGCTGCGCAGCCTCGACGGCAGCCACAACCTGCTGCGCGCCCTGAGCGCGCCGGAGCTCGGCCGCCTGCCGGGCCTGCGGGAGCTGGCGCTGCGCCACAACCGCATCGCCGCGCTGCGCTGGGGCCCCGGCGCGCCCGCCGCGCTGCGCGCGCTCGACCTCAGCCACAACCGGCTGGCCGCCCTGCCGCCGTGCGCCGCGCCCGCGCTGCCCGGCCTCCGCGCGCTGGCGCTGGCCGGGAACCCGCTGCGGGCGCTGCAGCCCGGGGCCTTCGCCTGCTTCCCCGCGCTGCGCCTGCTCAACCTCTCCGGCACCGCGCTGGGCCGCGGCGACCAGGCCGGCATCGCCGACGCCGCCTTCGCCGGGGCGGGCGGCGCGCCCCTGGCCGCGCTCGAGGTCCTGGACCTCAGCGGCACGTTCCTCCCGCGCGGTGAGTGCGGGCGCCCGGCCCGCGATCGCTCCGGGCAGGGGAGGGAGGGCCGCGAGCTTCCTCCAGGGGCGCTGCCCTGGCCCACTGCTCGCAGTACCGCTCGGCAGACCCTCCCCGAGATTCCCCGAGTTCAAGGCAGCCTGTTCACGCCTTGCGTCCCGAGAGATGGGGACTACTGTCCCTGTTCTGCCTGCGAGGGGGCCAGGGCAGAGAAAGCGGAATGGCTGGCCCACGGCCCCACAGCTCACTAGCAGTGCCTCCACATCCAAAGCCAGACGTTCGGGGTCCAGAGCCCACGCTTTTCGCCGCTCTGTCCCACCGCTCCCCAGCGGGGCCGGGCAGTGCTGGTAGCGTGGGGAGTGGATGCAGCGCTTTGGGGCTGATTCATTAATGGACCAACTTAGCACCAATTAGTTCATGTGAAGCACCGGATGCTCTGAGGATGCATTCATTGATTTCTACTCGGTTGGCTCAAACTGCGTCTGTGAATGTTAAATCCTTCAAACAAGACGCAGGAGGGAAGTGATAATACTGGTTCTCCCGCACATGGCGAACTCTGACGGGTTCACAAGATTGGTTTTATTCAAAACAAAAACACTTCACGTGTCTATAATCACTTGTTTCTCCACAGACAAGAGAACAAAGGGCAAGAACAGTAAACAGAGGCGAAGGGGCACACTCTCCATTTATTACAGGTTCTGAACCTCCTCCTCTCCACCTTCCTTACATTCCTCAAAGATTCCCCGCCTCCAGGCAGCCGTCAGAGTAAAGGCTGGGCTGTGTCCCTGTGGAGTTTAACAAGAGGGTGGGCCAACATCAGACTTGGAGACAGTGTCCTGGGGTCAAGCCCTAGCCATGGCCCTTCTGAGCTGTGTGGCCTTTGGCCATTCTTCTCTGGGGCTTCAGCCGCCTAGGGCTGAAAAATGTAGAACTGGCCATCTCTGATGGCCCTTCGGGCTGAAAACTCAGCCCACGCTTCTGAGATTCCTAAAGCTGCCCGCCGTGCCCATGCTCAGCAATGATCTTCACCACTCACCTTGTCGCTCATTATTTCCTCAACTCCTAGCCAGCCTCCTGAGTTTGTGCCTTCTCAGCAGCAGGCAGCTTTCCCTCTGTTTTAGTTCAGTCGGGATGGATCAGAGACTTGCCAAAGCTCAAGTCCCTCTACCTGAGGAAGATGCCCAGACTGAGGAGCTTGGAGGGAGACATATTCAAGACCACCCCTGAGCTGCAGCTGCTGGACTGTCAAGATTCGCCAGCACTTACGTCTGTCCATACGCACATCTTTCAAGACACTCCTCGCCTACAGGTCCTCCTATTCCAGAAGTAAGTGTTTCTGAATCACATGGTTGATTTTTGCCTGTTCCACTAAGTTGAATAGGTGTAACTATTTTATAGAACAGACTAGACCTTCCATTTCCTTCCTCTGCTCTTTCAAATCCTCTCCAGGGTCTTGTTCTTCCTCATCCTTTGGATGATATTGTAGGCGCATCCCAGATAGTCCATCCAGGAAGCTCAGTCCTGTCCAGAGTAATGTTAAAGCTCTAAACTCTCATGCATGTAAAGTTTCCTTTGAGCCCAGGAATGAGAAACTTGCAGTGGGAAGAGGGGATCAGGGTTTTGTCTATTTCTCCATCCACCTGCTTCCCCATGCGTTTATGCATGTCGGCCCCTCCAGGTCCACAGAGGAAAAGTGAAAGGGTAGAAAAGTCCTGCTTGCATCAGGACCT
Organism: Vicugna pacos; assembly: GCF_048564905.1. Taxonomy (NCBI): domain Eukaryota; kingdom Metazoa; phylum Chordata; class Mammalia; order Artiodactyla; family Camelidae; genus Vicugna; species Vicugna pacos. The sequence goes on from NC_133005.1 coordinate 19,567,121, forward strand.
GAGTTTGGTGCCCTCTGGCCCAGTGATGTCCAAAGTGTCACTATATGAACCCTCCTTCCCAAGAGCAACTACTGTCCTGACTTCTAACAGAAAAGGTAGTGTCCCTTTGAAGATGATCCCAGGCCACCTCCTTTCCTGGGGGCCCACACTTGGGCCTGGGGAAGAAAGCCCCATTGCCCCACCATCACTCTCAGAGTAGCTTTTTTCCCTCTGCCAGCTCCAGTCACAGCCAGAGTACTTCACTTTGGGGCTTGTCATGAGGGAAAAGGAGATGGACAGTGCAGAGCTCAGTGTCTGGCACGCTGTGTGCTCTATAACATTAGTGAAGATGATGGTGGTTGTGATGAAGGTGATATGATGATGACAGTCATGGTGATGAGGGTAACAGTGACTGTGATGATGGTGATGATGTTGGTAATGATGCTGAATTGGTGATGGTGATGGTGACGGTGGTGATGATGATGTGGATAAGAGTGATATCTCTGGCTCAGACTCCTCTTTTGAGCTTCAGACTGATGCAGCGTTGTTTAACTTTATCAGATGTGGAACCAAACTGCCTGGGCTCAATCCTGACTCCACCACTTACTAGCTGTGTGAGTTGACGCAAGTTACCAAAGGTCTCTGTGGCTTGGTTTCCTCATCTGCGAAATGGGGATAATGAACGTATCTTCCCCCAATGGATTAGTGAGAGGAAATGCCTTGATATATACCTAGAGCAACGCCTGGCACAGAACAAGAGGTTTGTGTTATTACTGCTGGGCATCTCCACTGGATGTCTCGTAGGTCTTTCAGCATACAGCAGACAGCTAGATAACATGAGCCCTGAGCTCCTGGAAGTCCTGGGCTGGAGATACCTAACGGAGCATCCTTGGCACAGAGATGGCAGAGGAGGCATCAGGTGATGGTGGTGATGATGCTGATAGGGATAGTGGTGAAGATACCAGTAAACGATGATGTTGATGGATGATGATGGTGGTGGCGATGATGACAGCATAACAGCATGGCCCCTGCTTTCAGGAAGCACAGAGTTCAGTGTAGGCAGCAGACATCCGACAGCTGTCATGATACACTGGGATCAGTAACAGAGGCACACGCCCGTACAGTGTTATCAGGCAAGTGGGGTTAATGATCAGCTCCAGCAGGCTGGAGGAAGAACGTAATTGATCCATATCTTCAACGGTGAGTCCAAACTCACCAGGTGGAGAAAGGCAACCCAGACCCCCAAGAAAAGCAGGCATCCCTGATTCAGAAGTGGTGACTGCCTCCTCTCATCCCTGCGCTTCTCGGTTCCCTGCAGTCTGACCGCCCACTTCAGCTTCACGATGGAATGGATCCAGCGGCATTTCAGCTGCTAAGCCCAGGGGACACTTCTCTATCCATCAAGCCCCTTGTCGATTCTTTCCTCTCTATTGAGGCTCTCTGTCCCCTTGTCCTCAGGATGCTGCCCTGGTGCTTCTCCAGCCTTCCTGAATAGAGCTGCTTAAGGTCCTTGGCTAGTTCCACTTCTTATAACTTTTTTTAAACACCTTTATTGTGGTATGGTCCCTGTCCAGTAAACTACACATATTTCAGGTGTACAATCTGATGAATTTTGATACACGTATACAGCCATGCAACCACCACCACAACCAAGATAGTTAACAGCTCCATCACTCCCCAAGAGGTACAATTTTCAAATTTCCAATTTATCCCTTCCCACCCCCTTTACCCCTGGTCACCATAAGTTTGTTCTCTATGTGTGTGAGCCTGTTTCTGTTTTGTAGATGAGTTCATTTGTGTCTTTTTTTTTTTAGATTCCATATGTAAACGATATCATATGGCTTTTCTTTCTCTTTTTGGCTTACTTCACTTAGAATGATGATCTCCAGGTCCATCCATGTTGCTGCAAATGGCATTATTTCATTCTTTTTTATGGCTGAGTAGTAGTCCATTGTGTGTGTGTGAGTGTATATATACATATATATACATACATACACACACACACACCCACACACACTACATCTTCTTTATCCAGTCATCTGTAGATGGACATTTGGGTTGTTTCCATGTCTTGGCTATTGTAAATAGTGCTGCTCTGAACACTGGGGTGCATGTGTCTTTTTGAATTATATTTTTCTCTGGATATATGCCCAGGAGTGGGATTGCTGGATCATACAGTAAGTCTATTTTTAGTTTTTTAAGGAACCTCCAGACTGTCCTCCATAGTGGCTGTACCAGTTTACATTCCCACCAACAGTGTAGGAGGGTTCCATTTTTCCACACCCTCCTGGCTGCTCTGCTGGCATGCCCAATGCCCTCTGACAATGCTACTCACAGGAGGGAGAGCCCCTTGGTGAGATTCCAGCAAAAAAAGAGAAAAGGGATTGTTTAGAAGACAAGCGGAAACTTCCTCCAGACTCGGGCTCTGCCAGTCCAGGTGCAGAGAGCGCCCGGATGCAGACACGTGCCGGGATGTGATGCAGGCACTCCCGTTCCTCAGCCTGTGGTTGGGGCTGCAGCTTGTCTTTGTCACGTGCAGGCTGCACTGGGTGGCAGCAAGTGCCGCCAGATAAGGAAGGGACTCCTTTTCCTGATGTATAAGATGATTGAAGTATTATCTACCTCATGAACTGACATAATTACATCAGTGAGATAATGTATCTGAAGCACTCAGCACTGTTACCGTCCCAAATATTTTTCTTTTTCCTCTTCTCCTTCAGGAAAAAAGAAAAACACTTCCTTTGCAAGATGAAGTGCTCAGTAAACCCATTCTAAGATTTCCACTCTAGCTCTGTGAAACCTGCTAAAAGCAAACACTTGCATGCACATATAGAGGGTATGGCTTACGTTTCAGTATAAATGGCACACACATATATTCAGTGTCTCACAGGGGACAGCAGTCAGGCACCCACCAGCCAGAAGTATTCAGGCAGATCTGGGTGGTGGGTCCTTCCTTGCTCAGAACATCTGCATCTGCCCCAGAGCAGGAGGAGAAGGTGGACAGTTTCCAGGCAGATGGAGAAAAGCCAGCCTTTGGTTGGAAGAGGCCTGAAGATAAAATGTAGCTCCTGCTGCTCAGATTATAACTGAGAATGCGTACAGGAGGCCGGGAGACTCTGGGAGTTGTGAGAGTTGAGGCCAAACACTCTGTGGGACTCTAGGCAGAAAGAGCAGAGAGTCAGGGGGGACCGGCCGTTGCTAGGTGTGGTAGACTGTTTGCAAAAATGGCCCCAGTAATTCCTCCCGTCCCTGTCCTCGCTCCCCTTTGCAGTGTGACTTTGCAGCTCCTCCCATCAAAAAGTGGAGTCTGTGCTCCAGCCCTGGAAGCTGGACGTGACCGTGCGTGACTTGTTAGGCCAGAGGGACGTTAGCAAATGTGATGTAAACAGAGACATGAAAGCAGTTGAGCATTGGGGCTTGCTGGTGGGGACCCCTCCACCACCACGTGCACAAGCCCGGGCTAGCCTCCTGGGTGATGAGAGACACAGGGCGAGAGGCCCCCCCACAGACCCAGCTGAGGCTGCATATACGTGAGGCCATCCTAGACCTTCCAGGCCCAGCTGACCTGGCCCAGCCCATAATGAACCACTGAGTCAACCCACAGAATCATGAGAAAGAATATTTATTGTTTTGAGCTAAGTTAGCAAGAGCTAGCTAATACACTTGCAGAGGACTGGTGTTGAGTGCCATCAGCTGCAACAGTATATGGTCAAGAGTGTTCTCATTCATTAAAACTTCCTGCCACTTCTTGTGACTAGTCTGTAATAAGAATATCTTACTTTCATGTAGAGATTTACATTTATAAACACTTTCATCATCACAGACTTTTTGGTGTAACCAACAACAGGGAGGATTGTCTCCATTTGCTATAAGGGGTGATACTGACTGGGTTGGGTTGGTTTTCTACAGATGGGGGGAAAAAAAAATCCAGGGTCATTAAGAGTTTGCCCAAAGCAGTATCATCTAGCCCCTAACAGAATGGTTTTCCCTTGACACCACCGCGGCTCTCTGGGAATAGTTTTGACCGGACTGTGAAAGCCTGACTTAAATTGATTTTTGTGTATTTCAGCTGCAACTTGAGTTCCTTCCCCCCGTGGAACCTCCATTCCTCCGAGGTCCTGTCCATTAACCTCTTCGGCAACCCCCTCACTTGCAGCTGTGAGTTATCATGGCTCCTCATTGAGGCAAAGAAGATTGTCCTAAGCAGGTAACACATTTACAAAACAGATGACTGAGGGCTGAGGGTCAGCCCTCCAGAGCTGAAGTTCTCACAGCTCACGTCTTGCTCATGTGCTCATTGTAACCATGCAGGGCTGGTTGGCAGTGTTGGGTGGGGTGGCTGTTGCCCCACGTAGTCACACTCAAGGACCCAGGAGATGGAGGCTCTGCCTCCCTTCCAGGCAGCCAGAGAGGCAGAGGGTGTGGAGCAGCTGACTCAGGAGGTTTTAATGAGCCAGGCCAGGTGCTCATTACTTTCACTCACATCCCATTGGCCAGAGGGAAGTCAGCAGGCCACACCTACTGCAAGGAAGGCTGGGAAATGTAGTCTAGCTGTGTGCCAGGTAGGGGAAAAAAATGGGCTACGTAAACTGCTAGCTTGTCACTGCCAAAGCAGGGTTAGCATTGCCCCATTTTACAGATGAGAGATCAGGGCCCAAAGAGGAGTGGTACTTGCTTAGATTCGTGCAGCCAGTGGCTGGAGGAGGCAGGATCTGCTTTCCTCCAAAAATGTGCTCTTAACCACTGGGCCCCTCGGAGTCTCTAAGACGGAGCCTGGCCTGTGTCATTCAGTCCAAGGCCAGTGGGCTTATAGAGTTCTCCCAGGACAGGAGAAAAAGAATTTCTATGGAGACTTCCCACTGGCTGCTGGCTGGAAGAACTGTCTTACGTTGGGGGAACCATGCCCAGGCTGGCCACAGGGAGAGGATGGGGGCTACGGTCATCTCTAGTCTTGAGGACCCTCAAACCAGCTCCACCAGTCAATCCATCCTCCTTGCCGCTCACTTGGAGAGCCGTATCCTGCGGGGTTCTTTTCTCACCTCCCACCCAAGCCTGGACATCAAGTGGCTCCGTCTGCCCCCCTCTCCCCTTCCTGTCACCTCCAAAGATAAGCACCCAGGTACTTTGCAGTGAAGGGTCCTGCTCTGGTATTAATGAAGCGGTTGAGGGTGCTGGCTCTTCACACTGCCTACCACTGCTGATTTTGGCTGTTACTTAACTTCTCTCTGCCTCTACCTCCTCATCTGTAAAATGGGGATAACAGTGCCCACCTCATGGGGTAGTGCAGATTAAATAGTCCCCAGCACATGGCAAGCCCTCAAAAACTGTTAGCTAGTATGAGTATTGTTACTAGTTCTCACTGCCAGGAAGCAGACAGGTGAAAATCAAATGGCAGATCACACTTAGAGCATTCCGACTGCCCTCCACAGCGCTCACCCTGGCCTTAGGCTCTGCATTTGCTAGCCGTGCTGCCTTGGGCAGTTACTTTATCTTTGTGAGTTCCCATTTCCTTCTCTGCGTGGAGGGTTGCCCTGAAGGTCAGCGAGGTGATGCGAGTTGAATGTGTCCCACACGGTACCTGGCAGATGCGCCACAAGGCTTGGGAGAGGGATTATCTGCACTGAGGACTCAAAACCCAGCATTGAAGTAGCCCTGATGCCAAATACCTTCTAATCGGTTGGCCTCCCCTCTAGGGCAGCAGACACTCTGTGTGCACCAGCTCCAGGATCCGATGGCACTTTCTCAGTCCCACTCTCGCTGTCCCAGCTGCCCAGTGTGTGCCATTTGGACCAAAACACCACCCTCCTTGATTCCAACCCACCCTCCTCGTTCTGTTCCACACACGCACCATCTATACAGGGTCCCTCCACCCTGCAGAGCACAACCCCCTCCACTCAACCTACGGGAGGCCGACAGAGTGTCACCAAGGTTCCCTCCCTCCCTGTGGATTCTCTCACACGAGCCACCGGGCCGTACAGCCGTTTGGAGGAGGGGGCCGTCCCCTCCACTACCACCTCTCCAGCAGGTTCCAGCAACTCCGGCCATCCACGCAGGGCTGCGGGCACCGCCGGGCCAGAGCACCGAGAACATGCTACGCGTCTTGTTCGGGAGCCTAACATTTCAGCTGCCTTCACCCCATGGGCCAGCAAACACGCTGCTCTCTTCCCTGCCTCCCGGAACCCACTGAGCACTCCCCAGCCCCACCAGGCAACATGGGCCACCCCGGTGGCTCCGCGCCCGCGTCCTTCCGAGGGCGGGATTGCAGTCCTGAGGCTGGACCTCCAGGAGGAGGAGGTGGGGGCACCGGCCTGGGATGCCCCCTGCGATTACCACCCCTGCAGGCACCTCCAGACGCCGTGCGCAGAGCTGCAGCGGCGCTGGCGGTGCCGGTGCCCGGGCCTCAGCGGGGATGACACCCTCCCGGACCCCCCCAGGCTGCTGCCGGTGGCCGAGACCACCGACACGTCGGCGCTGGTGCGCTGGTGCGCCCCCAACTCGGTGGTGAGGGCCTACCAGATCCGCTACTCGCCCGAGGGCCGGCCGGGGAACCAGTCGGTGGTGGGGGACGTCTGCGCCACCGCGCGCCAGCACGCCCTGCACGGGCTGTCGCCGGCCACCGCCTACCGCGTGTGCGTCCTGGCGGCCAACGGCGCGGGCTTGAGCCCGCCTGGGGCGTGCGCCGCCTTCAGCACCAGGCGCAGCCCCGCGCTGGTCGCCGCCGGGCTGGGCGCCGCGGGCGGCCTGCTGCTGCTGAGCACCGCGCTGCTGGCCGCCGGCCTCTGCCGCCGGCGCGGGACCCCGCGCGGGCCGCGCCGCCACGCGCGCCTGGTGGCCTACCGCAACCCTGCCTTCGCCGCCGCGCCCCCGGCCGCGCTCCCGCGGGCGCGCGCGCGCTGAGCCCCGGCTGCCTGCGCGCCGAGAAGACGCAGAGGGTCCGGAGCGGCCCGTCGGCTCCGAATGTCTCTACCTCCCGCGAAGCCAGCACTCCTCGGGCACACGTGGCGCCCGCCGCGCTGAGTTTCTCATCCCCGGGAACCCTGCCTTCCCTTCCTTCAACTTCCCTCTGTTCCCAGAAACGTGATGGTTCACGCCGCCGGGCATCCCTGTGCGCGGTTTTATTTGGGTTTTTCAGCAGTCGGTGCCCCTCAGCGTCCAGTAGACTAGAACTGTGTGTGGAAGTAGAAAGAGAGAAAACAAACGTCCAGCCTCTTTTGTCACATTGGAAGCGACAGCCTCCAGTCATTTCAGGGAAGTTCCCTCATGGTCAAGTTCTGGGTAAGGCTCTGTTATTCAAGGGAACGAGTCCAGTGGATTCATAATCTGAGAAGTGGGGGTGAGGGAGAAGAACCACGGGCTACGTTTCCCGGGGACTTCCCAGTTTATTAGCTGCATTTTAGGATGTGGCATCAAATGTACTTCTAGCTTTAAAGAAACTGCAGTCTTCCAGGAATGTTTGTTAAACACGAGAAAGGCTGTCCTTTCAAAGTCCATGTTTGCTGCATTTCACCTAAGACCGAGCGGGCAAAGGAACTGTGAACACCGTTTTTTAAGGAAGCATAATACATAAGCTCACTTTCAGAAACTTTTTTTCTTAAGAGAGAATAAAAGAGCTAAAGGAAAACCTCAAGGCTCTAGTTAGAAGCCAAAGCATTTCTCTGCTCAAATTGTGTCAAAGCCCTTTTATATGATTTGTATCTCAATGTGGATCTTACTATATCATTTTTTACTTCTATAAAAACTTGGGGAGGGGGAAATGATTTTATTAAAGTGGGGTTCATATTTCTAATTTTTATTTTCTACATTAGCATTTATGTAAGTTTCCTGTGGCCACCGTAACAGACTACCACAAACTGGGTGGCTTAAAACAACAGAAATTTATTCTTATAGGTTAGGAAAGAAATCCTACAATCAAGGTATCAGCAGGGTTGGTTCCTCCTGGGGACTGAGAGAGAATTGTCCCATGCCCCTTCCTAGCGTTTGGTGGATGCCAGCAGTCCCTGGGTTCCTGGGCCTGCAGATACATCAGTCCTATCCATGCCTGGTTGACTCATGGCACGGCATTCCCTGCGTGTCTCTGTGTCTAAATCCCATCCCCTCCTTTTCCCCCCATTATCTTTTGCCCAGCCTATTGAGACATAACTGAGATCTAACAGTTTTTAAGCTTATGGTGTACAATGCAATGATTTTGATACTGGTATATTATCGGGAAATGATTACAGTACGGTTAGTGAACACATCTGTCACTTCATATAGTTATCTTTGTGTGTGTAGTGAGAACTTTTTATCTACTTTCTTAGCAACTTTCAAATATACAGTACAGTATTAACTATAGTTGTCATCCTGTCTTCTGGCCACAGTCAGTCCCCAGAACTTACTTGTTTTATAATTGGAAGTCTGTACCATTTGGCCACCTTCACCCATTCCCTCCTGCCCCTGGGCACCACCGGTTTACTCTGAGTTGATTTTTTTTTTTAAACTATCACATATGAGGCTCTGTTGTGCAATGGATAGTGCATTGGACTTTAAACTATGACATATGAGATCATACTGAATTTGTCTTTCTCTGTCTTATTTCACTTAGTATAATGCCCTCAGGGTCCATCCATGTTGTTCCAAATGGCAGGATTTCCTTTTTTTTAAATTGAAGTATAGTCAGTTATGTGTCAATTTCTGGTGTACAGTATAATGTCCCAGTCATGCATATATATACATATATTTGTTTTCATATTCTTTTTCATTAAAGGCTATTACAAGATATTGAATATAGTTCCCTGTGCTATACAGAAATTTGTTTAGCTATTTTTATATAAAAAGGTTATCATTTGCAAATCTCAAACTCCCAAATTTATCCCTTCCCACCCCCTTTTCCCCAGTAACCATAAGATTGTTCACTATGTCTGCAAATCTGTTTCTGTTTTGTAGATGAGTTCACTAGCAACCTCTTTCTTCTAGTTCTTAGATTCCACATATGAGTGATATCATATGGTATTTTTCTTTCTCTTTCTGGCATACTTCACTTAGAATAACAATCTCTAGGTGCATCCATGTTGTTGCAAATGGCATTATTTCATTCTTTTTTATTGCTGAGTAGTATTCCATTGTATAAATATACCACAGCTTCTTTGTCCAGTCATCTGTTGATGGACATTTAGGTTGCTTTCATGTCTCGGCTGTTGTAAATAGTGCTGCTATGAACATTGGGGTGCATGTATCTTTTCAATGAGTACCCTATGGATGTATGCCCAGGAGTGGGATTGCTGGATCATATGGTAGTTCTATTTTCAGCTTTTTAAGGAATCTCCACACTTTTTTCCATACTGGCTGCACCAAATTACACTTCCCACCAGCAGTGTAGGAGGGCTCCCTTTCCACCACAGCCTCTCCAGCATTTATCATTTGTGGACTTTTTAATGACAGCCATTCTGACTGTTGTGAGGTGATACCTCACTGTAGTTTTGATTTGCATTTCTCTGATAATTAGTGATATTGAGTATTATTCATGTGCCTGTTGGTTGAATAATAATTCCATTATATATTTTTCCTTTATCTATTCATCCATTGACACTTAAATTGTTTCCTTGTCTTGGCTATTGCAAATAATGCTACAGTGAACATGAGGATGAAGATCTCTCTAGGAGATAATGATTTTATTTCCTTCAGATCAGTACCCAGAAGTCAAATTTCCCTCTTATAAGGACACTAGGCATTGGCTGAAGACTCACCCAAATCCAGCATGACCTCATCCTAACATTGTATCTACAAAGACCTTATTCCCAAATAAGGTCACATTCACAGGTACTGGGGGTTAGAACTTGAATGTATTTTTTTGAGGCACAATTCAACCCACAACAGCATTTATTTCTATTGTACAAAAAACAAAGAACAAAAAATCAAGTTTGACTCCCATGTATCTTCTGCTGCCGAAACACACTGCAGCACAAAAACCATGCCGCAGAAACTGAGCATTATCTAAGTGTGACCCGAATAACTGAACTGTTCTATGTATTTCTAGGTGTTTGAAGTTTTGGAAAGCCTTCCGTTCCCAAAATTCAAAAGTGGATCCCTAGTTTCATCATATACGTAACCAGGAGAAATGGGTATCTACCAGCTCCTGATTTAACGCAAGGCAAAAGCCCAAAATGTGACTAACAGGAAGGTCCTCAGGCATGTAAGTCAATTACCTTGACTTTTTTGGCTTAATATTAAGACGGAGTCTGTTATATGAAGGCACGAAAACGAATTTCTGTCGTGCTCTGAGTCTGTATGCACAAGTATACTCAAACATACCTAATACAACTCCAGTGTTTTACAGACCAGCAGAATTTACATTTTACAGCAAGTATCCAAAGCCCTGAGGCGGCCGGGACCATCCTTCTACAGGCTGAAATGGAAAAAGTGTATTAACCAGAACCAGACTAAGACCTTAACACTGAAGAGACTATGGATCCAACTGATAAGTCGGTCCAAATAGTATCAACACTAGACTGTAAATGAGCACAACGAAAACACAAAATTCTGATTTCTCCCCTTCTTTATTTCAGGGTTTCCTTTTTCTGAACATCATTTGGTGTGCTCATGCTGTGCTAGTGCTGAGATGTGCTCAACGTGCCTCTTGGGTGGTCGGGCCAGCGGTGGTTCTTCCACCTTGAGCCTCACTGCCTCCCAGGCCATTATGAGAGGTTCCGGAAGGGGAGAAAGGCCAGTCCCAGGTCACCCTTCTCTTCCATCTCACCGCCTTCCGCTGGATTCAGTAGCAGAGTCGGTATTTGCCAAGCCAAGGGTGAGGGCTAATCTGGAAATAAGGAAGCCAGGACCAGCAGGCAACAGGGAGGCACACCGACCCAAGGATGCCACAACCAAGAGGCATGAATTTTGCTTATCACCTCCCACCTTAATACAGCTCAACAGGCTATGTTTAGACCTTCTCACTGTGTGATTTCATATTACATTTGGGTCAGAACCCAGGACAATGAGTGGCAGTAGGTCTCCACTGTTAAGAGGAAGCAACCAGCACAACCACTGTCTTCCTTTCCCTCCTCCTGCATCTCCCATTCTCCTGAACATGACAGTGCAGCAAGAATAGGTCTTTTAAATCAGATGGTCCCAAATGAGTTATTTTTACAACGTAAGTGCAAATGATGTATCTGAATGGACTTTGAAAACTTACACAACAGCAGAGGGCCATAGGATACTGTACAGACAACCCAAGTTGAAGGTACACTTTTTTCCAACTCTTTTATTCCTTTAACATCTTAACAAAAGATTCCCCAGAGTTTAAAAAAAAAAAAACTTTGAAAAATATACAGTTTCATATTATTTACATAACATATGAGTACAAGTTCCCATATGATACAAACACTGTTGTGTTAGAAATACAGTGGGAAGGCATGATGGAACTCACTGCCTCGTGGACGGCTAGGGTGACAGACAAGCTTTCATTTTCCAGCTGCCTTTGTCACTTATCCTGATGCATAAACTGTTAGGCACCTGAGAGGCTGGAAGAATACTAAACATGAACTTCAGTACCTTCTATTTTGATCTTATTATTTTCAAAACTGACTGCATTTTAAATCTCTTCACAAATTTACTTCATCCACAACTAAGCTACCTGTATTTTGTCATTATCCTAAGCAATCAAATATTAACCACATACACTGTTAATGTGTACACAGATCTAAAAATCAAACATAAAACTATGTAGCCAAGTTATATAGGATGTATATTTAAACCCAACAAATTCCTGAGGGCTTTGTGAGCCATCTAAATTCTATTAAAGAGAAGTGGCAACTCCTCTGTTTCTATGCTCTGGATTATTTTAATGGAGTAAAAAAAAATGGCTGACAATAACTGGAATAATTGCAACCTTATAAATTAATCAAGAGACCTAAGATAAAAAAATTCTATAGTTTTATTTGTATTTAAAAATACATTGGAAATTCTGCTTATACCCATGATCAAGCTCATTTTCAATGCACATTAAATTTTGACGACATGGTTTGTTCTGACAAGTCCTTTTTCAAGCTGAACACCAAAATAAGGAAACTCCTGGAGATTTCCACTGGCCCTGCTGCCGAAGATGTATCCTGCTTCCTTGCTAACGATGACGGATGGCTTTCATCTGCCCTTTATCACCTGAACAGTTTTCCGACCGTAATGATAATAACTGTAAGCTGATGCAGCTGTGGTGAAAGCGGTAAAACACCTTTTATGGAAGAAAGGAGTAAAATTTAATGTCTAACAACAGCAATGGTCATTTTTACCCAGACATTATTCTAGGTAATTTTATTTTCAGAGCAACCTCATCTCACAGAGGAAACAGTGCCCCAGAGAGCTTGCTCAGGGCCTCAGAACCGAGTCCAACTTGGTTTCAACTTGAGAGCCCTTGGGCTCATCCCGCGGCTCCATGCTGCTGAGAGCATTAGTGCTACTTCTTGCAGATCCTGGGAATTCTAATATCTGAGTCACTTAAAATACCCTGCAGCTTTCTTTACTGATTTTCCGTTAAGGGAACTGCCAGATTCATCAGATTCTCTTTCAAATGACACGAGAGATGCTCGCGCCTGCTGAGTGCTCACAGATAATGGGCTGCTTTCTGGGGCACGCAGGCGCCTCTGCCCCCACCAGGTGGGCTGCAGGACCATCAAGACTCTATTTCTGTTTGGTTGCAAACCTGTTCATGCCAGTTTGATGTCCTAAAATCACACATAAACTTAATGAAACACACAGGTGGGAGAGTTGCTACTTCTGAGAACCAAGCTGGAGGCTTTGGAAAGGCTTGATAACAAGGCAAGCTGCTAAAAAATACTGTCAAAGAAGGTAGACAATGCAACTGTTAAAATACTGAAGAAAATGGTAAAGAACTCTAGAAAGTCCTGTACTTGGACTGCTTCGTAAATGTCTTACATTCCTCTATCACTTTAAAGGAGGCAGAACATGAGCGTCAGAGAGGCTGTATTACAGACGCAGTGTTTTCAAGAAAGAGAAACTCCCACTGAGGAGCCTATAGTCAAGGGAAAGGCCCCGGGCCTACACCCGGAGGCGAGGACGAGCCAGAATGAATGTCCAATTACGTGTTTTAGAAAATAAAAAGTTTCGCGTGTGTATCATTTTTAAAGTTTTAGCTTAACTGACTTTGGTTAACCAACCATTTTCTGGCTCAGACTGCATCAAGCAAAAAGGTTTTAATTACCTTTGCAAAGTTAAAAGGAGTAAAATACAGCGCTTCAACGTCAGTGCGGCACAATCCAACTCCGAAACTTAACTGTGGCACATTTTCAAGGCTACACATAAGCTTAACAAAGTAAAACTCAAACTCCTTTCTGCAAGTTTCTCCCCCTGTCTGCCCCCTTCACAGGCCGGATGCACTTCCCTTCCCCTGCCCCACAGGGCTGACCCTGCCCAGGTCTGTCCTTCACCACCGTGGCCTCCCCTGTCTCTCTCCACCTAGACAGACCTCATGTCACAAATGCCACTTCCTCCCTGAAGCTTCCCCTCCGCTTCCTACCTGGAAGGATTTTTCCGTTCTTCGAAGCCCCAATACATTATCTGTACCTCTCATCCTTTCTAACTTCCATGAAAGCACCTACAGTAGAACTTCTACATCCTATACTTGATAGTAAACTTCTTAACAATGATATCAATCACAAAATATAGCCCACAGTTGTACCCAGTCAGTGCTTAATAAACACGTTTAAGAACAAAGCAATTCAAGGGCTGTCACAATAAGCCATTTTGTTGACATTTTCAAGAGTAATTCTAAATTTAGCTTACCACAGGATCTGAAGATAAATGCTGTCAGCATAATTGAAAACCGGAGCTGCCAAAGAAGCTGCCACCAAGATTAACTGGACTGCTGTGTTTACCTTAAAAAAAAAAAAGTCATAAATGAACAGTGCCAACCTGATCCTGCTTCAGGCTCACACGAGAAAGGCATATAACCCGCGCAGTGTGACACAACGCATGCGCAGCGTGCCTGGTGTTGTAATGGCCCTGCCAGCGACGCCGGCATTCATACGGGGGCTGAAGGTCCGCGCAGCTGCCCTTTACAGTGAGGGGAAGGGCAATCGTCAGAAAATAGCACCATCTTGAATCCCCACAGCAATTCAGTGTCACAAAGTTCTTTTCCTTTTCTCAGCTGCCCAGTACAACAGCCCTGTGCGTAGGAAAATAATGAACCTACTCTTCACAGGTGAAAGGGGGATGAGTTAAGTGACTTGCCTGCAGTCACAGCAGGTTACAGATCCAAACCCAGGACCCAGACTTCCCCGCACTTCATTCATTGCTCTCTTCACTTGCCTGCTTGCCAAATCTATGAGGCTGGAAAACTGAAATGCATTCATCTCCATGAGAGAGGCTCTCCAGAGGAAACGAGTAGGTCTCCCCACCCAGGAAGACAGCACAGCAGAGAGGAGGAACACAGAACCAGGGAGACACTGCAGACTCCCTGCACTCATCGTGAGAAGTGGGCTGGGGAGGCACGTGACGGATGGACCTGTGGGTCATGTGCCCAGAGACACACCTACGCTTGATCGTCCAGCCTGCAGCCAAATTACAGGGATTCCACTCCACTTTAAAAATTAGTAATGAAAATTGGAGAGTTTCTTACAAGACCAAGGAGTTGGGGCATCTGTCCCTGGCACCTCTTTAAGACACTCACTGAACTGATACAAATACAAGTTGCATAAGTAAGGAAGTAAGTAACCAACCCATATTTGAAGGTAAAAACCCACCACAGAGAGTCTCTGGGTTAAGAATGATCACTCCTCTGTCCCGAAGACAATCAGCACCCCTACCCTGTCACACCTCTGTCACAAGGGATGGGGCAAAAGAATAATTAGGGCAAACATATAAAGGCTGCTGGTGAAACAAAAGGGCCTTGAGCAGCATTCATAGTGTCCTCTGTGTGCAGAGACTGGCACACAGTTACTGTCCTGAAGAGGGCTCGGGAAAACGGGTGGACAACTAAGAGCAGGAGTGGTTTATTAGTGAAACTTTCTTCTGTCCCTTTCCAAGGAACAATCGATCTTGCAAATAAAAGGACCTTATTGTACGGTCTTTTCACTGCCGGGAGGGGTGAGTAGTGAAACCTGAAAGGAATCTTCATAATCTCTTTGCATCTCCATCAACACGCAACTGCATTTCCACTCTTTCCACCTCCCCTAAATGGTGGCCCTAATACCTCACTCAGAGGCAAGTTCTCAGACCACCAACACAAAGCACAATATATATACTAAAGGTCCAGAAAGCCTGAGAACAAAAGAATTGGGTTAATGACCCCACTCTCTTTCCTCTGTAGTCAATGCGTGAAAATTCGTCTTCTCCTCAGCTGCTCCAGACCGAGGTTTATATTCATTATAATAAAAACCCACAAGAGAATAATAACTTGAAAGGACACTGTGTGTCTCCTACCTTGCTGATGAAGGTTGGTTTTAACCTAGCAGTGGCATAGCAAGGATTGAAGTACTTAGACAGTGTGCGCTGGCAGAGGACAAAAAAATAAAGTTTATTCAATGTGACGTTCAAGTTTAAAATAAACATTTTGTTCTTATATGCAATAGTTCCTGAGTGCACAGCACATGCCTGGCTATATGCTAGACAAACCCTTTATCTGCATCTTCTTCAACATCTACGTTCTTTAAAAAAATCATACACAGTGTACTGAAAATAGGTTTTTAAATTTATAGATTTATTTCTCAATTCCTATAAAATTCTAACACAATAACTATCATAAAGTCTGACTATTTTTTTTAAACTAAATAAACTGAACAAATCTCCCTTATCACTATTTTCTTTATAGGTTAAAAACCAAACCAATAAAATGCTGCCATTTTCACTGAACTGGAACAAAAAAGATGAGGTTGTTATGCTCATGAGGTGGCTGTAAGCTATGCTATACTTCTGTGTTCAAATATTTGTAGAACCAATGAACAAATATGTAAACAAACCACTCCATAACCATAAAACTGTCATCTTAAAACCCAGTTCTAGATAATCCACAGTAGAAGCAAAATTAGGCAGGAAAGGTGCTTGTCTATACACAACACTCCAAACAGAGTTTGCTGCGAGGGACGGTGGCCTGAGTCTTATGGGCGATAAGCTAAAATAATTCTGACTTAAAAAAACGCTTTTAAAAAGTTGATTGTCCATCTGTTCACTGAACAATTACCGTAATAGGTGATACAAATAACCAGATGATACTTATGTCTGTTTTCTTTAAATTCTTAGTAAATGGACTGAAAAAATGATTGCCTTAAATTATTTCCACAAAGTGAAACTCAGCACATAATAGTGGGTTTTTTTTTGCATTAAGTTATAAGTAATACTAAAAGAATAATTTTTTTTTTGAAACAAACTCACCGGTGTTGGAAGAGTTCGATATCTGACATAAAACACAGCAGCAATCAACATTACATCTCTTGAAATTATCATGTAAGTAAGTGGAACTGAAAATCAAATATAAAATAATTTTGATTGGGAGTTTGAAAATTAAGACATTATACTCACAATGAAGCCTTACCATAAACTGGTATTTCACAAAGCAAAAAAAAAAACTGTATTAAGAAACACTTACTGACGCCTGTTTAGGGTCTTTATGGTGAACTGCTGATTTTTATGTTCCTTAACCTGTCTTCAAAGCAAGCTCAAAGACAGACTATGGCTTTTAAAGTCTATGCCGGTCAGGATGTGATCCTCTCACCTCTTTCTGTATTTTTCTTCCTTTGCATATGTTTTAAAATTGCAGTTATCAGTGTCAGCTCTACGCAGCCCCCACTATTTCCTTTGTCACTCTCCAGCTCTGGGAGTTTGGAAAAGATCACCATGCTCACTATAATTACGTGGAATGAGATGGTAACGAGGTTGGAAAGGGTGTTGGGACTCAACCACTGTGGCGTCTCGGGAACTTTGCTTGCTTCTGCATGCTAGATCACTTTATGAACAGTAAAATTTGCTATACCACTTTTGGAGAAAAAATATTTTCATTTTTGTCTGGCCAGTTCTATCCAGGCAGTTGCTGGTTTTTCTTCTGCTCATTCACTGAATTCTAATTAAACATGAATTCAACTTGTTGACAGCTTTCTCATTGTTCCTAAGATTCTACAGCATGGCCCGGAGCCAGCAGAAGGACATTTAAAACAGACACCCAAGGAATTCCTTCTCCCTTGTGAATGAGAATGGGAGGGCAGAGGTCTTGTTTCACTTTACATCCTTCCACGTTTCAGGATGTTTTAACCATGGACATGTCACATTTTTATTAAAAAAAATTATTTTAAGAAAAGGAAAAATCTTGAGGCTAACCCTTAAATTGTTTCAATTACTAAAATAGAATCATTCACATCCCTTCCATAATATTTTCAAACAGCTCTTTCTGAATTACTTTTAAAGCTGTACCTATAGTCCTCTTCAATTTTGACATTCTATTGGTTCAGCAAATTAAGAAAAAAACTCACTAATTAATTACAGATTTAAGAATTTAAATCTCTGGTCACGGCTATGATGTAAGTGTTGATCCTTGGCCTAGAACTCATTGACAAGACTATTCCAAAGAGAAAATGCTTATCCACTCAAGTCATGGCATTTGGAGCACACAGAAGACACAGAAGACTGTATGAGCCAAGTAGCAAAGCAAGCAAGCCATCATTTTTAGGAGGATTTTTGTGCCCATAAACCAAACTTTTCTATAGTAACAACCAGCTGACAAAATCAAATAACAATCAGATTTTAAAATGCAGCAAACTCATGCAAATTATACACAGTAAACACAGCATCAGAAGAAAATAAACACCTGCTACTGCAGTTCATCACCACAGGGGGGAAAAGAACATAATTTAATCCTAAATTAGAGGTTTCTGCAGAAGAGCAGAGGCAATTCAATACACTGCAAAGCCTTGGGTTCTAGTTCTACTGACTACCAAAATTACCATTTATTGAGCATCTGGCACTGTTTATGTACTTTATACATACAATGACATTTAATTTACATATCAACTCCATGAAATGTGAACCATCATTATCCCCATTATGCCAAACAGAAGACAAGCCTCAGGCAGATTATCTAACCTGGCCGAGGTCACCAGGTGGTCAGCAGTACTGCCAGGAATGCTCTCCGGACTCTGTTTACCATTTGTAACAGTCTAGGGGAGGAAAGGGCTGATTACAAAATCAAGGGTTCCTCAAACTGACTACTCATCACAGAATCACCTTGGGAGAGCTTTGTAAAAGCACAGATGAAAGCTCCCTAGAGGTTCACAAGAGCAGCCAGACCGGGACCAAGCTGTACCAGGTGATCCTTAAGGCCTTTGCCAGTTGACGGCCTGTATACATACAGGCTCTTACTTAGATTTTGGGGGGTGGGGCTGGGGATGGGGGTGGATTTTATCCAGTCCCCTGGCTTTTGAATCTTCTAATGTTCCTGCTTTCTCCCCTAACCTTCCCTTCCCTTTTCTTCTAGGCCTAAAGCAGCTTTCATTTTGTCTATCATAGTATGATAGTGTGTTAATGGGGATGTAAAATGTGGCAGGGAATCCTCCAAGGCTTTCCTATTTGTTAACTCTGTCTGAAATATAGTTTCTGCAACAAGGAGGTACATCATGGGCAAACTTTATTAGTGTTAAAGGGAAATAATAAAATCATTCACTTTTATATAGCAGAAGTGATTACTATCAATAGCATAATTATTGCATTGAAAAGAATTCCACCAATGCCTACAGTGCACCCAATTAACATCTCAGGCCCCAATTAAATGTAAGTGAGCAGCCAAGAATCATCAGACATTTTAGCAAAGTCTCCATCATGAAAGAGAGACTAAAACAGAAAAAAAAAAAAAAAGGAAATTAGAAAGAAATTAATACAATATAGGAGTTAAAAAAAACTTACACACACACATAGAAACAGATAAAGAGAAGATAGCCTGATATGACGACACTCATCTATGAAATAAGAAAAAGATATATATACATATACACATGTGTTTTAAAGAACACATAGAACAAGAGCTCTTGGAAATTAAAAACGATGGCAGTAAAAATGTCAACAGAAAGGGTAAATGACAAAGTTGGGGAAATCTCCCGGAGAGCATAAAAAGAGTTTTCAGAAAGAAGAGAACATAGCGTGAGATCTTCAGAACTGAAGCGTAAGTTTTCAGACTGAAGGGCTAGGCTACATAAGAACATTTAAAAAAATCTTGAAAGTGAAAGCCTACAAGATGCTAAAAAAGTATCAGGCTAATGCTTGTTAAAGAATGAGAGCAGAACTTAAATGTCCACACACACACACACACAAATAAAGGCAAAATAATATACTTTAGACAAAAGGAAAATGATTCCAGGTGGAAGGTCTGAAATATATTAAACATAAAACAAAAAAAGTAAATATGAAGATTCATCTAAATGAACACTGATTATAAATAACAGTATCATTTGGGTTGAAAAAACATATAAAATTAAAGTATGCTAATAATCTAAACTGAGGAAAGAAGGAAGGGAGCTAAAGTATTGTCAGGCCCTTCCAGTGTCCACAGGAAGTACAGCCGTCCCTGGGTATCCACGGTGGGCTGGTTCCAGGAACCACCCTGCTTCCCCCAGTGATGACCAAAATCCACAGATGCTCAAATCCCTTATATAAAATGGTGCAGAATTTGTATATAACCTAGGCACACCCTCCCATACACTTTAAAGCACTTCTAGATTACTTAATACCTAACACAATGTAAGTGCTATGTAAACAGATTCCAGTGTGCAGCAAAGTTTTCTTGGAACTTTCTGGATTTTTAAAAAATATTTTCAATCTGAGGTTGATTGAATCTGTGGATGCAGAACCTGCAGATACAGAAGGCCAAATGTAAAGATTTGTGAACATTAAACTTTGATAAGGTACAAATGAATTATAATTTTGAGAATAGCTAAATGTTAAGAGTGTAAAACTTTCCAACTGGTACAGGAAAAACTGATAAAATAATAAAAATTTAGATAAAAGTATAACAAAACATACGGGCCATATAAAACACAAAATAAAATGAAGGACTGCTACCCAAAATTAATAATCATGGTAAATGGGTTAAATGTTTCAGTTGAAAGATAAAATATTTTTAGACTGGATAAAATAAAGAAAACCTATCTATACGTTATTTACAAGACATACCTAAAATATAAAGATGTGGTCAAGTTGAAAGTTAAAAGATTTAGCCATCATGCAAACACTGACCAAAAGTAAACTAGTGTAGCTACAGTAATGTTCAACAAAAGAGGCTTCAAGGCAAAAATCATTTCTAGAGACATAGAGAGTGACTTCAAAATAAAACATTCAATTCACCAAGAAGATACAACAATTCTAATTCATACGCACTTAATAGCATGACTCCAAAAGACACAAAGCAAAAATCGGAGCTACAAAGGAAAACAGTGGAAAACTAGACACACAGTAGGCAACTCTACTCTCTCAGTAACTGACAGAAAAGCAGACTAAATGTAAAAAATAAGTCAGTAAAGAAGTAGAGTTAAACATCAGGATTAAAAACTTGACCAAATGGACGTATGTAGCCCATCAGGCCCAATGACCGCAGAACTCACATCCATTTGAGACACGCATGAATTGTTTGTAAAACTTGACTGTATCCCAGGCTGAAGGGCTAAAATCACGGAGCATGTTAAAGATACCTACAAAGTCCCACAAATTAAGAAATAAACTTGGGGAGGTGGTAGAACGCACACTTAGCATGCACAAGGTCCTGGGTTCAATCCCCCAGTGAAAGAAAGAAAAGAAAGAAAAGGAAAGGAAAAGAAAAAACTTTTATTAGTACCAGAGGCCAAAGAAAAATCGTTAACGGAAACAGATTACTTTGAACTTGATAATGACAAGAACACTAGTACCAACATATGAGATACCATGAAAGAGATACTTGGAAGACAATGTATAGCCTTAAATGCAAACTTGAAAGAAGAAAAGCAGAGGAGTGAGTTAAACATCCATCTACAGCTGTGCTGTTCAATACAAGAGCCACGAGCCACATGTACAGACAGAGCACCAGAAACGTGGCTGGTCTGAATTAAGAGAGGCTGTAAGTGCAACTGCACACTGGCTTTTGAAGACAGAGTATGAAAAAAAATCTCATTAATGGTTTTTCATCGACTATATAATGAGATGACAATATTTTTGATCTAGTGGGTTAAATAAAATATATTTTTAAAATCTGGGTGGGTGGCTCAGGCAGTGCATGCTCCGAGCACTCTGTCCCCACTGTAACGGGAAGGCAACCACACATACACAACATGAAAAAATTTCACTTGTTTCTTTTTGCTCTGAATATGACTGCTAGACAAAGTCAAATTAGATCTATGGTTCCCATTATGTTTCTACCAGACAGAACTGATCTAAAGAATTTAGAAAAAGAACAGCAGAGAAAAACTGAAGAAGGATATAGAAATAAAAAAGCAAGATTTAATGGAGCAGTAAACAAATCAGAGAAGTTTGACAAAGCTCAAAGTTGGTTCTTTGATCACTTCTTCTAAATAAAGCTGTAAATTCAATGCAATCTCAATAAAATCCCAAAAACTTTTTCTGGGGAACCTGAAAAGCTGATTCTAAAATTTACAGACAAATGCAAATAGGTTAAGAATATCAAGGTGGAGGAAATTGCTCCATCAAATATCAAAACTTTCAGCAAAGTAATCATAATTAGGGATGGTACTGGTGCAAAGGTAGGCAAATCAATGGGGAATGAACTACACAACCCAAAATGGACCCAGGAATATCTATGCACATGGCAGTGTCTGGAAAGCACAGACTTTTCATGAAAAGTGCTGGGATAACTGGTGTCCGTAGAAGCAGTGAGAAAATTAATTTTAAGACAGAATTTTTTCAACCATCAACTGGGAATAATGTAAAGAAATCTTAAAAGCCTTCTACTACAATACATAATCATATATAAACAAAAAGGCATTAGAATGGCATGCGACTTCTCAATAGCAGGATGGAATCTGGAAGTCTATATAGAACAGGGTCTTAAATTCTGAGTGAAAATAACCTGCAACTGAGAATTACACTCAAATCTCAGTCAAGTATGGAGGACAGAATAAGGACACTGGAGACCTCTATAAACCTGGCTGCCAAGCTGCAGCCTAGCACAGGAAAACAACTGGAGATTCCGCATCACCAAAAGGAGGGCCCTAGCAAGGAAGCCACAGGAGCCTGGAAAAACAGACCCAACAGAGAAGAGAGAAAATGATAATGAATGAGAACGAAGGGAAGTCTCTGCTTGGAAGGCAACCTACACAAGCTGTACCAACATGACCCCTCATACCACAACCTGGAAATAATTTCTATGTTCAACACAGACGTACCTGGCCAAACTTGGTAAAACATTCCAACAAAATACAAAGTAACTCTGAAAAATGGGAGGCACGAAAATACACACACACACACACACAATCAATTTTGAAGGGAATGCTCCTTAGGTTCTTTTTTTCCTACAAATTATCTGTATTATTTACAGCATACCCCTGCTCATATACACACCCCAACCCATATACACACCCTAAGTCTGACTTTCAAAGCAGCACATAAATAAAGTCTAATTCATTTTTAAATTTGGTACATAGATGTAAAAGTCTAAAGGTAGAGGAGAAAAAAGAATCTCTCGATTGAGGAGATTGCCCTAGACTGAAATGCCACTACACTTCTTCCAACCAGATGTCAGTGACGGCGTGCTATCAAAGGACCACGTGGCAGCTTCTTTGTTCTCTGATTCTAACTCTTAGAAACAGTTTAATCTGAACCAAAGGATAAAAACTGAGAAACACAGCTAGAAGCAGAAAATGAACAATTAGAAAAGCACATGCAAAATACAAAAGACCATAAAATTTTGTTACAAAGAATAGTCAACATATAAACTACGTGGATAATTTGGAATTGCGTAATAGTGTCTACGTAGTAATAACAATAATGTGGAATTTTACAGACATCGTTAGGATTTCAGAGCTCTCATTTATGATTAAGTTGTAATTAATAAATACTAGACTTAGGAAAACTTTAAAGTGCTTTCAGAACGCTAGGCACTAAGAATATTATACAGTTTCCAAAGATTCTAGGCTAGCATGAGTTGGTACTGTGAAATATTTGCTCATTTTTAACTTTGAACAATTTTGCTAAGAAAACAATGATTACTACTAGTATAAAAGGATATAAATTCTAAAGTAAAACCAACAGCTTGGCAAGTAAAACAGTTCAATGGTTTAAAATTAGGGAAACAGTGTAAAGTCGAAAAACATATTTTTGGAACAAAAATTACTTGTCTCTCAATCAAGAAAAATGCTAAGCTGACTAATGGCATTCTTCCCTGTGCTACTTAAGAGTACGCATGGCGGCGCTCTTACCTGGGATAAGATCTGCATAGGTCAAGCTAACATATAAGATACTGATAAGTATTTTATCAGCAAGTGGATCAAGAGCACTTCCCAAAGCTGATTTTTGACTGGCCCAGTTTCGAGCAATAAATCCATCCAACTGAAAATAGAAGTTTTTTTTTTTAATAAATGTCATAATAGGTACAGAGTAGATATCTTGAAGGTTAAGAGACACCAGAACAACAACTATACTTTCATAAAATGTAGATATAACCTCTTCTGTTTCTTACCCCCAAACCTTCGTTTTACTGGTTTAGCTTTAAATTACCAACTGCTCAGAAAATAATTCCACTTTTCTACAGTACTTTTCTTTCCCAAGGCCTTCAGCTATTTCTCAATGTTTTCACAATGCCCCTTATGAAATGAACCCAGACACAAATTCAGAGATGTGCAGAACCCAAACAAAACTCAAAGAAAGCATGACCAACAGAGCACGGACTCGGAGCCCCCTCTTGAGCCTTGGGCTATTGCACTACAGCCAGAACAGCTGCTTTGACTTGCAAGGACTACCTTTAACTGCGAGACTTTCTAACCTTCATTCTACCTACTTTTCTATAATGAGATCCAACTCCCTAAATTTTAACTGTTATTATTTTTCAGTATTTTTTCTTTAGTGCCACTGTTAATTCCATGTCTGACTGTATTTGCATGACCTGTATTTAAATAAAAAATTCAATCCTCTGTACCTGGCCTACTTAAAATTTTTGATATGAAAATTACTTATTCACTATTCTTGGAGACAAATTGTATTTGTTTCCAAGGTCGTACTTGGTGGCCAGTGTGCCAAAGGGGCCTGAAGGCTGATTTTGTCTGACCCCCCAGAGATTTTTAAAACATAAGTTAGTTGCCAACATTTAAATATTTAAAGTCTTACCTCAAAAAATCCAGATCTCCAGGCTCACTTGAGAAATGGGAAGATCTGGCCACCCTGGGGCCACAAAATGGACTGAAACCAAGTATTGCCTATTAGACAAGGCAGATACTTTCTGGTTTTCCAAGCCCCTACCTGGCTTTTACTTATTTTATTTAATGTCAAGCTTCAACAAACGTTTGAATTTTCTAGTCCTATTTCCATGGAAAAAGATCAAATTAATTTAGACATAATTTAACACGCTACATTGTAAAGGATAAATCAGTCCTCCGTATCTCAAGTATTCCAAAGAATTAGAGACCGCAGCAGTCCAGGCCAGTGGCTACTGTGGTTCAAGAACTGGCTCTCCCACTCACTCACTCACCGTGCGACTTTGGGCAAGTTATTTGGCCTACGCCTCAGTTTCCTCATCTGTAAAACAGAGAGTGCTATCCACTTCAAAGGGCTGGTTGTTTCAGTACATAACGTGATTAATACTTGTTCAGCACTCAGCACTTGGTAAATCCTCAAAAGAAGCAGTTACTAGCTATTACCACCTCTACTGAAAAAATCTACTTTCTTAAGTGCACTGGAGGTAACGCTATCTAACAGAAAGTGCCTGGAGCTGGGAGTTAGGGCCTTGGGAGATTCAGGTGTCAGTTCAGTTTTTGATCTCAGGGAATCTCCCATTTTTTTCACCATCACCACCCTCTCGTCCTCACTGTTCCTCTACCCACATTAGATTCCAAGGTCACCAACATCACCTCTTCTTTATAAACCTCTATAACTCCCTCTTCTACTCTCCCTCACCCCTGCTTAAATACAACTATCATGCCGTCCAGGCCTGCACCAGAGCAGCTGAACATTGATCAAGAAAACACATAAATGGCATGACTGATTTCACTTTCTTCCATGACCACAAATCTCCCCAGGGCACCCAATACTGCCTGGCAAACCTACACCAGCTAACTGTGTTTACCTTCCCTTTTCACACTGTCTGCTCTTACCTCAAACTGACTCCATCCCTCCTAAAGCCTCTCTCTCTAGTTCATGACCATGTCTGTATTTCCTTGAAAAACAGAAACGGACTGTCAGCACTCCCTCATATTCCCACCTCCAAATCCACCACCTACCAGCATCCATTCACATCCTCTCTGCCCACCCTGGTCCCTGATCCCAGGCCCTCGCACCTTCTGTGAGTTGCCTCCCTCCTTCCCCACCCCCCTGCATCACCAATCCCTTATCCTGCCCAGTCATGTAATTAATTAGTTAATTAACAACAAAAATTTCCCCAGTATCTCTCTCTTTAAAAATTACCCTTTCTTGACTCTATTTCTCTTCCCCTATGAAGCAGAACTTCCTCAGAGTGACAGCTACTGTCATCACCACTTCACATATGCTCGCCAACCCACCCTGACTGTCCCACCCTGGAGAGATGGACTCATAAAGGTCACCAACGAATTCTATGTTTTCACCTTACTTGACCTTAACATAACTGAAATACTTTCTTCACTTGACTTCGGGACACCTTATTGCCTAATTTTCTTCCTTTCTTAGTGTTTCTTCTCAGTGTCCTCTATTGGCTCCTCTCTACTGCTCCATATATTGCTCTTTTCTCTGACTCCGTCTCTTCTTTTACTGCAGCCAGACTTGACCATCCATATGAGGGTAACTCTTACATCTACCTCTAACCATGATTTCCTACAATCCCGAACTACTGCATTCAGCTACCCAACTGTTATCTCCACGTGGACCAGCACAACAACTCTTTTTGCAACCCTGTCCTACCCTGAGTGTTGACCATCACAAAAGATGTTAACGTCCATGCACCTGCTTGTTGAAAACAAACAAAAGTAACACCCTAGCACTCATATTTAATTCCCCTCTCTCACCCCACATAGCCAATCCATTAACATATCAACTCTATCTTCAAAACACATTCCCAACCCACTCCCCTGGACTACTGTAAGCTTCTAACCAGCCAGCTTCTACTTATGCCTTCCTGTAACCCATCTCCACATACAACAGAAATCAGGCCTTGTCACTCCCCTGCTTAAACGCTCCGTGAGTCCAGCCATCTTCCAGCAGCTGTTCCAGAGGCATCAACACCTCCCTGGACTAAATGTAACACAGCGCCAGTTAACTCAGGCTTACACACACACTGCCTTGCGTATTTAGAAAAGTGTAAATGAGGCCTCTTCCATTCAGTGAATATTGCAATCTCATGTGGCAACCAAAAAAAAACCCTACAAACCAAAAAAGAGCAAATCCAGTAACTGAAAAAAATCTTGTCTGTTACGGGGAAAAAAAAATTCCATCATCAGTATAATGGACTTTGACTTGGAGCCCAGATTAATAAGTAGAGGCCTCCACGCTTCAGAGATAAAAGCAGGGACAAAAGGAGAGACTGCAAGAATGGGGAGAAGTTGTGACAAACAGGAGCTAAACTCTGGAAAGAGAGAAGTGGTAGCGGTTTCGGTCTCAAGAGACTGTATTTTGATGGGTGTCTGGAAATACCACATAACAATGCAAATGTCCTCCGCTGTTTACCCTGCAAAATCTTCAGCTAATTCTATACTGCTCAGTAGCCCTACTGGGCAGGTGGAATTTTGTTTCTATGAACCTCAAAGGGAATAGGTGATGTTACAAAGAAAGATGCAATACAACTTTCACTAATAGAAAACTAGTTTCTCTTTATTCTCACTAAATATTGGGCAAACAAATATACATCAGTTTAAAGAGGTACCAAGTCATTACTGCCTGTCTGGGTACTCACTTGGATCTCAGACCAGCCTTGTACAAGGATCTACAATATAGACCCACAGTATCTCCTTCTACATGCTTTTGTCCTGATTTAACACTTCCCCTCTACCTTTCCCCCACTGCCTTCAATTGTGTTTTTGCAGGACATGCAGTTCTGTAAGCTACTTCAAATTCTTCATGCAAGGGTGGGTGATAAATACAAATAACGTTATCCATGATGATGACTGGCCAGTCCACCAAAGCCTACGCAACATAACACCACAGTGCAGACTTCTGTTAGAAAATTATTTTCCAAGTTCTAGTTTGAGATAACCTGAATAAATCTTTTCCTTCCTCCAAACCGACACAGTAGTATGCAGGCGCTTTTCCTCCTCTGTCCATCTGCTAGGAGAGTAGAAGAAGGGAGAATGCCTAATGCTCACCCAGGGCAGAGTCTTCTGCAAGGTGGTCAGAGGGTGTAGAGCAGGGACCAGGGACTTAATCTGTGGGGTGCCTATGGCCTCCTGCCAGCATCAACCTGAACAGACATCTGGCTTCTAGAAGCTTCCTGGTCAAACAACTGTCCACTGTTTCTCTCTCCACCAGTACAATCAACCGTTACTGCAGATCAGGGTATTTCTACTACACAAGTAAAAAAAATGGTGTCACATCTTCTGTCCTTTATTTCTATCCCTACAGTAAGTACCTGGCTTTCTGAGAATTTCTAAGGCTTTTTCTTTTATGATAAAGTTAAAAACCGCAAGTAAAAAGCTCCTTCTCCTATGACCCCCTACAACCTCCACTTCCGTCTTCAGATCATATAAAGAATAACAGAGTCCCCCATAGATGCTAAAGACAAGCCCTTACACAACGTACTAGCTGAAATTCATCTTGAAGATTTCCTTCCCCTAAAAAGGCAGACTAAGGCCATGTTATTTCAGTGTAGTAGAGAACCTGGGATTTGGAAGGGGAGCAAAACAGGGGAGTGCCTTTACAACTTACCAAGTCAGTTAGCCCAGCTAAAGCAAAAACTCCTAGTGCAATATTAAAATCTTCTTCAATAATCAAATAGCCCAAAACTGGGGCCAAGCCAATTCTCGTCATTGACAACATATTTGGGATTGTCCATGGGTTTTCATACTGAAACACAAAGACAACAAATTTAAATTAAACACTGTAAATTCACACTTTAAATAACCATATACATTGGAAAAATATACTTCATAAACTTTAAGGTTAGAAGCTACATAAACTTTAAATTTAGTACTTTAAATTGAGTTTTAAAATCCATTCTGTTTTTTTAGACATTTCTCTAAAACTGTCAAGAATGCAGAAGATGAAGAAATGTCATGTAGCCAAACACAGACTAAAGAGTCTACTATGTACAGGTTTTCTTCCTAAAGAAGGAAGGAATAAACAAGTCTTAACAACCATGTAACTCAAGCCTTTAACGCATGACTTCACCATTAGAATTCAAAACTAAAAATATACTGCTTTTAAAATGAAATTTCAGGAAGATCTTATACTTCAAGTAGATAAACAGTCTAGAAAGTTTCAGAAAAAAGCCAAATTATCAACCATGGGCATTGTGGCTGAAAAACATTCACTGCAGATAACTTCCTCTCACTTCTCTACATGTACCTAAATGCCATACACAGTGTATGGTGACACGAATGAAGGGAAAAAAATTTAATTCCATAACCTCATCACTAAACTGGAGAATTGCTGGAAGAAAATGGAACAAGGAACGGGGATTGAGACTCTCAGGAAATAGAGAAATTCTGTAAATCTGTTAGAAATAGCCACAGAAAGGTTAAGATCCCCAAGTAGAGGCTGAGGGCTCTCAAAGCTCCCCTTTGGGAGCTTTATGATTTCTTGAAACTTCATCTGGAGCCAAGGTGTTTGATGTTGGCACTAACAAAATGGCACCTTGGCAGCTGCTCTGAAGAATGTTCCTTCCTTGCCAAACAAAATCTGTTTCATGAGAGGATATGTCAACTTTATAAAAAGCCTCAGCCTAGCGTAACTAAGACACACTGCACAAAACGGGGCCCAGAAATGCCAAGAAAATGTTCCATAAACCTGGATTTTTCCCTCCAGTGTCAAGACTGCCAACTCTACCCCATGGGACTATGTTCTCACAAGACTAACCCTACTTAACCTCTTTCTTAATCAGTAACCAATTTGCCTGAACCTTAATGTTGACTTTTTTAAAAAGTGACAGTTTCCACTTCTAAAGACCTCTTTTTAAAATACTTTGAACCATTCTGCAAGAAAAGGAAGTTCCCTAAAGATACTAAGTTTGTGTTTACAAGTAAAACCCAGCAAGAAATGTTCATCTCAGCTTGGAGTGATAACAGGGTTATTGGGGTCAGGTAACAGAAGACTACCAGTGAAAGCTACAGAAAAATTCAAATTCTCCAGGAAACAATCACCAAACCTCTACTCAAGGACCTTTTATTGACAGTAAACCACATTATATCAATTAAATGGCACCATTCTTAGAACATATTCCAAGCTCAAGTTCAAAGGTCAAGTGTTTCAGAGTCCAGAGGAAAAAGGTAAGTCTGCTGACCATACTATAGCACAGACTAAGTCAAATACTGACCCAGCAACTCACTGGGGGGGTGGGGGTGGGGGAGTTCATGATTGAGAAAAAGGAAAAATAAAGCAAATGGTTAGAATAAAGAAGCCCAAAACTAATCCCAGAGACAGCCATGGGGCAAAATTAAAGACATAGCTGCAAACAGCCAGGTCATTTCATTTGATGAATAAACCAGACAATGCAATTGGAACAGCGAAAGGGATTCTTTTTAGCTCTATATTTCAGTTAAAATAAAGTAGCTCATTAATTTCTAATCATTAACTTTGTAAACATTCCTACATTAAAATTAAGAGAGCTAATCTCAGATTACCCAACCAGATAACCTGTGGCATACTCGAACAACTACTGCCGTTCTGGGAAGGACTTCAGCCAGGAAATGGCAACCTCAAAGCATCCAGCATTCAAACCCCAAAATGCTTTAGCTATTAAGGGAGCTGAGACCCCTGCCAGGATGTGGCCACCTCGACCCATGCTGTACAACGGATAAAAGCAGCACAGGGGCCCCCTGAAGACATAACAATTGAAGATGTAATAATTGCATGAGTCTTGCTAACATGACATCAAAAGCTCTCCCACACTCATGCTCCGATGTCTTCTGCTTGGTCAGTATTTCAACAAGTAGGCGGAACCATATTTCTTGCCGTTTCTTCAGGAAGAGTGTTTTAATCTTTTTCTATAATTAGAGATTAGAGGATCAAAATTACGACCTAAACTATTTAGTTATCCTTCATATATAGAGTTACCAAAGGTCAACTGAGACGTAATCAAACGTGCGCATACAAAAAGGCTGTATACCTTTCTCAAAATTCCCAGAGACTTGCCCTAAACATTGGGGATTCGCTTCAGAAAATACAAACATGGGCTTTCAAAAAGAAGAGCGAAGGCTATTTTTACCAATGCAATATCCAGAGGCGCGTCCAGCTACGGGTGCGGATAGAGGGCAGGAGAGAGACTTCTAACTTGGCCACCGAAACTGAAGGAGGACCCGGTTGGTACCCCTGAAATTCATCGCGACCGAAACACCTGCCCGTAACTTCTCTTCAGGGAACGGTTTAAAAGTTCTGAAACGGAAGTATCCGACCAAGACTTGCCAGAGCCCTTAATCCGCGTGCAGGACGGAGCCCCCTAGAGCCGACGACCCCGACCCAGAGTCATCCTGCTCCGTACGTACCAGACTGGCGGCGCTCGCCGGGCCCCACCGGCCGCTCCGGGCCTCGGCGGCGGCGTCCTTTCCGGCCGCGGGCTCGGGGGCCGTCTTCCCCCCGCCCGAGCAGTGGGCCCGTCCGCCGGCGCCAGGCAGCCGCAGGCCGAGCGCGGCCGGGCGCAGCCACCAGCGCTCCGCCAAGCAGCCCAGGCAGCCGGGCGCGGGCGGCAGCAAGGCCCAGCGGGTGCGCCCTTTGCCCGGCCGCACCCCCGGCGCCCACGCGGCACCGCGCAGGGCCCCCCACGAGGCGCGCGCCACCCGCGAGGCCAGCATGGCCCTGCGGCCGCGCCACGGGGTCGCAGGCGGCGAGAGCTCAGCAGCCCGGGGCACCGGCGAGCTGCTTCGCCATCGGGTCCCCGCAAGCTCGGAGGACCTCGGCTGCTTCCATACTAGTTTACCAGCCCCAGCACTCTCCGCTTATTGTACAGGTGGCCTGGAGCCGCCAAGAACGGACGCCTTCGCGACGCTTTTGCGACACTGCCGCTGGGCTTCCCGGCGCTCCCGTCGGCGGCCGTAGTCGCGTGCCGTTAGGCCCCGTGGGCTGCCGGGTAGCGGCCGCGCGCGACGCCCCCCTGTGTCCGCCCACGAGCGGGGACCGAGGCCGGTGCGGAGCGGGCAGAGGAACGCGCCGGAGGGGGCCGGAGCGCGGCCGCCGTGGCCAGGAGAGGACGGGTCATCTCACGCCGCGGCCGGAAACCCGAGGTGTGCGCGGCTCCAGGGGCCCGCGAGGGAGGTTTAAATACTACTAAAGTATCTGGTACAGAGGAAGTGTTTAATACTAACTATCTGCTCTTTTGCCTCGTTTGAGGGTTGCATTTGCCAAAAATATGGGTATTAGAAAATGCCAGTAATAGCAATTACTAGTCGTTTACCGGAAGTGTTTACCTATAGGCCGTAGTACATCATCCCGTTTAATCCTCCCGTTGTAGGTTCCATGAATACCTTTACTTTTCCAGGTAAGGGAATTTAGGCTTAGAGAGGTTAAACCTGCTTATTAGAGGATGAGCCAGAATAATTAAGAATCAGTTCATCGTTAATTAACTGGCTAATATACACTAATTACTAGTTAGTATCTAAATTATATCATACATTCAAAGACACATGCACCCCAATGTTCATAGCAGCACTGTTTACAATAGCCAAGACATGGAAACCACCTAAGTATCCATGGACAGATGACTAGATAAAGAAGCTGCGGTATATTTATACAATTTATACTCAGCCATAAAAAAAAAATAATTTAAATAATGCCATTTGCAGCAGTATGGGTGGACCTGGAGATTGTCATTCTAAGTGAAGCCAGAAAGAGAAAAATACCATGTGATATCACTTATATGTGGAATATAAAAAAAAAAAGACAAATGGACTTATTTACAAAATAGAAACAGGCTCACAGACATAGAAAACAAATACGGGTGAGGGTGGGAAGGGATAAACTGGCAGTTCGAAATCTACATATACTACTACATATAAAATAGATAAACAGCAAGTTTATACTGTATAGCACAGGGGACTATATTCAATATTCTTGTAGTAACCTATGGTGAAAAGAATATGAAAATGAAAATACGTATGTATATGTGCGACTGGACTATTATGCTGTATACCAGAAATTGACACCTTGTAAGCTGATTTCAGTAAAAAAAATTGTATCATACATTCTACTAATTATTGATATACTGTTATACTACTACTATTTATTAATCATGCAGTGTTACAGAGTTATTTTCTTCTTGGGTTCTCTGACAGATTGAATTTGAATGGTTCTTGCCCCCTCTCCGTCCTCCTCAGCCCTGTCTGATGACAGACCCACATTGAAGTTGATCTTAAACTTAATTCAGGTAGTTTAAGAAAGACCAATTGAAGCTGAACATCATTGTAGATCTGAGTATTTATCAAAAGAAATCTTCAGTTTCTTAGGCACATGAAATATTGATATTGAGAGAAAAAATTAAAATGTACTGACTAGCAAATGTCAAAAGGGTAATTTTCAAAACAATCATATTGGAATCGAATACCTTCAATTCTCATACATAGACATTCTGGATAATCCTGTCAAGGGGGAGTGGGCAGTATTTCAGTCTCCTGTCCTTTCCACTCACCAAATTGCCTTTAGTCACATTTCCCACTTTTCCTTAATTTAGGACACTTTCTTATTGTCTCTTGGGATTTTTCTTTCTGCTCCATAAGCGTTCAGTCCCTGCTGCATCTGCCTGTAACAGCTGGCACTGAGGATATGATCTCAGTGATTTGCTTTTCTGTTCATGTTTTTTTCATTTGTTGCTACGGCAGGTTTTATTTCTTTTCCTTTTGATATTCGCTTTATCTTTTGGTTTTTTTTTTTAATTCAATTCTGGTTAATGTTAATTATCTATTCAACCTCTGTACTGTCAATTTATGTGAATCTAGTTTTATCCAGGACTGTCAAGAATAACACCTGATCTGTTCACTTATTGCCTTATTGTGTGAGTATTTTGCCTATTAAGATAGTCACAGAAATTAAACCATGAAATATCATTCATGGTTTTCTGTTTAAAATACAATTTTAGTCATGTATTTTTGTATATTTCCATGTATGGAATTACATTATATTAAGAAAAAGAGAAAAGAAGAAAAAATAATAGAAAAACAAAAAGAATTACATTTACTGAATTGTAAGTTTTTAAAATAGAACTTTTGTCTATTGTCTGTGTAGCAATTTCATTATGTTCTTCTGTTTTTCACTTCAATGTAAAATCAGACAAAAAGTTAACCCCAAAATAAAATAAAACCCACACTTTAAATATAGTAAACTAGGAAATGGGGAAATGTTGGTCAAAGGATACAAACTTCCATTATAAGATAAGTAAATTCTGGGGATCTAATGTACAGCATGGTGACTATAGTTAACAACGCTGTACTATGAGGGGAGGGTATAGCTCAGTGATAAAGCCTGTGCTTATCATGCACAAGGTCTTGGGTTCAATCCCCAGTACCTCCATTAACAACAAAAAACCCAAAACAATACTATAGTGTATACTTCAAAGTTGCTAAGAAAGTAGATCGTAAATGCTCTCATTGCACACACAAATAATTATGTGAGGTGACAGAGGTGTTAACTAACCTTACTGTGGTAATCATTCCCCAATATATACATATATATGTAGCAGATATATACATGTATCAAATCATATTAAATTTATACAATGTTATGTGACAATTACATCTCAATAAGCTGGAAAAAATTTTAATAAAATACAGGAAACTATTATATATATGTGTGTGTGTATTTAGAAAGTCAATTTTACTATGGACAACTGACATTACTACTAAGTCTTTATAAAGTAGGACAGTAAAGTGTCTGGCATTTTGGCCTAAAGGTCAATGACAGCCCAGTACAGTCCAGGACTAAAAAGTAACAGTGCTTCCAACAAACCATTTCCATAATGTTCTAAGATAGGAGAATGTCCAGCTATATCAGTCTTTGATTTCATTTTCTAGAACATAACAGGTTTGTCAACAAATGAACAGATTAATCTGGGATGAACAATGGAGAAAATGCAGAAACCCAGTAAAACAACAAGCCAGATCTAAGCTCTTAGGATACACACAGTAAATTATAGTGGAGCATATTTGCAAAAACATTCAGTTTAGAGGAGGCTAGGGGGCAGAGGAGACCCCAAAGTCCTACAGTTAGTGTTTGGCTTATAATTAGTTAATTCCCTATTTTATAAATTCTATGTAGTTCATTTCTATCCAATAAGATCAACTAAATAAGTGGGCAACTCCTGTGTCTAAAGGGATTGGGAATCTTTCTCACTGGACTTTACCCCCAAATTAGGAAAAAATGATTAGAAAAGTAATTCTGTAACCAAAATCCAAATAAATATCCATATATAAACCCTAAGTCTCTTGTTTGAAATTAATTTCAAAATTTTATCTCTTTACCCTTTTATCAGGATTATTTTTTTAAAAAAGCAAAATATACTGGTGGTCTTATCCCAACTTCTGTAGTCAATCATAATTTCTAACAGTAAGAGAACAAAAGAACAGGAGAAGAGAAAGGATTGTAAATAATTAACCATAAATAAGCATGCTTGTTAATTCTTTGACAACATAACTGCTAGCAACAATAGCTACTAACATCTACTGTGCAGTCACAGTGGAGCTGCACTGCGTATGGTTCCTTATCCTTTCATTGATCCTTTGCTGAGGAAGTAGTGAAAATAAAAATGCTGCCTCTAGAGGGTAGTATTGTCTTGCCACTCATGCTTTCCTTGGTAAGTTGCAAAGCGCTGCTGGTCCCGCTGTGCTGAATACAGGAGACAATGGAATGACATAACCTGCCCTTTGTTTTACAGCTGTTTTTTTGGTGTCATGACTAGATCTCAGCTCCGTTAGAACACTGTGTATACGCTATTGTATCGGTGGCCTATTGCTGTTGTAACACATTACCACCAACACAGTGCCTTAACACAAATTTGTTCTCTTACAGTTCTGAAGATCGGAAGTCTAACACGGATCGCACAAGGCTAAAAGCACAGCATTGACTTGGCTCTGGGTGGCATCTGTTTCCTTGCTTTCCCCAGACTGTAGAGGCCACCCACATTCCTTGTCCGATGCCCCCCTTTCTCCATCTAAAAAGCCAACAGTGTTGCAGCTCTTTGTGTCTTTTTTTCAGTCACATCCTCCTCTGACTGACTCCACCTGCCTCCTTCCACTTTTAAGTTTCCTTCTGATTACATTGAGCCTACCTAAGTAATTCAGGATATTCTCCCAATTTTAAGGCCCGCTGATCAACAATCTTAATTTTCCTTTGCCATGTAACCTAACACGGTCAGATTCTGGGGACTAGGATGTGGATGTCATCGGTGGAGGGGACGACATTATTCTGCCTGCCAAACGTGAATATTGTGTTTCAAGATGCTTTTCGGACTGAGAAGGACAGCCTTTTTCAATACTATACATAATATACCATCCCCGAGGAAGAGAAGTTTTCAGGCTGTCCAGTGTCAATATATCTAGATGAGATCAGTCGAAACTGTTATTCATTTATGGAAGCAAGACTAAGGTTTTGTAGTCTTCACAAATTATTCAGCGACTTTGCGAGTCTGTGTACTAAGAATAGTTTCAGTTTTAATGTCAAAATGTCACTCAATTTTTTTAACCTTTTTGATTATTTTTATGTCTATTTTATCAAATTTTATATCTACATGGTAGCTAATTCCATTGTGTAGAGAAGCAGATGATGAAAATAAGTACCCTCTACCTTTCCAGCCATAGGCCCGCTCTCCAGAGCAAACCTGGTATAGCTTTTTGGATTTTAGTTCTTCCAAAAGACCTCTGTAACTTCTGGTGACTTCTGTAACTTTAAATAAAACTAGTATGTAGTTTTTGTGAATTAATATTGCCTCATAAGTTTTAAAGTACACAGTACATGAGCTGGGTGGAGTTCTTTGGATAAATGTGTATCAGTGAGAGTTTAGTTGCAGGAAACACAAACCATTCTTGGCACATTAAAAAGTAGGATTGTTAAAATGGAGATGCTTGTAACATTGTTGGAAAGGCTGGAGGGTCTCCAGAATTGACTCCCAGACAAACACTGCAGGTCTGGCTTGCCAGGGGAGCTGCTACCCCCACAACAATGAGAAAGGTGGAGAATCAGGGCCTGCCAGCATCACACAACCGCCTCTTAACAACTGCTAACGTTCTGCTGCACAGAAACTAAACGTCTCCTCAACTACACGTGCGAGCAGAAAACAAGCAAGAAGACGGCTCTCCAATTTCACCTTCCAAATCTCACACAAGGACATCTAATCAATGGAACCCGGCTCATATTCAGAACTAGCTGCGAAAGGACTTTGGGAAATGTGACTTCTCTGCTTTTCAGCCTCTGCTTTATAGGAAGGCACACCAGGAGGATGGGACGGATGTTGGGTATCGGATGACTTTATTTACTGCCATCCATTTCTTTGTCTAGTCAACACGCATACATATTTTCTACCCGTTCATAAACATCTGTGTAACAATGACAACTGTAACTTATCAATGTAAAAACTATTATTCCCCTTCTTTATAAAAGGAGCTTTAAAGATCTATCACTCACTGTGTGGTATTTATTCCTCTTCCAGTTCAGCTACATTCACCTTGATAACCTCTATCCTAAGGACTAAATTACCAAGTTGACTACTACCAATATATTAATTTCAAATAACAGGAAAGTGAGGAGGGCGATTGGTTAATGTATAAATACAGGCCCTATGAAGAATCCTTTGTTGCTGTTCTGCTGTGGGTGGGGACACTCTTCCAGTTTTCTGCGGGGGCAGCAGTTTCCCAGGGTTCCCAGTACAGACGGGGCACCTGTGGGGCATGGAGGCGGCAGCTCTTTCCTCTAGTGCCTCGTGTGGCAGTGGGGTGGTAGCAGCTTCCTCTCCGGGCCAGTTTTAGAAATTGCTCTTTGAAGTTCATCCTCTTAATTCAGTAGCTTTCCAACAATTCTGTGAGCTAAGCAAAATTCTTTCAAAAACCTCTTTTTCCTGCTTAATCATCAGTTTCCACTGTTTGCAACCAAGAGCCTGCAAAGCATGGTTCATGGGCCAAATCTGACCCACTAGTTGTTATTCATGGACTAAAAACTTAATACTTAGTACTCTTGATACATGAAAACTGTATGAAATCCAAATTTCAGTGTCTATTAACGAAGTCGTACCGGCACATACCCACACTCATTTGTTTACGTAGTGCTACAGTGGCAGAGGTGAATAGTTGTGACAGGTTATAAGGCCCTGAAAGCCTACAATTTTTCCTGTCAGGCCCTTTACAGGAAAAGGTGGTTGACTGCTGGTTTGCAGTTAAAACCTGACTGAAACACCTCGGTATGAAGTTCTTTCTTAAAAATGTTTGTAGACATTGCTCTATTTGTTTCAGTGGTTAAGGTTGCTTTGGAGAATTTGAGGACAGCCAGATTTTTTTTTCTCCTTCCAAGTGGCTTATCTGTGTGACTTCATTTAACTTCTACTCTATTACTTCCCGTATTCCAGCTAGGTCTGGAGAGAAGCCGCCGCCGCCAACGTGTACTCAGTATTCCCAACACTGCAAATGTGTTTTTTTTTGGGTTTTTTTTTTGCAAATGTGGGGTTTTTACTTTTGGCTCCAAGAGATGTGCAAAGTACACTTTAAGAAATACTTTGTTGCTTCACTCTAAAATCTTCCACCATAGACATCATCTCTGCCTCCTCTTTCATGCCAGGCTGCCTGGGTCATCCTGACAGCTTCTGGCAGCCCTTCCCAGTGCTGGGGTTTGGGGTCTCTGTCGCTTCCTAGTTCACAGAAGAAGATGGATTATATATTTGCTTCTCAGTTTCCTCACTGCTTTTGAGCAACTTCCCAGGACAAACGGGAGAATGCCTCCATCTTTTTACTAGAAACTCTTCTTTTATTCTCTTGTTCTTTTTCTGTACACTTAAATTAAGCTGTTTAACTGTTTATAAGTGGTAACCATTTATGAGTGTCCTCATTTATAAGTGGGATAATCACCCACTTTGTGTGTGTCTACCTCAAGGAGTATGTGTTCAAAATGTTTTACCTGCTAGGGCAGGAGTACTGAATAAAGCAAAATCTGTCTTTACAAAGCTGGACAAGAGTGACTTGGGCCAGGATGGTGGAACTGGAAGCAATGAAAGGTAATCAGATTTCAGGTATTTTGAAGATAGTGCTGAGAGGACTTGTTGATGGACTGATAACGGGGATAAGACAGAGTTAAGATAACGCCAACACTTGGGGGCACGAGAAACCAGCAGGATAGTTCCTGAACACTACAAACTTTCAGAACACCAGGGGAAAAGGGAAGATAAAAATAGCTTCTCAAGGGGGTAGAGGGTGGGAAGGGATAGACTGGGATTTCAAAATTGTAGAATAGATAAACAAGATTACACTGTATAGCACAGGGAAATATACACAAAATGTTATGATAAATCACAGAGAAAAAAATGTGACAATGAGTGTGTATATGTCCATGAATGACTGAAAGGTTGTGCTGAACACTGGAATTTGGCACAACACTGTAAAATGATTATGAATCAATAAAAAATGTAAAAAAAAAATAGCTTCTCAAGAGGAAATAAAGGTCACATACCAAGAATAAAAATCAGAATGGCTTTGGATTTCCACACAGCAACACTGGAAACTAAAAGCAATAGCGCAATTTCTAAAATTCTGAGTGAAAATGATTTCCAAACTAAAATCTATGCCCAAAATATCAATCTAGGAATAAGGGTAGAATATGCCTTTAAAAACTGGTCCTCAGGAAGCTACTAGAAAATGGGCTCCACCAAAAGGGAGGAATAAAACAAGAAAGAGGAAGACACAGAAGCCAGGAAATGGGAGAGAAAACGAGAAGTTCCAAGATGACAGATGTGTAGTTCAGACTGGAAAGGCCAAAGAATTCTAGGAGAAGGGTCTCCAAGAAGATAAAATAGATTATTTGATTTGTCTGCATAGTTTGAGAAGAGACTCAGACTTGCAGTGGAGCCTCAGGGTCAATACAGTGGTAGGTACATAGAAAGGTAAGTAGTTGAAAAACAAATTAATTCTAGGGAAAACAAAAAGTTGTACAAGAAAGGAAATGAGTAATATTCAATAGTCATAATAATATTAAGGCTAAATACAAATTTAACAAAAAATTATATTTAACTAAATTGGAAAGAAATGGTGTGTGTGTATATATATATCCAGAACGGTTTAAGAGAACCACATTCTCACCTTCTAAGCTAAAAAAATCAATAAAAGTTTTTAAATTGAGAACTCAAGAATTAGCATTACTAAGCTGTCTTTTAGAAAAATGGAGGTAAATGGGAGAATAGTTGAAACTGAACAGAAAATTAGGGCATGTGGAAGAGTGGAACAGAGGCTGCTAGGTTTTAACAGAAGCTATTTATTTAAAATTTTTTTTCAGTAGCTAAGATGTTAAGCTTAAGATGTCAATATATGGATGGAAACTAGACTTTTGGTGAGCATGCAGTAGTGCATACAAAAAGTCTAATTATAATGTTGTACACATGAAACTTACATAATGTTGCAAACCAAAGTTGCTCCATTAAAAAAAGGTCAATACAAAATATTTCCAATTTTTTCTGAAATTCAAAGTTGGTTTCAATTTATTTCTAAGATATTCATTCATTTTTTTTGTGTGTGTCAGAACTACTTAAACATTAAAATGTAACTTTGTAAACAGTTACCCAGATGGACATTTGATATGCAAAACTATGAAATATTTGTAAGAATAAAAAAAGTCAAAAATAAAACTATAAAGAATTT
The DNA here is from genome assembly GCF_048564905.1 of Vicugna pacos. Taxonomy (NCBI): domain Eukaryota; kingdom Metazoa; phylum Chordata; class Mammalia; order Artiodactyla; family Camelidae; genus Vicugna; species Vicugna pacos. The sequence goes on from NC_133005.1 coordinate 19,607,191, forward strand.
ATAATTATATCATTTAGATAAAATGTAAACATTTTATTTTTAACCTTTTGGAGAAATGAAAAATGAACATGCTGGCTTTATCATTTCTTAAATTAGTCCAAAACTCTTTTCCTGTTATTACTTTTAGGATGTCATTTTTCAAAGAACAGTGTGTGTGTGTGTGTGTGCACGCACATATTCTTCTTAATAAATCCAGGAGGGCCTGACTTGGTAGTCCTTTCACATAGTTTGAAGCTGGTAAACTTTAGGGCCTTTTTTCAAGAGGTAACCTTGGTCATTTAACGATCCAATAAAATGTTCAAAATCAGCAACCTAGAAGAAAATATCAAAAGAGTTTTAGCCCATTAAGTAATGTGCAAAAACATGATTTTTAAAATTAATCTCTCAAACAGTAATATACAATTGCTAAGTTTCTTGGGCAAATAAAATTATTTGCACTTCTTACAGAGAAAACTGTCTACATATGAACATTGGATTCTATAATGCCTAGCTAATCAAAAATAAAAACCCCAGTATATAGAGAGTCTTTTGCATTTGTTTTAGCTTAGTTTCAAAACAAAAATCAGACTAACTTTTGAAATTAAGTAAGCAATTTTCCATATAAGCTGTTTTACGTGTTTAAAGTGCTATTATACCCATTTTTCACTAAAACTTTTAAGAAGGCAGAGCAGGTGCAATTATGTCCATTTAACAAATGAGAAAACTGAGGTTTAAATATGTTAAGATGACTTGCCCACAAGGATTGTCAGAAGAACATGGAAACTGAGTCTTGCTATGTTTCCCTCTATCAAGACACTGAAAACTCTTTTGAAAAGTAGGGTTTTTTTCTTTTAAAGCTCTGAGCAACGAATTTCGTATCTTAAAGAAAACAAGCTCGTATTTTTAAGTACTACAAAATCACTTATTCCATTCTTTTAATCCAAATCTTTTGACAGTTCTACTATATATTAATAAAGACCTTCTGAAATTATTATAAAACAGCTTTACTAAGTATTTGGTTAATCATACCTGAATGTTTAGCTCTTTGGCAATCTGCCGAAGTTGATGAAATTGAAATAAATTATTGTAAGTTCTTTCAGCAATGTTGTTGAGAGCAGAAATAAATCTTTTTGCTGTTGACCTGTTGCTCATTCCAGAACCATGCTGGGATCGATCAAAATCTAGGTTCCCAAACTCATCAGAGTAAGTTCCTAGCATGCTTAAGGAAGGGGAAGAAAAACAGAGTTACCCAATATGGCACAGCTATAGACATTTTTGTCCTGGTCCTCCAAGTTATAAGAAGACAAATGTGCAAGTAGCCATGAGGCTCACGTAGCAAAGATTTAAACATGTATTTATTTGTTAATTTCTAGATTACCAGGTTGCTTATAAATGACAACTGGAGGGTCTCCAGCACAATGAAGTCAACTGGAGAGGCAATAAAGCCAGCTTGGTAAAATTTTCACCTGTAAGACCCCTTGAACCTTGGTACTGAGTCATGTAAAAGAGAAAATTGATGGTTCAAGCACTGTGTGATGCTAAACCAATAAGATATTAAGACAAAGAAGGTAGTATGTTAGGAACTGGTTGAAAGGGCTGGTAGTCATTAATTGTTCATAATTTTACTCATTATTAGGCAGTTGCTCTGGGGCCAGCAATAAAAAATTAGAAGCTGTCAATCTAGAGTTCTTTAAAGCTTTCAAAGACTGCAAACATAACCTCACTGTTGCTGACAAACTCGGACACATTGATGTAAGAAAAGTTTCTGCTTCTTCCACAGGCTGCCTATAAGGGCAAGAAACAAGTTGCTGGTTAATGCTTAGATCTGCAGGAGGGGGTGTGGGATACAGCAAGATTCTAGAGGCAGCAGAGGGAATAGGGTGTCCTCCAGGGACAGGCCAGTATCAGCCTGGGAATGAAGAGACAGTGAGGTAAAGAGAGGGAGGAAAGGATCTGCAGCTCAGTGCTACTGGGCAGTTTATCCGGAGAACACTCAAGACCAGGACCATGAAATTCTTTGAAAAGGGTAATTTTGGAAACTTCTGATTTGTGATGTGAGATCTGTCAGTTTTTAAAGCTTTTGGTGGGTGGAATGAGTCACAGAAAAGGGGGTCTGCTCAGTCTCATCTTAATATCAAAGCTAGCACTATCGGTCGTAAATAGTGTTTACTGAGTGCCCACTGAGTGCCAGAACCACATTTATCACTTTATATACATATACACAGCCTTATTGCATGACACCTCAGAACACAATCCTTTATGGTGTGTTTTACATAAAAGGAGACTGAAAAGCAGAGTGTAACTCGCCATTGCAATCCCAGGTCAGATTCTAAAGCCTGTGCCCTGGTAGCAATGCTGTACCACTTACTCAGAACCAAAGAGGAACAACTGGGCAAACTCCAAGCAAGCCCAAAATAGCAGCTCTTAGGGAAAAGAAGAGTAGAAATTACTTAGCAAAATAATTTCATTTTAAAATAATACTTTTGGGGCCTCAGAAAAATAGATTCCTAACATTTATATTTAAGTGTTATGAGAGAGCATATTAAAAAGAACCAATTTCTAAATTATGATAAATTCACACAATAGAATACTATGTAGTTGCAAAAAAAGCTCTTTAGACAATATGGAATAATCTCCAAAATGCATTTTAAATGAAAAAAATTAAGGTATAGAATGTATTTGGTGTGCTACCATTTATCTATAAAAGGGGAAAAAGTATAAAGATATTGAGTTGCAATGTGCAGTTTATTATCTGAAAGTCACACAAAAATTGGTATTTGTTGTCACTGGGGCAAGAGGAAGAACTAGGTAGCTAGAAACAGGGTAAAAGAAAACTGTTTCCACCATATACTTTTTGAACTTTGAAATTTTGAGGCACGTGAATGTGTAAAACCTATTAAAAATTTTTTTTAACTTAAAGAAAAGGCCTATTTAAACAATAAACTTTTGCTTTTATTGATTAAAGAAAACCAACCCATGTCTAAGATAGTCATATATTATCAGTTAAAATATTTATTTTTTTCTACCTCTCAAGAATCATGATCTGCCAAATGATATAAAATGCAAAGGACACAGATTGGCAATATTTGTCAAATCCTAATGTGTTTATTTACCCTCAGACTCATAAATATCATATAGGGATACACTACCCCCATATGAAGCATCTCATAGATATTGCTCATTGTAGCACTGTTTGTAATAGCAAAAGAATGGAAAATGTGTCTAGCAATGGGGGACTAATTAAATAAACTATGGTGAATCTAAACTATACTATGTGGCTGTGAAAAAAAAAATAGAAAGCCTCAATGTCCTAAAAAGGAAAGATCTCTAGATATATTGTCAAATTTGGGGGAAAAAAAAGTACATGAGAACAGATTGGCGGTTGCCAGAGGCAGGGTCACAGGGGTTTAAAAGGGTGAAGGAGGTCAAAAGGAACAAACTTCCAGGCACAAAACAAACTGAAGTGCTGGGGATGGAATGTGCAGTATGGTGACTACAGTTAGTAATACTGTATTGTGTATTCGAAAGTTGCTAAGAGAACAGATCATTAAAGTTTTCATCACAAGAAAAAAATGTAACTATGTGCGGTGATGGATGTTAACTAGACAGGCTGCACTGATCCTTCTGACACACACACACACACACACACACACACATGCAGAATCAGTATGCTCCATAACTGAAACTAGTAATGCCATATGTGAAGTGTATCTCAACTTAAAAAGAAGTATAGTGTAAGTCACGTGCTATTTACAAGAGAGTAATGGGTGTCCTGGTGAAGAGAAAGGATGGATAATAAACAGGATGGGAGCAAGTGTATATCTGAATTGATCTTAGAACTGAAATGTTCTAAATAGGAATGTTATCACCTATTCAAAAAAATTTTTTTAATGTAAAGATTATTTGCCCAGAAATATTTTAAACCAAGAAAGTACAATTTGCTCTGAGGAAAATATATGATTAAATGGGCTAAATAAAAATAATTTTGCTTGGCCTAATATATAATTTGAGATGGAAAGATGACCAGTATTTTATTTAAAACAATATTTAAAATTTAATCTTACCTATATTTCATAATTTCAACTATGTCCTCAGCATCTTCTTTGGTTGCTTCCTCTCTCAATTCCAACCTTGCACGTGCCTTTGAAAGAAAACAACCATTTTCAGGTAATAAAAAATAAATCTATTTAACATTGATTGAGCAGGTTATACTATGTCTAAGCTTATTTCATTTATTCATTTTACATAAAAACTTGGGGAGGGAGGTTATAATATGAAAAGTCAGAATTTAAGAAAGTCATCTGAGAACTTGAGTATGGAAATAATCACTCATTTTAAAACCTACTTTTATCTCCTAACGCATCTTTCTGAGTGTTCATTCCAGAAGATTTGATTATGAAATACACTTGGTTTCTCCTTGCCTTTTCCTTTCAGGAAATCATGACTAATTAATTTGTTAAAACAACAAAGGTGAGTTAATTAGATTCTAGAAGTAAAAAGTCCAAACTCTGACCCAACTAATTTTAACTGCCAGAGATCTCTTAGCATTCCATAGCTGTCAGATGTCACTGCTGTTAGAAAAACAGGCACTTCATCTACAGACCTGTTGTGTATCAAATCAAACATTCCTAAGATATCTGACACATTCCATGTTCCCATATGCTCAATTTTGAATCTCTAAATCCAACCACTCTTCAAAGTTCAGGAGTCTCCTAAGTGTCATGAAAGGGGAAACAATGCTGCATGGTAAGTAACTGGTCCTGCCTAGAAAGAAGTAGTTGACCTACGATGTGTTAAATACATAACTAAACCTTTAAAAACCTTTTATCCATCATTTCTAATGTCTCTCAGTAGAAAGAAAAGTGAATCAATTACATAAAAAATCGAGAGAAGTCCTATTACCCTCAACCCGCTTTTTAAGCCAAAAGAGCATGAACTCAAAATAAATGAACCTCTGTTAGACGAATCAAAGATTCCAGCTGCCTAGTAGTGATTGGTGAGCTATTTAACCGCTGGCTCTGTTTCCGGAGCTCAAGGTAAAAGTCCTGAAGAATCTGAGCAGCCTCTGCGGATAGCCTTGGATAGACATATTGCCGAGCATAACCAATGTACTTTCTCAACAGCTGGTGGGGAATTGGATCTATTGTTTCTCCAGGAACCACCTAAAGCATGATAAAACGGCCCAAGATTAGAAGGATAAGTAGCAAATAAAATCTTTCTGCTAAAGTAACTTGTTTAGATAAATGTAATATTCTAAAACTCTCCAAATAAGCCACACTGTAGTTCTAGCTCTCCATCTGGTTAACTTAGTAATCAAATGAACTTTACATAAACTCTCCTATTATAATAGAAAAGGTATTTCAGAGAAAAGTTTATATACTACTGACCTACCATAAGCAACACACTGAACTCTGACATTCAAACAGAACCCAACTGAATGATTAAGGAGAAGAAACATACCTTTAGTCTTTCTGATAGAGGTTTATCAGAAACCACTTCCAGTATAGAAGTGTTTGAGTCTTGACTATGCATACGAGTTACCGTGGCACTGCTAACAGCTCTCTGCTTTCCAGCTCTTATTGCAATCACGTGTTCGGAGAGTAAATGATCATGATCCTCATTTGGGGTGTCTAACAGGATAAAGACCAAATCAAATCTGGATAGGAGGGCACTCCCCATTCTAAGAGATGTGAAAGAAAGAAACAGTGATTGGAATGAAAACAAACAGAAACCTAGAAAACTGTTCACTCATTTGTTTACTAATAGAGTTCCATGTAGAACTTAATTTAAAAAAATGAAGTTTTAGGTTAAAGAAACAAGCAATAATTTCTGGATTCAATATACCTACCAACTCCAGAGACACACCAGGTCACATGCTCTTCAACACGTGCACAGCCATTTATGTACCTGTACCAGTATGCTGAGGACATGGCCTTTTCTCATACCATCAACACCACTAAATTCTTCTCCATGTATCACTGCCTAGGATTTAGGATCATTGAATTTGTAAGCTAGAATGCTACATGATCCATTGAAGGTTATCCAGTTAAGTAGTTCTTAATTTTTTATATCTTCTGTCTCACCAAAATACTTGAGTTTATCAGAGCACCTATGCCCATTTAGAAGCGAAAATGCCACTTTTTCTTAAAGGGGCATGTATGTCTATTGGTCACTATAATAAAAGTGCTGTGTTCTACTTACTCATCTCTAAATCTATCAATCAGATAACTCTTCTACTTGAAACAAACCCCCCCTGAAATTCAGAGTGATTAAAGAATTTGACCAACATCCCAGTAGCACCACCCAAAACCAGAATCCAAGTCCCCTGCATCCTTGTTCAATAGGATCTTCTGATCTTTCCAACATAAAACTCTTGTTGTTTTACTAAGAAACACCAATAGGTTGATTTTTTTTTGTGGTGGTGGTACAGAAATACCCAGAAGCTCCAAGTACAATTGTGTATTTTACTATGCACCATTTCTATATTAAAAGCATTCATTATTAAATATTAGGAAACTAGCCTTTTGTTTCCCACTTGAATTTAAAGTTCTGATTTTTCATATGAGGCATTTTTGTCTTTTTCTCACTTATGTATCACTTGAGTCTATTTCTCTTTCCCATTCATTTTGTCCAACCTGTACAGAATCAATGAGAAGGGAAGGCATACACATATACAAACACTGGTTTTGGAAAAAAGTGGGATCCCACCACACACGTGAGTATGCAGTGCGCTCCTGGCACTTAACAGCACAGCACAGACTTGTTCCCCTGCCTGTACATGTCAAGCTGCCTTCATTCTCCCGAATGCAACTTTCCACTGTAAGTCTTACTTGTAGTTCGTTTTAAGTTGTTTCCAGTCTTTGGCAGTAATAAACAATGCTGAAAGACACATCCTGTCAGCATATCTTTGCGTACTCGTGTGCCTATTTCTGTGAGTACAATTCCTAAAAGGATTGGCTGGAACAAAGCGAATGTATATTTAAAAGAATGATAAACATGCCACGCTGTCCCTCAAAATGCTAAATGTGTATGTAAGAACCCATTTCCCCATCCCGTTGCCAATAATGATTAATATTTAAAGAGTCTGCCAAGCTGGCAGACATCAATAGTACTTCATTGTTTTAATGTGTGGTGTTCAAATATATTTTTGCACATTTATTGGAAACTTGTAACTTCTCTGAACTATTCATTTATGCCCTCAGTTACCTTTTTTGTATCTATAGGAATTTAATATATTAATGGTATCAGTATTTGAAGAGACTTACTTTAAATTCTCAGAAACGGTTTTGGCTTTATTGTAGTGTCCTCCAACTGGGTTTGCAGCAGCAATGATGGAAGTTCTTGCAGGGAGGCTACAAACCACGCCAGCCTTAGCGAGACTGATACTTTGCTGCTCCATGGCTTCTAACAAGGCTTGATGCTGATTTCCCATCTTATCAAACTCATCTATTCCACAGATGCCTACAATCACCGTAAAATAATACAGACAGAAAAAAAATGTTCCTCTGGCCAAGTTTCAAACCTGACAGGATGGAAACTACTCCACAATAAAAAATATTTTCAGTAGCCTACAACAGTTAAAACTACAAAATGTCATATGGTGCAGAATTTGCTTGTTTTACAGCTAATAAAATACTGGTTTTATTTAACTGCTAGGTAATATTTACTCATTAACATTAGCATAGGCAAGGCACTTTGTTGGGTTACAAAAATGAAGATATGAAACTGACTCTCAAAAAGCTTAAAGACAAATTTGAACTGGTAAGATGAGATAAACACACATTTAAGATGGCATGTTTTGACAACTATAATAGATAACAATAATTAACTCACTGGTTGGGACATGTTGTCCAAATGACTCTTAGAATATAAAGAAATTAACCGAAATGATAAAGGCTTTTTAAAAGGGCCCCAGAATTATTATTATTTGCCTTGGCTTCTTACCTTGATCACCAAGTACCAGGGCACCAGCTTCCAAAGCAAAATCTCCCGAGGAACTATCTTTTGAAAGAGTTACAGTCAAACCAGAGGTGGTTGTGGTATTGCCACAAACATACACGCCACGTGGAGCAACGCTGCACACCGCCTAATGAAACAGAGCTTAAGAGCATCAACCAAAGTAAAAGGGAAATAGTAGCTTTATTACTCATAAATGTTAGCTATATGCCAGGTATTCTTCTAAAAACTGTACTGTACAACCTTGACCACCACAGTAAAAGGTATTATACTCCTGTTTCTGATGTAGAAACCAAGGTCTGAAGACAGTAATGCATACACTTACGTACGAAGGTATGAAATCAGGATTCAATCAAACCCAGGCAGCCTAATTCTGAAGTCTGTGGTCATGTGAATACTCTACACAATTCCATTTTATGCTTCATTTTCAAGTTCAAATAGCAAAAACATCAAGTTGCGACTTTAGTTTCAGAGACACGAATGCTTCTTTAAACATCAGGTAATAAAATGGCTCAATAATGCCCACCTTCTGAGTAAACAAGACATGGTATGACGGAGAACTAGTTAAATAGCACAACAGCTAAAAGCACGGACCTCTGGAGTCAGGCAGATCTATTTAAATCCTGGCTTTAGCATGTACCGACTGGCGGTGCTGCTCACGAACCTCTCTGAACCTCAGCTTCATTCTGCTTTATCATGTACCGCCCTGAGGTATACACTAGTGTGTATCTGCTAATCCCGAACTCCTCATTTATCCCTCCCCACCTTTCCCCTTTGGTAATCATAAGTGTGTTTTCTATGCCTGTGAGTCTGTTTCTGTTTTGTCATTTTATTTGATTCCACATTTAAACAGTATCATACGATATTTGGCTTTTCCTGTCTGACTTACTTTGCCAAGTATAATCTCTAGGTCCATCCATGATGCTGCAAATGGCAATATTTTATTGTTTCCTAAGACTGAGTAGTATCCCATTGTATATACATACCACAACTTCTTTATCTAATCACCTGTCAATGGACATTTAGGTTGCTTCCAGGTCTTGGCTATTGCAAGCAGTGCTGCTATGAACACTGGGGTGCATGTATCTTTTCAAATTAGTTTTCTCTGGATATATGCCCCAGAATGAGATTGCTGGATCATATGGTAATCCTATTTTTAGTTTTCTAAGGAATCTCCATACTGTTTTCCATAGCAGCTGCACCAAATTACATTCCCATCAATAGTGCAGGAGGGCTCCCTTTTCTTCACACCGTCTCCAGCATTTATTATTTGTGGACTTTTTAACGATGGCCATTTTGACCAATGTGAGATGATTCCTCACTGCAGTTCTGATTTGCATTTCTCTGACAAATTAGCAACATAAGCATCTTTTCACCTGCCTTTTGTGTATTCTGGAAGTTAAACCCTTGTCTGTCGCACCATTTGCAACTCTTTTCTCCTAGTCTGTAGCTGTATTTTTGTTTTGTTTATGGTTTCCTTTGCTGTGCAAAAGCTTGTTAGTTTAACTAGGTCCCATTTGTTTATTTTTATTGCCTTGGTAGAATGACCTAGGAAAATATTGCTATAATTTACATTAGAGAATGTTTGGCCTATGTTCTTTTCTAGGAGATTTACAGTGTTCTGTCTTGTTTAAGTCTTTCAGCCACTTTGAGTTTATTTTTGTGTAGGGAGTGAGGGAGAGTTCTAACTTCATTGATTTACATGTGGCTGTCCAGCTTTCCCAACACTACGTGAAGACATTGTCTTTTCTCCATTGTCTATTCTTGCCTCCTTTGTGGAAGATTGACTGTAGGTGTGTGGGTTTATTTCTGGGCTCTCTATTCTGTTCCATTGATCCATGTCTGTTTCTGTGCCAATACCACACTGTTTTGACTACTGTAGTTTTGTAGTATTGTCTCAAGTCTGGGAGGGTTATACCTCCAGCTTCATTCTTTTTCTTCAATACTGTTTTTGCAATTCTGGGTTTTTTGTGATTCCAGCATTTTAGTTTTTTAATGTGACTTTTAAAAGAATTATTTTTACTTTCCTTTTCTGATATTTCATCATTAGCCATTAGCAACAGATTTCTGTATGTTAACCTTGTATCCTGATACTTTACTGAATTCGTTTATCAGCTGTAGTAGTTTTTGTGTGGATTCTTTAGGGTTTTTATATTCAGTAACATGTCATCTGCATATAATGACAATTTTACCCCTTCCCTCCCAATTTGGATCCCTTTTACTTCTTTTTCTTGTCTGATTGTTATGGCTAGGACTTTCAGTTCTATGCTGAACAGAAGCAGTGAGAGTGGGCATCCTTGTTCCAGATTTTAGTGAGAAGCTTTTCAACTTTTCACCATTGAGTTTTATGCTGGCTTTTATTACGATGAGATATGTTGAGATATGTTCCCTCTACACCCACTTTGGGGAAAGTTTTTATCATAAATGATGTTGAATTTCATCAAATGCTTTTTCTGCATTTTTTGAAATGATGATGTGATCTTTGTCCTTTCCTTTGCTGATGTGGTGTATTACACTGATTGACTTGCATCCCTGTATACCTTGTGTGCATCCAATATTTTTGTTAGTATGGATGGCTCCACATCTTTCCTCTGGGTGTGCTGGCTCTTATCCACTTGATACGGGGTATGATCAGTGTTGCGGTGACCAGAGCCTACACTGGATATTCAGTGGGGCCTCCTCTTTGCTCTGTGGTTGTCACCTGCTGGGGGCAGGGTCTGCTCCCCAGTTGTTGAAGTAGAAGCCCACAGATCTATTTCTTTGCTGCTGTGTGAGGTAGGTAGGGCTGGATCACTTCCGCTGGGAGATGAGCTGCTGAGTCCTCCTCCACAGGAGATGTCCACCAGGAAGTGCACTCTGTGGTGTCACCTGCCATCTGCTGTGCAGGCTCACAAAGTACACTGTTGTTGGTGCTGCCCTCGGCCCTGCCTCAGCTGTGGGAATTCAGGCAGTCTGCCCTGGTGTCCCTTGGGCACAGTGCTCAAAAAGTCACCAGGGCAGATCCACTGAAGTCAGGCTCCAGGACCCACTGCACCCTGGGTCCGCTGTGGGCTACAGTGTCAGCCCTGATTCAGCCCTGCCCCCATGTGGACAAGTCCACTGAATGCTGACCCTGCCAATATTCTGCCCGAATGTCCCACCCACATCACTGAGTTTACAAAGGCACCAGTGTCATAAATCTACCAAAGCCAGCGAGGCTCAAATTTCAGCCCCGTGGCTTCCAAAGTTGAACAGCCCCTGGGAATGGGTTCAGATTTCAGCCTCACTTCTGCTTGGGGGCAGCCTGCCAGCTAATGCGCCATTCCAGAGCAAGCCAAGAAGACAACTACTGTGCCGTCTCGCCCCTCCCTTCAGGAGAACATATTAACAATGGGGGTTTTATGGCAGGGCCACTCCCTGTGAGCACTATGAGAAGGAGGCTGCTATGGCAGGGACCTTCCCCTCTCTTCACACAAGCCAGCCATGGGGATTTTTACGCCGGACTTGGGCTCCTTTGCACACACTCCCAGTTTCAGCCTGTACCACTCCAGCCCTCTCCCTGGGTCTATCCTCTGAAGCCCAGGTTTCAGCATCCAGTCCTGGCACACACCAGCAGGCAGGTGTCTCGGGTTGGGAACTGCACGAATCCTCTGTGCCAGTTTCTTCTGTTCTGCCTGCTGCCCTCTCCTCAGAGCCTCTGAAGCTCCCTTTCTGCCCCAGCTGGTCTCTCCACTGGTGAAGGGGATTGCCAGGGTGAGGGCACTTTCCCTATTTCACCAATCCCTCCCTGGGGTGCAAGTCCCATCCCAATTTTATTTTTTTCATTCTACCCAGTTGTGTGGAGATTTTTTTCTTATAGCTTTACTTGTATAAGATCTTCTGCCAGAAATCAGTACATATTCTGTGAGAAATATTGCAGGTATTAATGTATTTTTAATGTGTTTGTGGGAGAAGGTGAGCTCCGCATCCTTATATTCTGTCATCTTGAAGCCCCTCCTCAAAATCAAGTTTGAAGGAAAGTGGGTTTATAAAGCAATGAGGAGATCAGAGTTTCCCATCCGTGCTGCACAGAATCACCTGTGGTTATTATATACAGACACTAGGACCCTAATCTGGAGATTTTTAATTCTTAATAACTGCGGAAACCAGTATTTTCAAGTTTCAAAGATGATTCTGATATGCAGCCAGGGATTCTAACCCTTGTACAATGTTTCAGTAGCCAGAGGACTACAAAGAAACTCTTTACCAAAGAACCAGGGAGCTCTTGGTCTGGGCACATTTTTCTTCTTTTCAAGGGGGTGAGGGGTAAAGAGAGGAACACGGGCATTCTTAGAAAGGACTCTGGCTGGCTTACCAAGTGTCACTCTAAGGATGCCACAAGCATTCCCACAAGCCGCACCTTCCAGGGCTGTAATAAGCCCTGCTGGGGAGAACTACTAGGCTGACTGGGAAAGGCAGACTCTTCCTGGGGACCAAGGACAGACTGGTCACAGAAGTTGCCTTGCTTTAGACTCAGAGAAGCAGTGGGATGGAGGGGGCAGATCTCCTACCTTTATCAGACTATTCTTAAAGCCCAATACAGTGTTTGCAGAGTGGTGTGAAGAGGGAATGAGTGACCCCGGCTTTACTTCCTTGAACTATTCTGTTCATAGGTGAGGTCACAACAAAGACTAGCAAAGCAAAGCATGATATAAAAACAGGGCTTAGGGAAATGGTTAACATTTCACAATAGTTGACATCTTAACAGACCAGCATGCTTGTGCAGCCTGTGTGGCAGGAGACTGGCTTGGTTTGAAAGGATGGTCAGATACAAGTGATACATTACTCACACAACCCCAACTTGCTCACACTACCAGACAAACGATATCCTCTGGAACACAAATACTCCTTGTTTTAAGAAAATCCACTTGTGAATTATTCATGCCTTTTATAAGCAAAAGGTCAAATACTAAAGGACTGATTCCCTACCTGTAGCATCTGACTCTTTCCCAAGCCTGGGTCTCCAACAACAAGGACATGTGGGTCTCCTCGAATCGGAATTCTGTTTTTGTCATCTGCATATTTCTGGCTTCCTCCGAAGAGTGCTAATGCCAAGCCTGCTTTAACAAGCTCAGGTGTGAAAGAAGAGAGAGAAGAAACAAAAACAAGTGAGAAAAACATAAAGGGGGTGACTAGCAAAAAGGGGTGCTCCTCCTCCTCCCGTTACACTTGTTTGGGAATTTTTTATAAAAGTATGATTGCACTTTGCTTTTTCTTCCCCCCTAAGAAAAGTAAGTCTAAAAATACTAACTTCTTTTTTTTTAACATTTTTTATTGATTTATAATCATTTTACAATGTTGTGTCAAATTCCAGTGTTCAGCACAATTTAAAAATACTAACTTCTTTAATGTAAATGACTAAAGAGCAAAAATTAGAAAGAATATAAAATCAGGTATCTTAAAAGTCACTGAGTAGAGACCCACCTTGCCAGGCATGAATCCATTCCACAAAACTGAGAAACATTCATGAGCTTCTGCTGTAACATTTACAGTGTCCAGAATCACTTTAAAAGAAGCCCACTCCTATTAACTCTAATTGGTAAGCAGCTCTTACAAGGGGCTGTAGTTTGCCTCATTTATGGATAAGGATGATTCAGAGTGAAATATAAATAACTGGCCAACAGAAATCAGCTATTTAGGTGAAATCTTTATATCCTATTTTTGCAAAATGTATGTATTTTTGAGTAAAGATGAAGTAAAATACTTACTTCATGACCAAAAATGACAGGGCAAAGCGAGCTGAAAAACAGAATGCGACTTATAAATTCTAATTTACATCTCAGTGACATATTAGATCTATTTTACAATTAGCTTACCTTGCTTTATTTAGCATCAAAAAAATAAAAAAATTAAAAATGTATATCACCTCAAACAACACAAGAAATTTTATTCTAACAGTAAATGTCTCAAAAATTTTGGTGACTCTTATAAAGGGAAGAATGCTTTAAAAATTGTGCCTGTGTAAGGGGGACAGGATACTTGTAAAGCATTTTAAAGTAACCAAATATACTGTTGATCTTTTTACATTACTTGCCTTTAAAATGCATCATAATCATGGTCTCCTGCTTTAGGGTTCAGAATTATACTGCATTTTACATGAATGGACATCTTCAGACCTGTGCAGCCAAGTCACTAAAAGAACGAGACTAAAGGGTGAACTGAATACGTAATATTTTAAGATGGGATAAAATTTCACTTTTTTAGTTCAGTTCAAAGAATCTGAATAAATTAGACTGCATAGGAATATATGAAGCGTTATAATGAATATAAAGAAATATTTTACAGTTATAAATTGTACAAACAAGGAACCAACAAAAATGGACAGGGTGGAAGAGAGACAATCAGAAGTAAACTGTGAATCATTATCCCTATTAACATACGTTAACACAGAAGTCAGTGTCCTGCCAGAACCCCTGGCGATCACTGCTCAGCGTGCTCCCGCACGGTCACTGCTGGCTTCCCAGCCAGCACCTGCACCTGTCTGCAGAAGGGCTTTCTACGGCCACTGAAGCATCGTCAGCAGGCAGCCCCAAATCTAGGCCCTTAGGTGGAAAACTACTGAGGCTAGCTCTACAGTCTATTGTCTCAGAGGCCTCAGAAGGATCAAGTCTTTATTACACCTTCATTAAGGCCCCTTGTACTGACTGCCATCCCTTCTCTGCCTCACTTCCCCATTCTGCTCCCAGTATTTCTGGGAATCACCTCCCAGGTAAACTACTTACGCAAATCATTAGTTTAGAAGGAACCCAAACTAAAACAGACTTTTACTGTCTTCTCCATTCTTTTTTCATAGTCCTACATTTATTAATCTAGCAAGAGTGACAAAATTTTTCTTAAAAGGCCAGAAAGTAAATAGTTTCAGTTTTAGTGTCTGGGTCACAACTATCTAACTTGCATGAAAGCAACCATCAACCATATGTAAATTAATGAGTGGGGTTGTGGTCTATTAAAACTTTATTTACCAAAACAGGCAGCCTACCTAGTTTGCCAACCCCCTGCAAGATTAACAAATATAGGTACATTAAAAATTCTATTTTTGATGTTGAAATCACAAACTTAGAACTAACACGTAAAAACAAACTGTGGGGAGGAAACCCAGGTTTTTCATACTAACTTACTTTCTGTAAGTGTGGCAGAAGAGGGACCCCGGCACGTGTTCATTTTGGACTGTTCTGATCCTCAACCAGATTGCTCCTGGACCACCTGCTGAAGACCACTCACTACTCTATCACTCACCGCCAGATCACACGGCCACCCTAGCTCAGAACACTCTCTTCCCCTAGGGTGGGTTTGCATGGCCATCTATTCTGAGAAGGTCTCTGAGGATTTATGGACAAAAAACCCCTGAGGAACTCTATACTTTTCCCAGCTGGTTAATTAACATATTAAAGGCAGAAAGAAAAAGTGTCAAAGTCCCCTAAAGCCCAAAGCCTAGAGGAAGAGAAAAGCATGACAAGATCAATTTTTCAATGCAAGGCATTTCAAAACCTCAGTTCTCTACCTCTGTTACATCTACTATTTGGTACATCTACTATTTGGTCTCTCATTTTCTCCTATTTCTTCAAAATCCAAAAGCTGTCAAAATGTTTTAAAATAACAGCATGTTGTGTTAATTATGTTAAGTACATTATGAAATCTTATTTAATCTTCAGAACAACCTTCTGAGGCAGGTTTTATTATTTCCACTTTAAGAAAATAAAATGAAGGAGAAATTAAGTAACATGCCTCAGATCACACTGGAAGTAAGTGGCTGAAGTGAGATTCTAACTTGGCCATCTCCCCCAAAATGCTCTTAACCACTAAGGCAAATGTGCCTCTACTTTGCTTCTTCTCCACTGTACAGCAATAACATGGAAGTAAAAAATTTAGGAAATACTCTTCTAATGTAAGTGACTTCTAGGTGAATCTCTTTCTTGCTTTTTGAAAGTAAACAAACAACCCCCAACATATGACTAATTGAAATGACTTTGGAATTCATTGTTCCAATGAGTTCTTCTGTTGAGTGTGAGACAGTAAATTTTCCTTACTGTTCTCTTCTGTTGAGTGTGAGACAGTAAATTTTCCTTACTGTTCAGAGATCAGCAAATTTATCTGCAGAGGTCCAAACAGTAAGTATCTGTGAGCCATTCTCTGTCACTTCTACTCAACTCTGCCACTGTAGCTCAAAAGCAGTCAGATACTGTGTAAATGAACAAGTGTGGTTACGTTCCAATAAAAATTTATTTATGGACAGTAAAAACTGAATTTCACATAATTTTGTGTGCCACGAAATAGTCTTCGTTTGATTTTTTTTTTCAGCAATGAAAAAATGTAAAAGCCACTCTTAGCTCACGGGCTGTACAAAAATGAGTGGTTAGCTGGATCTGGCCTATAAAATGTAATTTACAACCATTTTGACTAGTTTTTGGTTACTTGTAGCCAAGAGCACCCGCAACATTCACATAGATGATAGATCCTAAGATAACCTCATACATACTTGACAATGAGTTTAAACAGGTTTTCTTCAGATTGAATCTCCTGGATGGCATAAAAGTCTTTAAGTGAGAACTCCATCAACATTCCGTGTTTACACCCAACCTCAGAAGCCTTGGCTTTCTGTCCTTTGCTATTGCTAACAGAATTTGCTTCAATGTACAAAAGGAACATGCATTTGTCATTCTTATTTCGAGAACCTGTAAATTGCGAAATATGAAATACAGAAATTAGTATTTTCATTCCCTACAAACATTCAAGTCTAATATAAAAGAAAGGCACATTAAGTTATAAATAAACCTTTATTTTAGAGGAAAAGTTTCACGTATGTAAGAATCAAGGAATTCTCTAAATTACTGGAAATTAAGAACTGTCTTTAAAAGGGAAAAGATGAATGCTGACAAACTACTGAGGGTCAATCAAATTGAGCAAAGAGTTTTACCACACCTTCTTCTGCATTTGAGACTTTGACAACTCCAGTAATGGTCACTGTGTCTCCCGGGACACAGCTATCCACAAGATCATGAACAAGCTCACATTCTATTGTTCGTGGAATCCGACCTGCTTCTCGCTGATCGTCAGACATCAACTCCTGGATTCTGAAAAGTTAAACAGGGGAGAAGGGTATAACTCAAGTGGTAGAGCGCATGCTTAGGTTCAATCCCCAGTATCTCCATTAAAGAAAAAAAAATTAAATAAATAAACCTAATTACCTTCACCTCAGCCAAAAAAAAAAAAGTTAAATAATTTTCAGTTAGTACATTTACTGACTTTGGGTTATTTCTCAGCATATTAACGATTCAGGGTCCATGTGGTTCTGAGAAAGAAGGCAGTTAGTTTTTAAAAAAAAAAAGTCCAATGGTGTATTTAAAATTACTTCAGCAGGTTCCAATTAAAGATGGCAGGATAAACACATGCATTCACCTACCTTCCCTCCAAAATGTCCACCAAAATGACAGTCACTAAGAGTGAAGAGATGTTTTGGGCGTGTCATCAGCAATAAGATAATAATGAAATTTTAGAAAACAGCAAATGATAAAATATTGGTGAATAAAACAAATGAATTCCAGAATACACACAGGAAAAATTTACAAGGGTATAAGACAAGTGGGAGCCACTGTTCTCAGCACAGGCCTAGAGAGGCTTCCAAGTTGGGGCTGGCAGGAATGGAGAGTGGGAGTAGATGGCTGAAAGAAAACAGGACAACTGAAATACAAGTCATGGAAGAGCTGCTCAGAATTTTTTTGGAAGGTGGGTGGGCAGATGGGGAAGAGGAGGATGAGGGCATCCAGTGAAGCTCTGAGCTTTCTCTACCAGGCAAAAACCAGAGCACTGCTGTAGGGAAAGGGAGCCGTCCCCTCGTGAGGGGAGCTATGGCGTCCAGAGAGGATATCAGAGCTCAAGCATAAACCTCTCCATTATGGCATCTGAGGGGCCCAATTCAAATTCCAAAACCCATTCATAAAGCAAAATCTGATAACCAAATAGTTTCTCCTTCCTCATCAGATATTTGAGAACGAAATGGCAATAATGCAAGAAGGAAAGAACATTAAAAACAAACAAAAAACTGCCTAAGAGTTTCTGAAGAAATGTTACCATCATGAAACAAGAAGAAGCTGTTATAAAAAAGAAACTATTGGAAAACAAGTGAGATCAGAAAAATTAAAGACATGTATACAAAAATCAAACATTTACAGGAATACAAGGAAAAGTCAGAGGAATTTAGAAAACAGCACGAAGAAAACAAAGGGTAAAGGAAAAGTTAAAAGACAGGTGAACAATCCAATGGATGCAGCTGATAGGAAGCCCAGGAGAGAAAACGAATATCCTGGAGATGAAGACAGCTACAGAAGGGCCAACCAGTGTCAAGCAGGATGAAGAGGCTCACACTTTTTCAGACCACCGTGGATAAAAAGATTATTTAGAGTGGGAAAAGTACTAAACAACAAAGTTATCGTCCAAATATGAAGCACAATAAAATTTGGGATAATTCGGTGGAGTATAAGAAAAGCTAATCCATTCTGATTTTGATGCTTGGATCATTTTCCTTTAAGGGACAAAAAGACCAACAAAACAAAACAACTCAGTGACATAAATTACATTTCCTTCTCTTGGCATCTGATCACCTTACTTGGTTCTTTGTTGAGTATCTACATTACTATAAAAATGTAAGTGCTGTTTGTTGTTCTGTTAGATATAACCTAAAGACAAAACCTGGAAGATAATTACGATTAAGAAACGGAAGTAAACTTTGACAATTTAAAAGTAACATCATAGTTTAAAAAAGTCTAGAGGTAGAAGGGGAGAAGGGAAAGCAGGTACCACATCTCTGATGTCCTCAGCTCACACAGACTGGATGACTAAAGAGAAGGAAGAGGGTAAGAATGTCAACTAAAATCACGTGTAAGGCAACAAGAAGCTGCGGGAGCTGTGGCCCTCCGTATGAGGCTTTAAAAACACATACACACGTTACTGTAAAACTTCAAAATTTAATCACTTAAATAGTGAATGTAGCTGCAAACCCTGCGGCATGTTTACCCACCACCTTTATCCTCAATGCACACTTAAATACCGGCGGACTGTGACGACAACTGTCAGAATGACACCCTCTGCTAAGATCGCCTTGCTTTAAAAAATTACAATTTTAGATTTTTCTCATTAAAAGAATATGTATTTCAATGTGTCACCTTTAGTAAAAATCTGAAACACAGACAAACAAAAATAAGAAAATAACACTCTAATCTCACCTCCCAGATGGTATACACTCAACATGTTTTTATATTTCTTGCCAGTGTTTAAATAAAATCAGTATTATATAGTAGACAGCATTCTGTGACTGGCATTATAGCTTAATTCATTGTAAACATTTTTTGACACCATTTCAAAATATTCTCCTACATTATCATAATTAATGGCTACACAATAATTCATTGTACACTCTTCCTTTTTTCTAATATTTTCTTCAGATGTTTAGGCTGTTCTCCATTTTTGGTTATCTACACCATGAGAATATATTTTCAGCAAGCTACTTCTGCATGTAGCATGACTGTTTCCATCAGATGAGCTCCTAGAACTGGGGCTGCTGCAACTATAAGGCTTCTGATTCTGATACACACTAATACACACTATAAGGCCATCACCTTGATGCATCCAAATGTTTCAGTGCACTAGTGGAGACACAATAACTTAACTCCTTACGGACATCCAAGCTAAGGCTCAGAAAAAACTGGAACAGAATTTACTGTATATGGCAGGAAGGGGGCCTATCTTCTAGGCCAAAATGTCATTTTATATATCTAGTGTAAAACAACTCATTATATAAGCTAATATTGTATTAACAAAGTTTTGCTATAACTAACTCATTTTAAATGAACTTGAATAATATTTACTTTTAAAAATTCAAGAAAAGGATTTATGGGGAAAGGGTATAGCTCAAGTAGTAGAGCACATGCCTAGCATGTACAAGGCCCTGGGTTCAATCCCCAGTACCTCCTCTAAAAATAAGTAAATAAACCTAATTACCACCCCTCCATAAAAAGGATTTAAATGCCCTCCTTTTGTCAATTATCTACTTCTAAGTTTGATTTCCTAATATTAGATCATCATTCAAATGCAATTAAAATACTTAAGTCTATTTTTCATCTGCTATTTTCACCTGAAAATGAAGAGATTTCGTTCAAATAATTAACTTACTCTGAATCTTCTGTGCATCTGGTGTGAACCTTACTGCACTTCTGAGGCCCTCATCACCCGCTTCAGTGGTGAAAGCTCTACAGACGTGGGCAGGAAACCAGGCTCCCCCGTTCACAGGGCACGTGAAACACTCAACAGTCTTAAACATTTCCTCTTTTATAAAATGGAGTAAAGATCTCAGCACGGTGCACAGTTAACTATTGTATGTAGTGGTCTTGGTTTTCATATGGCAGAGGAGGTGGAGCTAAGACAGCATGGTAGCAATCTACTTCACTTTTCCCTAGGTTCTTGGTCTTTTCAGACCATCTCTTTCAGCTACATTTCCTGGATACCACCCTGACTTCAAATCTATTATTTTCTACTAAGGGATGAGTTATGGGACCACAGCCAGAAAAAAATGGAATAAATTATTAAAGTAAAAATATACACAGAGAAAACTATCTAACTTTCATAAAAGTTTTTTTTTAAAAGACATAGTAAAATGCCTCATGGATAGCGTGAACAGAAAATGAAACATATCCATCTCTGAGGGATCCTTTCTGTTGAAACTTCAAAACAATACTATTTCTGGCACAGTTCATTATGGAATGAAACATACAGCTTTGCTTATATGTACATCCAGTTCAATGAATCACATAAACGAGATATAAAATGAACTATTTCTCAGGAGCAAAAGGACATTATACTTGTGCACTAAATCCTTTCTGGAATCTGATATAGAACACATTTCAAATAAAGACAACTGTCATTTCAACACATGCCTCTTCATCAAATAAACCTTTTATTATATACTTTATCACTATCCACAGATAAGAATCAAAGTAGAATACAGGGATGTCGTAGGCTGATTTAGCAGCATGGGCTATCTAGTATCTGCCTTCATGTTACAGTCTGATCGCTTACTTGATTGACTGCCAGTCCATGGTAACCGTGAGAGGAGAGCTCCGGAGAGCAGTAAATGACTTGCCTCGACAGGTAGGCACAGGACACTGCAACGAGATTCACACACATTTAACTTTTGAACAACTACAATAATATCTCAGGAAAATTCAAGTTAAAATGCTTCATTTAATATCGTTTTAAAAGTTGGTCTCAGAACAGTATTAAAGTAAAAACGAACTAAAAGCTGCGATGGCTTTCTATTCCCTTCTGAATGGATTCCGTTTTTGAGGCACTTTTTCCGCTGGTCTCCCTCGATTACTGCTCTTCCTCTTTTTGCGGTGGGCATGAAAGGCTCCCTACTTGCCTCTCACACCAGGCACTTCTTCCTTCCTTCGTGCCCGCGTCGTCTCCCAATCCCTGACTGCCCCCTTGTATCCAGTGTCCCATACACAGGCCCAATCCTCGCCTTTTCAAAAGCCTCTCCGAGTCTTCTTTAATCCCCAGTTCTCCTATCTCGCCACCTTTTGCACTGTTTGTACAGTGTAATATTAATTGTACCACAAAGGCAGTCTTTAACATATAAGTAAGTTATGTTCAAGTTTCTGTAAGACATTTGTTTGCTGTTTGTACCTCAAGACACATTCAGAGACCGTGGCAGACTGTGTTTTCCAAATACAGTTGTAACAGTATCTCTCCTCAAATCCTTCTGGAACCTTACTACTCCCCTGTGAAGAGATGGAGTCTGACCCCTCCCTGCAAAGTGGACAAGCTGTGACTCACTTTATACCAACCGGATGTGACAGGAGTGATGCTGCTTGACTTCTGAGGCTACCTCAAGAGGCAAAGCCATTTCTGCCTGGCAGCTGGACCTCTGTCTTTCTAGCTATCAGCAGTCATGTGAGCAGAATCGGTGTCCTGAGCTACCATACTGTGCGCGAGAGGCCAAAACCAGGCTGCACAGAAGGACAACATGGAGGAGAGACACAGGCCAGCCCCCAGCCACTCCAGCCATGGCTGTTTCAGCTCCAGTCACCATTAAACTACAACTCCATGAGAGACTCAGAGCCAGAACTACCCAGCCAACCAGTTCTCCCAAACTCCTGACCCACAGAAACCATGTGAAATAATGATTGTCATTATTTTCAGCTACTACATTTTAGGGTGATTTGTTATGCAGCAAAAGTGACTGGAACAAAGATTACCTGGAACAACCATTTTTCTGATCACTTCAATTCACTGAAGTTCAGACACACACACACAGGACCAAGCCAGCATCCCTACTTACAATGTCAGAGGGCATGAAAATAATGTATCCAGAAAATACCCAATTTAAACCAGTATTTAAATTCTGCCTTCTGAGCTAAAGGCAATACCTGAATCTTAAGCCCAAACAGTAGATGACACCCATTTATCAACAATAATGATTATTCAGAACCAATAGCTGAATCTAACATACTCTGCTCTTCCCACAAGAGAAGGAAGCCTTAGGAATTTCAATTTGAGTGAAAATGTAATAAATGTTAAACTTATTAAAGTCTAAGGATGACAAAGGCAACTCTAGACAAGAAAAATAGATATGGCAGGTCTCCCTACCTTATCAAAAGTTTTAATAAGATCAGTGTATATAGGATCATGAAGAGCTGGTATAGGACCAGTGAAATGAAACAGACTCATCTACGGAAGCACAGTGTGCTGCAGAGGACACATTATACATCAGTAGAAATACAGCGCTTAAAAAATGGTGACAACTGACTGTTCACCTAAAAGAATTAAATTAGATCCTTAGCTTTATGCCATTCACAAAATTAACTTCCAGATGGAAAAAAGATCTAAATACAAAAAACAAGACTTTAAAATATTAAAAGAAAATGGAAGAGATATGCTTATAATGCTAAAACTGAGGGAGGCCTTCTTAAGCAGCACATAATACGTAAAAGTCGTAATAGGAAAGACTAATCAATTTAACAGTGTCAAAATATAAAACTATAAAACAAAAAGTACACCACAAAGTTAAAAGATAAACCAAAGACAAATATCTGTTCTGAAAGAATGTTCTCTGTAGCATCATTTATAATTGTATAAATCTGAGAACAGCACAAATGTCCACCAGGAGAATGGATGAACAGTGGCTACTCATTTACTCCACAACAGTAAAAGTGAAAGAATTAGGTATGCACTAAGAGAGGGAGAACTCTAAAATAACTGAGTGAAAAATAAACTGCAATTTGTTACACTGAGTATACCACTTATGTGAACATACACAACAAAACAAACTCTACATATACAGACTTAAAGAATACAGACTTGAAGAATCCGTGCCGATTTCAGGACAGTGGCTGCCTCTCTTCAGGGATGGAGCAAAGTTAATGGGACTGAGGATACATAACATTTTTTGTTAAAAAAATTGCTAAATATTTGCCAACTCATAATGGTGGGTATACAGATATTACTCACATTTTTCTCTATACTTTTCTATAGTTTTAAAACCTACAGTTGAAAAAAGAGTTAAAGAAAAAAGGAACACTTTACATTCAAACAGCAGAATGCAGGAAAGAAAACAATATGTATACCTATTAAGTCAAAATATAAAAATATGAATGGAGAGAATACACATTAACTTTAGGATAATGATCATCTCTAGGAATGATATAAGCCAGGGGGTAAAAAAGAGACACAAATTGTACCAGTAATCCTTTATATCTTTAAATTCTGGGTGGTGGTTAGAGATTTATTTTCTAAATACCATAAAGTACTTCATAATTTAAAAACAAAATAAAAATAAAAATAAAAATAAGCTCTATATTTAGAAATACTGGGAAATGTTTTCTGTAAATTGATTTGCCTTCTGTACCAAGATACTAAAGGAAGGAGTTAAAGAACATGGTATCACCTTTGTGGGAAGATTAAACTTTCCATCTGGAAGAGAAAAACTCTGAATTCCTCCACATGCAGCACAAAGAAAAGCCATCTTGGTGCAAAGAGGCTTTATATTACTGACGCGAACCACCGTCCCTCTCAGAGCGATGTATTTTCCATAGTAATTTGCTCGGACATTCTTGAGCTGTGTCCACGGCTCATAGTTGTATACCCTGCAAACAAACACAGGAACGTATTTATGTACGAACTCACAATGAACAGAAAGTTGAGGTTTCTGTGTTTGCACAAGTTCCTTTTAGGAGCAACTATGGAACTCTCAAAGCATATCAGTCCCATATGTATCAGGGATTTTACAAGTATTAAGTCATTCTTAAAAATACAAAAACGTTAAGTTTTCTCCTTTCTTCTTGTCTCATTGACTGTTCTCTTGAGAAAATGAAAAAAATGCCAAAAGGAAAGTCTACAGAGTCAGCAACTTCTGAGTCTCTTACTTCTTTTTCAAGAACTATCAGAAGGAAAAAAAAAAACTGTTAGGAATGTCTTTTTTAAATTCTGGGAAGAAAAAAAAAAAAACCCTGATGATTACATTACTCATTTCCTCTAATGAGAATTTAAAATCTTACAATACCATAAAGGTGAATTCAAGAAAAACAAAATTCCGTTTGTTCCCTGTATTCTAGTAATTTTAACAAAATAAACTCACACTACTTAGTGTATTACACAGATTATTAAATGTAAACTGCAGGATCTTGGTAAGTACACACCCAAAATCAACATTTACAAAAATCTGCAGGTTGGCAAATCAAGTTATTTGGGCAGAAGAGGTTTATTTCTACTATGATCGCTTCAAATTCAGTGGGTTCACTTGGGTGTGGTGACCAATGAGTAAGGAACTCATGCTCTTTTTAATGATTTCTTCAGCTTTATAAAATGAGGTTCTCATTCTTAAATAGTCTTCAATGCCTGATTCTAAATACTTTAATACCAGCAAATTTCTCACCTTGCATGAATGTGTGGCACATTGACCATGGTTTCCCCATTTCTAGACAATCCTTCTTGGGCTTGTAATTCAGCTGCATGCCTTTCTAGGTCCTTCGTTAATACCTAAACAAGACAGACATTTATTCAAATGTTTGAAAACAAAAGATCTTCTTGAAGCAGAACTCCTTTTACAGAGACTATAAAGTTATGAATATAAACAGTTCAGAACAGAATATTAACAGAACGCTAATAGCCCTTTAAAATTCTGCTATTTAGCCATGATTACTTACTTTACAGTGGATTGTTTTACGTGGGGTTTTGCTGTCCCTGGACTGGAAAACTCCAGCATCTCTGCTTGCTACCTTCAGTCTCAACTAAACGTAATATTAAAAGTCCTTACAGTAGCCCCTAAAGCTATTACGTTCTGGGTGAACTGTGGTGAAAAAATATTTTCTACTTTTCCATATTCACTGATTAAGATAGAGAAAGTAAAGATGGCTTTTGAAATAACCAGTACTCACTCCCTTGGTATTTGGCATTAAGGTATAATAAACATCTACTTGTACAAAGCAGTATGCTGCCAGTCTGAGAAAAGAGACGCAAATATACGGCTGTAATTGTTATTAGGCCCATAAAGGTTTATAGACAAAACACCACACAGATTTTGAAAAGGGGTCATAAGAAGGGTTTCACAGAATGACAACTGAGTTAGGCCTAAGACACCTGGCTATGGTGAGGTAAGGGGCATTCTATGCCGAGCGGACATCACATGCAGGAGGCATGGGATTCACAGAATCCTGGAGGGAGCTGTTTTGCTGGATGGTCGAAGGAGAGTAGGGAGAAAAATTTGAACCAGATTACGGAAGGCCTTCAATGCCACACAAAGGATCTGGAAATCCTTTGGCAGGAAAGAGTCACCAGTTTCCAAGGACAAATAGTGTTTTACCATATATGGCAACAGTTTAGGAAAGACAATAAAGGCTTAAGAGAGATTGTAAAGATTAAAAAAAAAAAAGAGGCAGACTTAAGAGACACTTTAGAAACAGAAATGAAAGCATTTGGTAACTTAGATGTGAAGAACTAATGAGCAGGAGGAGTCTGAAAACAATAGCCAAGGTTCCCAGACCTCGGTCACCAGCAGTGCACACATCTTTACCTGGATCCCCTTAGCTCCTCTGCTTTATGTCCAGTCCTCAGTAGCCCTTTAAGACCCATCATAAACCCCACCATGCCTACACAGTCCTCCTCTGAGCTTTCCCTATTCCTCCCCAGCAGCTGAGGGTCTGTACCTCTGAACACACTCAGCACTTTCCCTGTGCCTGTCCTGAGATGTACTACATTTTATTTTTACCTCGAATCATTTACCTGTTTGCCAGTCTAACAAATGCTTTCACGTATGTTGTCTCATCTACCTCTGAGAACAACTTAGGCAGGCCCAGCAAATATTGCTGAGTTTTCAGTCTATACATGGGGACACTTAGGTAGATTAAATGGCTTGTCCCATGCCACAGAACCTGAACATGAGACTAATCTTCTTGATCCAAGTTCATAACGGGTAACACCATGATGCCTTATCCTTCCTATGAGATTGGAAAGCTCCTTGAAAACAAGGTCTAATTTCTATACAATCTTTGATGAAATTAAGTTACTTCAAATAAGTCAGAAGTAAATGTTATACTTAGGTAAGCTGTTGTATACAGATTGGGTCTTTTGGACAGGACTACAATCTTTCAGTTCTAGCCAAGGTCTCTTGGTTAAAAACTAAGTATCTTTTAGAAAAGGTGCCGTTACTGAAAAAACTTCCTTTAAAATTTTGATAAAAGTTTCACAAAATAAACACTTACCTGATGTATTGCCAGACCCATGCAAGCCAGGGTTTTCTCAGGTGTATCCCTTAATTCAGTTGCTATAGTTGGTATTAATTTAGCTATTTCTTCGTCTCTTATCAGTTCTTTAAAATCCACCAAAATACTTCCCTTTCTTTCTATTTCATCCTATAAAACATTAAAGTATGAAAATAATAATTGCTTTTCTGGAGTCAGTTATCATAACTTTGAGAAAGTATGTGTTAATGCTGTGATAGTAAGTACACCGTGATAGTAAGTACTGTAAGTCTTGTGTCAAGAACAGTTCTAATATTTTAAATATATTAACTTATTTTTGCCTCTTAACAACTCTTTGTGGGAGGGATTAATAATACTATTATCCTCAAATGATACATGAGGAAACCAAGGCACAAAGAAAGTAATTCACCCAAGACAGCACTGCTGGTAAGTGGCAAGCCGGGAGCTGGTCAAGGCAGTCCGGTGTCTATAATCACAATCACCAGCACCTCAAATACACTGTTCTGTAAGATGACACGGGAGGTGGACTAGCAGCTTTGTTGTACAGGAATCTTACCTTATCATATAAATCAATACGTCTTGTGAAAAAGTTTTCAAATGCTTGAATCTTCTCAATAAAAGGAGAGCTGTCGCTGTAAACTAATCCAACAAATATGGCATCAGTACTAATAATAACCACACGTGAACAAGCATGTTTCCTGAGACAGAAGAAATACTATATACACGGTAGATGACTTCTTTCAGTTGCTTTGCATACTGGTAACATTTAGATCAGAACTGGTATAGAATGTATACTTAAGATTCTAAAACAAGTTTAGGTCTGCATAATGTGAAATGCAGACAGGAAGTGTCTCTTCTAAAAGCAGCAGTATCTGAAAATCTTTATGTTGAAGCTGTGATACCTAATAGAGCCTATTAGTTCAAATAGCTTACATATTAAAGCCGAAGCTAGACACACTAACTAAACTTTCACTCTGAAACAGAGCTAAAGACAATGTCTTTGCAAAGAAAATCTTACTAGTCCAAATAGCCACTAGTCAAATCTCTTCATGAGATCAGGGGAGGCAGACCACCACTTGACTGGTCCTCAAAGTATAAAGCTATCTTTCACGTGGTAAAGTTCTGTAACAGTTTCAAATTAGTCTCCCACAGAGCAACAGTACAGTGAAGTAGTTTGAAAGTACAGCTGGCCAAAGGTGCCTCCTGAACCCCATCTTTAGGACCAGTTCAAACATCACTTCTAGTGTTCTGAGCTAACTGGTAGGGGAATATTGCAAGTGTTGATGGCTAATGCATCTTAAGGCCACATAAGACAGATTTGAAACATATCTGTCTACATAATAGGAAAAAAACAGACTCTCAATACAGAAAACATTTGTAAAGCACGTTATTTATTCACAACATGAATACTGAGTGTCTGTTATGGGGCAAGATCTTGCCCTTAAGCAGCACACAGTCTAGTGGGGAAAAAACAGTTACATATGAAACCATAAAACTGACATCTCACAAGAGATATAACAAGCATATGATACTATCAAAGCACAGGAAAGATAATTCTCCAAACCCATGCAGACAGATATATGACGTTAGCTGGGGTTCCTGATTATGAAAGGGTGACTCCTTAACTGTGTCTCTACACAAACTGTGTTGGTTGTTGTCTCTCCATTGCAGCCAACCCTCGGTGAGTCTATGATCAAGATCTGCATACTGTGGGGTGCTCAGCGGTAGAGCATGTGCTTAGCATGCATGAGGTTCTGGGTTCAACCCTCAGTACCCCCAATTTTAAAAAAATTAAAAATTAAAAAAAAATTTTTAATTAAAAAAAAGAATCTGCCAACTGTTAGGTTCTGCCCCCGGAGGCACTTTAGAGACTGAAGGTGGCAGGCAGAAAAAAGGAATTTGTTCCTGTTTCCAATTCTTTTCAGCATCTCTCCAGCTGCCGAGATAGCTACAGCTCCAGCCTCCTGCTCTGAGCACCAACGGTGCCATCTGCCTACCAGAATTACCAGCAGCAACTGGCTTAACTGACCTCAGGTGCCTGAGCACAGCTCTGAAGGGTACGCTTTAGAGGTCCAAGCACAGCTTTCCAGGATGCCTTTCAAAGGTCAAAGCCACAGCTATGTCCTTCTTTGAATTTCTAGTTTCTAGTCACCTTAGAACTACTTATCTTTTATTCCCTCAGTCTTAAGGGTGGTTGTTGCTTTCCAAAGTTACTACTATTTGGGGACTTACCTTAGTGTTCCCTTTTTGCTCTTTTAGTCTTCTACCTGTGTATCAAATTCTCTGTATTAAATCCCCCTTCTGAAATACCTAGTGTGGTTTGTTTTTCTGACTGATACAAAAATGGAAAATAATGCTCTTAAAGCAGAAACATGATTTAATGGTTTG
Organism: Vicugna pacos; assembly: GCF_048564905.1. Classification (NCBI taxonomy): domain Eukaryota; kingdom Metazoa; phylum Chordata; class Mammalia; order Artiodactyla; family Camelidae; genus Vicugna; species Vicugna pacos. Next base: position 19,636,281 of record NC_133005.1, read on the forward strand.
GGTGAACTAAGATTAAAGAAGGAAAAAAATATGTATGTGTCTGTGTACCAGAAAGTCAAATGAATTATAATAATATGAGATGCAGCATCCAAAGACTAGTTAAGAAAATAAGATCTGTGGTACTTTTTGCACCTTTAACTCTACCTTCAGAGAAGTAAAGTTTCCAGCCTTTATATGGTATGAAATGATCCAATGTTGATTGCAGTAGTAAAGACTGTGTGGTTTGTTCTGGAAAATAAAAAAAAAAAAGCCCACAAAAGCAGGATACTAGGTTAACAGAAACAGCAAACTTTTTTTTTCTTTTTTCTTTTTTTACAATTTGTTTGTCCTTCTAACAATGAGAACCTGACATGTTATTAACAGAGTATCTAAGTTATGGGTTTCAGTAAGACTTTTGAATATTAACATCTAAATATTCAAAGAGGTAAGGTCAATTAAAAAACAGACTGAAATTTGACTTTAACAGCTTTTCATGACAGACATGAACGGATTCCTTCACAACGGAAACAAAACTGATCTACCACTGGCCTCCCCTACCGGAAGGGGGTTGTCCTGGGGCTTTACTCAGCTCAGGTCTGCGTTCTCGTTCTCTCCATTTTCCTGAGAAGTTCCCCCCACCTCTTCCTCTCTTCCAGCTTTGAAATCTTCCTCGTCCAAATCCTCTGCCTCTATACTCTCCATTCATGTCTTCTAAAGATAAGAGATTAGAAAAGTTCTCATCAAAACTACAGGTGAAAATAGTGCTCCTAAAAAAGACCTAACATAATAAATAAACAAAAATTGATATGTATTCTAGGTTGAGACTAGGAAATAGGCTTTGCGATGCTGCACAGCGTGGTACAAACCCCAAACACTCTGCAGTGACTCTTCTTTTTTTCTTTAATGGTAACGTAAAGCTATCACTTATTGAATATCTATTATAGACTAGGTCCTCTGAAAATTTTCTCTTTAGTTCTTACAATTACTTTATAAAGTAGGTACCGTTATTTCCATAATATAGATGAGGAATCTGAGGGTCAGACAGACTCAATGGCTTATTCAAGGCTCAAAGTTGCTAAGTGGTACAGTCAAAAGTCAAACCCAAGTACACTTTGGTTCTGGCCCAGAACCTTTCTAATACATCATCCCTGCTGCAAGCCATTCTTTCACAAATTTAACAAATTAATGGAAGTAAAAGAAGAGAAAAATGAAAAAAAATTCAAAAAGGAGAAATCATAAGAAATACATACTCCCAAATTAGCCAAGGCTTATAAAAGATGTCAAAACACCGAATATCTTTGTCCATTTTAATTGTCTTGCTTCTCATTTGTTTAGGAAAGATGGTTATGCACTTATTTATCAACGGCTGACACCAGCCTCCTACATCCAGTAGCGTGTGAATCTTTGGGAAGAGGAGAATGCCACCTCCAACCACAGAACAACTAAAACTTCAGACACTTGCCAACCTGAGCCCCAAAAGCAGTGGTGGGTACATGTCCAGCCAATCAGAAACCCTGCCTGATCTCCCAACAGGGACTATGATTCAAAGAAGGAATACTGAGATCTCACTCCAGGGACAACAGCAGCAGCATCTGCTGTCTGGCGGGAGCAGCTCCTGTGGTGGCCACAGCAGTGTCCTTTAGAGGATGCTCTTGGGCATGAGCTTAGCTGTGGTCCAGTCACTCTGTTTCCTGTGGTACCTGGCCATTTCCTGAGCCTGTTTCTCTAGCACTCCCGTTGATTCTTTTTTTTTTTTCTATTACTGTTTTTAAAAAATAATCTACAGAATGCAGTGATCCAATCATAAAGGACAGTCAAATGTGCTTTCACATATTCAAGAAATCAATCAACTAAGTTATAAACAGTTCATTTGTGTCTTTTTTTTTTTTTTACATTCCACATATAAGCAGTATCATAAGGCATTTTTCTTTCTCTTTCTGGCTTCCTTCACTCAGAATGACGATCTCCAGGTCCATCCATGTTGCTGCAAATGGCATTATTTTATTCTTTTTTAAGGCTGAGTAGTTGCAGTTACTCTTCTAATCCTCAAATCTTTTTAAGGTATACACATGTGTTTAAGTATACTGAATGCTTACACCTTTTCTTATTTTTATCATTGGACTTATCACAGGATGAAAATAAGAAAAGGTACCATACCCATTTTCAAGGAGCTCCCACAATAGAAATGAAAGTGAGACAGGTAATTAACTCTAAGATACCTTGTTTGTAGCATTTTAAGACGTTATAGGGCAGCACTGGCTGAAGATACTCCTGACCTGTGACACTACGACTACATCATCACAGCTCCTTATATATGGCCAGTACAGCAGTGTCATATCCACTTTTATCAGATACATGGATATTTCTACATAGACATCTAAGACAGACCTTTCTGGGGAAGCACGGGAGTGGGACAGGGTACACAGGTTTCAATCTTTCTTTCTCTGTAGGGGACAAAATGGGAAACAAGCTAACTTTCCAGGAGACTTACAACTGTGTTAAAGAGACAATGGAAGCAAATTCATTTCTAGGTCAATAGCGATTAGACAGGTTATTTGCAATTTCTAGATAAATTTGCTGAAATGCAATGAAGTTTTTCTGAAAGTATATCCATATTTATAATTATAATCTTTTTGCCTAATTATTCCTTCCCTTTTTTTTCTACTTTGTACATAGTGAGATACTCATTTTTACTATACTCAAACTCATATAGTTCCTGGTTGAGTAACAATAAATCAAAATACAAGTGACTTTAAAAACAGGTTTTAAAATAATTCATATAAGTAGAGGACAGGGCAGTGAAACCACTCTGTATGATACTGTTAGTGATGTGTATATGAAATCATCCATTTGTCAAAACCCATGAAACTGCAACAAAAAGAATGAACACTAATGCAAACTATGAATTTTAATAATAATGCATCAGTTTGGGCCCATCAACTGCAACAAATGTATTGCAAGATGCTAAGGAACTGTGGGTAAGGGAAAGGAAGAGGAGCTACACGGGAACTCTCTGTAGTTTCTGTGCTAATTTTCTGTAAGCCTAAAACTGTTTAAAAAATAAAGTCTATCTAAGAAAACAGTTTACTTATACAACTCAATGTCATAAAAATGAATAACCCAATCCAAAAAATGGGCAGAAGACCTGAAATTTTTCCAAAGAAGACGTACAGATGACCAACAGGCACATGAAAAGATGTTCAATATCGCTAATCATCTGAAAATGCAAACAAAAACTACAGTGAGGTATGTTCACTGTCAGAATGGCTATTATCAAACAGACAACAAATAACAAGTGTTGGAGAGGATGTGGAGAAAGGGGGAACTCAGGTACTGTTGGTGGGAATATAAATTGGTGCAGCCACTATGGAAAACACTGTGAAGCTTCCTCAAAAAATTAAAAACAGAACTATCATATGACTCAGCAACTTCACTCCTGGGTACATAACTGAAAAAAATAAAAACACTAATTTGAAAAGATATATACACCCCAATATTCATTATAGCATTATTTACAATAGCCAAGCTATGGAAGCAATCTAAGTGTCCATCAACAGATGAATGGATAAAGAAGATATGGTAGGTATGTGTGTACACACACACACACACACACACACACACACACACACACAAGAATATTCCTCAGCTATTAAAAAAAAATAACAAAATTCTGCCATTTGCAACAACATGGATGGACCTGGAGGGTCTTATGTTTAATGAAGGAAGTCAGACAGAAAAAGACAGATACTATATGTTTTCACTTACATGTGCAATCTAAAAAATAAAAGGAATGAATATAACAAAATAGAAATAAACTCGGAGATACACAGAACAAATTAGTGGTTTCCACTGGGGAGAGGGAAGGAGGGAGGGGCAAAATAGATGAAAGGGATTAAGAGGATAGGTATAAAATACTACTAGATATAAAATAAATAAGCTAAAAGGATGCAATGTATATCACACAGAATACAGCCAGCATTTTATAATAACTTTAAATGGAGTACAAGCTATAAAAATACTGAATCACTTTGTTGTACGCCTGAAACTAATGTAACATTGTAAATCAATTATACTTCAATTAAAAAATGAAAATAGCTCATATCATACGGATAAAAATAAATAGGAATATACCCATAGAGTGCACTGCCATTCATTAAGAGAGTGTATTTGCATCTTTAAATGATTTAACTGATAAGTTAATAACTAACAAGATCATGTTAGGGCACTAACAGGACTCTGATAATCATCTAAACCACATCATACGTTAAGAAACTGAAGCCCAGAGAAATTAAGCGAACTCATCAAGAACAACATTGTTTCGTGAAAGTACTGAGCTTTGTTTCCACATTCCAAACTAAAGCGCTCCTTCGACGACGCTACGTGATGTATCTTTCTCTAACGAGGTTATACAGTGAAAATAACTAGTATATATTCCAACACAAATGCGAGAGGTAGGTCTGTAGAATGAATAAAGGAGCCACCCATCGGGCTGCTATGCTTGGTTAAAAACCCCACTTAATTTACATCTTCTCAGAATAAAACAAACCAAAAAAAATTTTTTTAATAAAAAATTTACATCTTCTCAGACTAAGTCCTTACTTGCAAAAGACAGAGGTCCCAAAGCTCTCTTAACTCACAGCTGGGCCGGCTCTCCCTTCCTCCCAGGAGATAAAAGAACGGCGGGGAGGAGAGAGACTCGGAGGTCCGAGCTCCTCAAGTTACCCTGTCCTAGTCCCGCTGTCTCACCACCCGCAACTCTGCCGACGACCCCGCGCGGGGCGTCTGTCGGAGGGGCTCCGGGACCTCAGCTTTACCACCGAGGCTGCGAAGGGTCGCCGGAAGACGCCTGGTGCAGAGCGCCACAACACAGCGGCAAACCCAAGTCCCTTCTTCCAAGTTCTTTTTTGGCGCGTCTGTGACGCAACTTCCGCCCGATGCTGTGGCGAGACCGAGGGGCGGGACGGAAGTCAGCCAATCAAGGGATCGGCCAGACGGAAGCCGCGAAGCTACCGGAAGCTGTCTCAAGGTTCTGACCGGAAAGCGGAAGCAGCGCGCAGCACGTGTGGGCGGTGCCGGTCGGAGGGCTTTGCGTCCCCTGGGTTTGTGGGAGGTGAGACCGCTAGCGGCGACAGGCCAGGGCCGGGGTGCGGAGCGCGGGGACCCGGGGAGATCCTTCGGAGCTTGGTGACCCGCCGAGTGTCATGGAGGGCTCTGAGGAGCAACCAGGCTCACAGCCACCGCATTCCGGGGACCACCGCATCCGCGACGGCGACTTCGTTGTTCTGAAACGGGAAGATGTGTTCAAGGCAGTACAAGTCCAGCGGAGAAAGTGAGTAAGGCTGCGGGCCTTTGGTGTTCCCCACCCTCACCTTCTAGACACCCTCTCCCTCCAGGGTCCCATTCTTGACTCTCTGGATCCCCAAGTGTCTCTCTCGTTATCTCCTCTCGGGTCTTCCCAAAGAGGTCTTTGCCCCCAGGATCCCATCCTTGGCCCTCGGGATCTCCGTCACCCATCCTGTCTTCCTACAGAGGCCTCCCTTCGTGGTCTCATACCTGGTCCTATGTTTTAAGCATCCTTCTTAGTCTTTCCGCAGAGCCCCTTTCCCATTCTTGGCCCTCGGGTGCCCCGCCCCTTTCTCCACGAACCCCCGACCATGTCCTGTGGTTCTTTCTCTAGGTTTTTGAGATCTTCTCTCCTGTCTTCTCACAGCCTTCACCCTCTGATCTCATCCTTGCCTCCCAGAGCTCCCCTCATCACTACTGTATTTTTTATTCTTGAAACCAGTACTTTTTTTTTTCTATTAGTAATGTGTGCTTGCTCCTAGGTACATAATTTTTGGAAAGTGCTAGTAATTATTCAGACCTTTTATTTGAAGTGTAGCTGTGCAGCAAAGTCCTTAGGTTATAAGTTAAATTTATGATCCTGAAGTTTCACAGCTGTATGGGGAAGTGCAGGTAAAGACTAATAGGGGTGCTTAGTTTTTCTTTCTCATATTGTCCTTTTAAGGTGCTTTATTGTGAAATGTAGTTGTTTGAGTGTGCTTGTTAACAATGTGCTGTTTTAGGCAAGAGCTTTTCATTACCAGAGAGACAGATAGCAACATCTTTATTTCTGGAAAGTACTTTTTAGACATATATTTTGAAACACTTTTCATCAGTTTCCTTGGCAGAAGCCATAGCATTAATTTCCATTTTACTTAGAAAATGACCCTTTGGGCTCAACTACATCCCAGACCAGACTGCCCCTTTATTCTTCCCTTGGGGCTGCACTCATCTTCTCTCCTGTCTCTCCTGTCTCCTGCCCCAACCGGGCAGAAGCAATCTCTGCAAATCCCACTCTTTCCCAGTGAAGAAAGACATGTGGCTCTAGGTCCTTCTGACTGGGCCCCACTGTTCTTGACTAGGGCAGTGACCTCCTGTCAGGATAATCAGTTTGAGTGACACCCCCTTCTTTGCATATCAGACCTGCTGCCAGAGGAGTAAACCCAAGCCAGCTCAGACCCAGTGTTTCATTAGCACTGGGCTATTCAAAGGATGAGGCAAGGAAGAATGTACACTGGGCTGAGCTGAGTTTCAGCTTCTCTGAGAGGATTTATGTCAGCAAATATTTTGTGTCTATTATGTGTTAGTCACTGATGACCCGGCAAAGAACAAGAATTGGCCCTATCTGAATACTTAGGATCTTGGAGAAATTCACTCAGATGATTCAAGTGAATCGACTTAATGAAGATGTGACACATACACATACAGAGGTGTGACAAGGTTTAGAGACACAATTGAGGCTGGTGATGCACCCAGCGGTCTAGAATGGTGGAAAGTCTTTAGCAAGGGAACCTGCATGATGCATCTGTGCATTCTGTCATGATCAGCCTCCTGAGGGACAGAGAAAGAAGAGAAGGTGTGGGATGGGGCACGAAGAAAATTAACCAGTACACGTCTTTTAGGATTCAGAGTTCTGTTGATGTGGGCTATGTTCTGAAGGTAAGCAGGGCTTCCTGAGATCCATTTGTTCTTTGCTGGGTAAACCGCGTGGATTAGTGGAAGGAACCAGGCTTGGGGATCAGGCAGACTTGGATTTGAATCCCAGCTCCCACTGTGTAACTGAATGTTGGACGAAACACCTTTCCTTGAGCTTTAAGATCGCTCATCTAGAAAGAGCTATGTCCCAGGATTACTGAATTGAAAATTAAATCAAAAAGTGTGAAACACCTTACCACAATGTTCATAGCAGCACTGTTTACAATGGACAGGACATGGAAACCATCTAAATGTCCATTGACAGATGACTGGATAAAGAAGTTGTGGTGTATTTATACAATGGAATGCTATTCAGCCATAAAAAAGAATAAAATAATGCCATTTGCAGCAACATGGATGGACTTGGAGATCATCATTCTAGGTGAAGTAAGCCAGAAAGAGAAAGAAAAATACCATATGATATCACTCATATATGGAATCTTAAAAAAAAAAAGAAAAGACACAAATGAAATTATCTACAAAACAGAAACAGACTCACAGATGTAGAAAACAAATTTATGGTTACCAGGGGGAAAGTGGGTGGGAAGGGATAAATGGGGAGTTCACGATTTGCACATACTAACTACTATATATAAAACAGATAAACAACAAGTTTCTTCTGTGTAACACAAGGAACTATATTCAATATCTTGTAACCTATTATGAAAAAGAATATGAAAACGAGTATATGTGTATATATATGACTGCAACATTATGCTGTACACCAGAAATTGACACAACATTGTAAACTGAGTATACTTCAATTTAAAAAAAGTTTGAAACACCTGACACATGCTGCCTAGTCCCTGACCAACACTCAGTGGAAATTCAGTGTTTTTGTGAATTCTTTATTAATTTTGTGTGTCTGCCCCAACCCAATTCTCTCTAGTCATTTGTCAGTTCATGGTCAGAGATCATGCTGCTGATCGTCCTTTGTGGAGTTTGATTTTGAGATAAACTAGATTGACTGTATCTTTCCTATGCTGAATGCAAATGAGATTCAGCTAATTGACTGCATTTCTTCCCCAGGAAAGTAACTTTTGAAAAGCAGTGGTTCTACTTGGATAACGTCATTGGCCATAGTTATGGAACCACATTTGAAGTGACCAATGGAGGAAGTCTTCAGCCTAAGAAGAAGAAGGAAGAGCCTACTTCAGGTGCACTGTACTACTTAGGATGTATGAAATAGATGCTCTTAAGCTGGCTATTTAGAACCTATCAACCCCAATTAATTCTAAAGTGCTAGTCCAGGCTGTCCCTAAAGAAATCTAAACTCATAATCTAAAAACTGTAGCTTGGTGGAATGAATTAGGGTCTGCCTTTGGCTTTGACATACCTGGGTTCTGGCTCCAGCCCATTGCTAACCAGCTCTTGGACCTTGGCCGGGCATTTAATCCCTTGAGTCCTTGCGGCTTCAGTATAAGAGCAGTTGTGGAACCCTTTCTGTGCCCAGAAGTTAAGTAACAGCTCACGAGGTAGTTAACCTATAGAGTAGAGGGTAAAGGGTATGGCTTTGAATTTAGCTGAGTTTAGGTTCTGGCTTTATCACTTGCTTTGTAACCTTGAGCTAGTTATTTGGTTTTTCTGTTTTATATCCTCATCTGTAAAATAGGGCCGTAAACATATTTAATATCTAAGCTGCATTGATTGTTCAGTCATATGACACATAGGAAATTCTTAACAGTGCCTTACCTGTTCAAAAACAAATGGCCCCATAATTTTAACTGTTATCGTTAATTAAGATTAAATACTTAAATAATCATTAAAATAAATGTACTTAAAATATTTTATCAATAGAATTAAAATACTTCATTAAACTTAAATAATTAAAATACTATTGAAGTTCTGGTTCAAGCCAGTGGATTAAATGCTTTTAAATTAGCATTCATATTTTTATTAAGCATCAAAATTCTAGGCATGATTAGACACGCAATTGTAACAGTTCATGGGACAGACCATCCCATAAAATTTATTTAGCTTTGGGGAACACCAAAAATAATCAAGTAGACAAGCAAACAGCATGAATTCAGATGGTGATGTGTGCTATGAAGATGATAAGCAGGGAGGTGTAGTGAAGGCAGATTAAATGAGATGAGACTTGGCTGAGATAATGAGCTCAGACCTGAGTGATGGAAAAGATCCACCCACTTGGAGATGTCATAAGAGCCCGTTCCAGGCAGAGAGAGCAGCAAGCGCTGCAAAGCTCTACAGTGGCACCATGCTGATGTGTCTAAGGGACAGAAAGAGGGGCCATGTGGTTAAGAAATGAGACCAGAAAAGGTAACCAGAGGCCAGATCATATACAGCCTTGCAGGTCATCTTTGGAATGTATTAGAATTGCTACAGGAAGCCACTGTGTGGCTTTGTGCATTGGAATAGATGAGCCAGTGTGCATTTTAAACAGAGAAGTCTGACATACAAGGGCAAGAGTGGAAGCAAGAATATGAGTTAGAGGCTTGGAATTGTCATGACAGGAAAGGATAGTGGATAGGGTAGGGACAGTGGAACTGGAAGGCCAAATTTAAGTGGCTGATGGGCTGGTTGTGGATATGAACTTAGAAGAAGAAAGATTTCTGAATGATTTTAGATCCCACATGTCACAAGAGCAATTTTCTTCCTTAGAGACCAAAGAAGCGGGCACTGATAATCGAAATATAATTGATGATGGGAAATCCCAGAAACTTACTCAAGATGACATAAAAGCTTTGAAAGACAAAGGCATTAAAGGAGAGGTAAAAGTCAAAGGATTTCTTTTGTTTGTTTTGTTTTCATTTGGTACTTAGGAAATTGCTTGATTTTTAAAGCAGATTTTTCTTAAGGAGAAATGTAAAAATACTGTACACTTTTGTTAAAAATAGCTTGAAGTGCTTATGCAATTCAGTATCTCAAAGATTTTGTTTCTTATAGGCAGGAATGTAAGTGAGGGACATCACTAATATTGTTAGCAAAAGAGAATTTGATAACAACTTAGTGCATATCAGAGCTTAACTTTGTTCATTCCCGGTAATGTTTTCAGCCAGTGTCTTCAGGAATGACTGTTTCTTTTACCTCTTTTCTCCCTTTCTTGTGTATCTCTGTTCTTTTACTTCAATTTAAATGGATTTATAAAATACTTATATTTTAATACAAATTCTATATAGAGTATAAAAATATACAGTTCATCCTTTTGGACTACTGTGGAAAAGGGCCTGGAGATTCAGACCTTTGGATACATTCTGGGGTAAGAAACCTTTGAAGTTATCTATTCGGTGAAAATAAAGTTTCAGGAAATCTGCTTGCTCCTTTTCTTATAGGAAATAGTTCAGCAGTTAATTGAAAATAGTACTACATTCCGAGACAAGACAGAATTTGCTCAAGATAAATATATAAAAAAGAAGAAAAAGAAGTAAGTAGTTTTGTTTGAAAAAGACAAAAATATAGAACCTTTCTATAGATTTATAGAACATATTATTAAAAATAAAATGTTTTCAAAACAGTTTTTTAAAACTGATGTTCTGTTGTTTCTTTCGCCAGGTATGAAGCCATCATTACTGTTGTGAAGCCATCCACCCGCATTCTTTCAGTTATGTATTATGCAAGAGAGCCTGGAAAAATTAAGTACGCTTTGTTTCCTTTCAAAAGTATAATTGGGGGAAAATATATCTTTAAGAAAGTCATGATTTTAAGTAAAATGAAAATCTTGCTCATCTGCATAAAGTGTCCTCCTACTTCATAAATTGTAAGTCCTTTTTACTGTTGCCTCCAAAGCAATCAGTAATCTTATCAACATAATTTTTATGAAACAAACAAACAAAACTTGAAAAATGATGATTAAATAGCAGACTTTGCTTAGCTAAAAATGAATGAATCTTTTTTCCTTAGCCACATGAGATATGATACACTAGCCCAGATGTTGACGTTGGGAAATATCCGTGCTGGCAATAAAATGATTGTGATGGAAACATGTGCTGGCTTGGTGCTGGGTGCAATGATGGAACGAATGGGAGGTAAGAGTTAACATTTTCAAGTTCATTAAAACCCCACTGTGGTTTGAGTAAAGGGGTCTAAAAAATTCAAACTCATAGAAATCGAGGCTGAGTTACTGTGAAGTTAGTGAAGTGACTGGGGTGTGCCCGCACAGCTCCGGTCTCGGGGACCTTCCTGCACAGTTCACATCTCCCAGCCTGAGTGGTGTTGGCACCCCCGATGGCAGTGCCCTTTCCAGCTGCTGTATCAGTGGGGATGGTTCAAGCCTGAAGCTGGCTAGGACCTCCAGGACAGTCATTTTAGTAAACTATTGGATTATTGGTGCTCATTTTATTGGCCTGAATTGAGGGGATTGGGTGGGAAGAACACTAGGGGTGTATTCTGCCCCGGAAGAGTACATGACAGCCTAATTTGCCTGCCCTTTCCCTGACCCATAGAAGATAAGAACTGGTAACTGCCTTGTTTGGAGCTTGGACTGAGGGGAAACTGAGAATCACTCACCAATGATGTGACATACAAAGTTGTATGATCACAGCGATTTACCGTACGCTTCTTTAAGACTTCCCATTTACCTGTTTGGAATTATATTACCTCCAGTGGGAGTATTCATAGACTCCAAACAGAAGAGCTGCACAATCTTCAGCCTATGAACAGTGCAAAGTGGAGAGACCTTCAGTCTTCTCACCGTGGCCCACGCCGAGGGTTGTGTAGCCTAGAGTTGCTCCATTGAGCAAGTGTTTGTCTCTTTTGTCTGTTTAGGTTTTGGCTCCATTATTCAGCTGTACCCTGGAGGTGGACCTGTTCGGGCAGCAACAGCATGTTTTGGATTTCCAAAGTCTTTCCTCAGTGGTCTTTATGAATTCCCCCTCAACAAAGTGGACAGTCTCTTAAATGGGACATTTTCTGCCGAGATGTTATCTTCAGAGCCAAAAGACAGTGCTTCCGTTGAAGAAAGTAATGGCACGCTGGAGGACAAACAGCCTTCAGAGCAAGAGAATGAAGACAGCATGGCAGAGGCCCCAGAGAGCAGTCACTCAGAAGAACAAGAAACAATGGAAATTGTCTCTCAAGTTCCAGAATATAAAGAGCCTAAAGAGAGAGGAAACAAAAAGGATTATGTAAGAATGTTAAGCGTTTCCCCTACTCTTGTAGTGTCTTCTTCAGGGCTTCAGTGAACTTCACATAATCACTGAGGTTCGGTTTGGCTTTGGAGTATCAGCTCCCAAGGTATCAAAACAGAGAAAGAGAGTGTGTGAGTACACACATGTATGATTTCATCTGTGGGATGGAGCTGGAGGATGCAGAAGCACTGTGCAGGTGGTTCAGTGATGCTTTTGTAACACAGGCTCTTGTGTGTTTTCAACTTCCTTGTAAATGACCTCCTTCTGTTGCTTTAGTCCAAGTTAATAAGTATTAGGTGTTTTGACAGACCAGAGTTCCCATAAACCTGATTGAATGACCTCAGTATGTTGGTTTCTTATTTTTCTTCTTGAAGATTCAGGAAAAGCAGAGGAGACAAGAAGAGCAGAGGAAAAGACATTTAGAAGCTGCCGCTCTGCTGAGTGAAAGAAACGCAGATGGGTGCGTTGATGGGAGGACGCAGGCGACGTCTTGGTGCTCATGGGCTCTGCTTCAAGCAGATTAGAGTTCTTTGTCTACTTGCCTGCTTTGATTATAGTGGGAGCAGAGGTGATGGTTCTGTCCTGGGTTTTTTAAGATAAGAGGCTGCATCTGGCAGAGGTGGGAAATCAATTATGCTGGTTTTGAAGTTTTAGAAGGAATTTCTCCAGTGATGGCACATCAGATGGGACTGTGTGATCCCACTGCGTGCAGGTCGTGAAGCATTCACATTGATGTGATACTGGCCAAGGAAAACCTGACAGGAAGAGGTAGATTTGGGTAGCTGCAAAACCAGTATTACAACATTGGATTTGTTTACAGGTGATTTTTTTTTTTAAATCAGGAATGTCATTAAATGCCACTTAGCGATGCCAAGCACCATGAGAGCTTATAATCCAGTTTGTGTTTCTTAGAAAGTGATAGCTCATGATTTTAGTGACTGAAATCTCTAGAATGTATTTAAAGCTCTTCCTTGTGTGAGTCATGCAAATAAATACACAGACATTTTAAATGCATTTTAAAACCTGTGCTCCGCTTCGGGAGCACAGAGAAATAATTTGTCTGACATTTTCCTTGCAGTTTAATTGTAGCTAGTCGTTTCCATCCCACTCCATTGCTCCTGTCTTTGCTGGACTTTGTGGCTCCTTCAAGGCCGTTCGTGGTCTACTGCCAGTATAAAGAGGTAATACTGAAACGGAGTGGGCAGGAGTTCTTGCATCTGATTGTTGATTCTCAGAAAGTAGCCCTCAAAATAATTCTTAACAGAGCTCTGTTTATGCCTTTAGCCTCTGTTGGAATGCTACACAAAACTGCGGGAAAGAGGAGGGGTTATCAACCTCAGGCTGTCTGAAACCTGGCTCAGAAATTACCAGGTACGTGAATTTTTGACAGGGAACAGGCTGTTGGAGAAGGAAGTCTCTGGCTGGGTGTGTATAAGGTAGCTAGTTCTCCATGGACCCAGCTCCACTGCTGATCATGAAGAGCCAAGAGGGAGGAACAGAATCCAGTCCCCCACCAGAAACTTGCTTCCAATTTAAGCGAAACGGCTTCAGTTTTATTTTTCAAAGAAAATTACCTACACCGTTGTTTTCACTTTTATCTGCACTGTCACATGAAGGAAGGGACTCCTTAGGAGTTGGTCTGATTAAATCTTCATGAGGATCTATGTCATTTAAATTCTCATTTGTGGCACATGTGTTGTTAGCATGGGCCTTATCTGCTTAGGAAAACACGAATGTCTGTTTTTCTGTCTTGATTAGGTTTTGCCAGATCGAAGTCATCCGAAACTACTGATGAGCGGAGGTGGGGGTTACCTTCTCTCAGGCTTCACTGTTGCCATGGACAGCCTTAAAGCAGAGCCCAGTCTCAAACCCAACACAGGCACCGCAGAGTCACACACGACTGAAGAGCCAGCAGCTAAAAAACGGAAATGTCCAGAGTCCGACTCTTAACCTTTCAAAAATTGCTTTGGTCTTTGTTCTCAGGCATTATACAGTTAGTAAGTAAACTTTAAATACCATTACTAATTGTTTTTTCATATCCTAAGAATAAGAACGTGTCTGTACACCTGTTCCAGGGAAGGACAGATAAGCCTCTTGTCCACCTCTGGCACAGGTGGGTTTGGTCTATCAAAACCTAGATCCAGAATACGCAGGCCTGGGGTAAGCAGTGGACTGGTATATGGCCAACTGTGTTTATTTCACAAAAATCCTCTAAGAACTTTTAGCACTCTGCGCAAATATCTTGAGAATTGAGACATCCCAAAAATATATTTATACAAGACTTTGTATATGTGTTAAGCTAAGTGGAGTAACACACTATCACTGAAACTTGGGTACTGAAAGGAAGGAATTTGTGGCAATTTCCTCCGTTCATTACGTTCTCTTCAACCTGAGCAATATGAATGTGTGTGATTTACAGTACCAAAAATGTCCACCCTTTTCCCTCCAATGGAATATACTTTTAAGAAATGTTATATTTTGTTATTTTAATAGTTGATGACCTAGGAAAGCTCTCAGTATTTATTTGACTGCTGTTTTTGTCAATAGAAAGGTGTAGTAGGGTACTTTTTTCCCATTAATTTGCCAATGCCCTCATTCTTTGTTCCAAGAAAAGTGACTAGAACTTTTGTGTACTATTCAGTTAAAGAAAACAAATGGTTTTTCCCCCTCCCCAGAGACTTACGGAGATAGCTAGGTACGTGTATATGGATGTTGGTGTATGCATATACATACGTATGTTTATATATACACACGCATACACATGGAGACAGAGAATGCACTTCCTGTGTGAACTGTAACAAAGGTTAGCGCAGGGCTTAGACCAGTCCTCATTGCATTAGTGTCACTCCTTGTCAAATGTATTTTTAAGTGCCTTTTTTGGTGATTATTAATGCTGGTTTGTAGAGCTCTGGCGTGACTAAGTGGTTAGTCTTTCTAAGCTCTGAAAAAATGTAATGAAATTATTCGGTCATCCACTGCCGCCAAGAGAAGTGTTTAGTGTCCATTTGAGAGCGTGAGTCTCGCTCACTAAACACGCTCATCATGTGTCTTATTCACGTCGTCATAGAATAGATGCGGATCATCCAGCGAGAAGCATCTCAAAAAAAAAGAAAAAAGAAGTAGCTTCTTCCTAGTAGCATGTGCTGTTCTAAAAATGGCCAGTGTGATTACCAACAAGTACAGTTTTGATTCCTTTTTCTTAAAACAATTGCTTTTCAAGAATAAAAGTATTTCCTACTGTGATGCGTCTGACTCACATTGTCAATGCTGTCAGTGCCACCGCATTCACTGGCTTTCAGCAGATTGTGACACATGGTCTGTGTGAGAAAACATGCCTGAATCAGCATCTCAGTGAACATGTCCCTGCAAGCAGTTGTCCTCCGCACCCAACCAGTTAAGTTTGCTCAAAGAGAACACATTATATGCACAGATCAGCAGCAGCTGGTCTCTGCTGGTCACTGTTGTTAGGACTGTCTCCTGCTTGAAACTCAGCTGGTGTGCAGGTCCCACCCCATTTCATTCAGTCTGGGAGTCTGCACTGCCATGGCCCTGTGTGCCCACATAACTACCCCTGGAGTTGACTTGTGGACTTAGGCACCAGGTGAACTCAAAGTTAACCTTCACCTGCTACTTTTTTTCTCATTCATGTGATCTGCTTCATCTTTGAGTACTGATGATTTAATTCAGTGGTTTGAAAACTTAGTGTGCACCAGAGTGCCCTGGAGGGGTTATTAAAACACAGGTTACTGATCTCCACCAAGTTTCTAAGTATGTCTGGGATGGGGCAGAAAATTTCCATTTCTATGTTTCTGGGTGACAGACACTAGTGCTGCTAGGCCAGGAACCACTTCTGTGTGCACCCACGTCACTAGTGTAGCTAAGTACGCAGTGTTTTTGTCTGGTTTGTAAAGTGGACATCCACCTTTGGAGCAGATGAGTGGGTAATTCTATGACTACTGGACATCCAGTCACCAGGAGAGTTGTGTGAAACAGCACTTCAGTGAGTGGCAATCAGAAAGTAAAGACAACAGTTTGCAATGGACGCCTTGCTTCTCCGTTAGATTAGGGTACTTAGGAATATACAGTGGTGCCAGTTAGAAAATGTTTTAGCTTAGAGGTACACTAAAATTGTATGAAGCAAATCTTTTTTTTTTAGCTTTATTGAATTAAAATTCACATAACATTGTATCAGTTTAAGGTGTACCATGTGTAATTTGACATACTTATGTACTGCAGGATTATAACCACCATAGCATTAGCTAACATCACCTGTGACATAATTACCATTGGGCGGGGGGGGGGGGACAAGAACATTAAAATTTTACTCTCTTTGCAACTTTTAAGTATGCAATTATTGTTAATTATAGTCACTATGCTGTATATTAGAGCACTGGAATTTATTCATCGAATAACTGGAAATCTGTGCCTTTTGATCAATATCTCCCTAATTCCTCCACCCCCTAACTCCTGACAACCCCACCATTTTACTCTCCATTTCCATGAGTTTGATTTTTTTAGATTCCACATATAAGTGCCATCGTACAGTATTTGCTTTCTCTGTCCAGCTTATTTCACTTAGCATAATGCCCTCCAGGTCTATCCATGTCACAAGTGGCAGAATTTCCCTCTTTCTCATGGCTAAATAATATTCCATTCATTATTCATCTCCATTCATCTGTTGACACATCTCCATTCATTGATAGCAAAGATTATACGTATAAAATCTTTTTGGATTCTTTTCCATTATAGGTTATTACAAGGTACTGAATATAGTTCCCTATGCTGCACAGTAAATCCTTGTTGCCTATCTATTTTATATGTGATAGTGTGTATTTCTTAATCCCATTCTCCTAATTTATCCCTTCCTTCCTTCCCCTTTGGTAACCATAAGTTTGTTTTCTGTGTCTGTAAGTCTGGTTTCCGTTTTGTAAATAAGTTCACTTGCATTATTTTTTTAGATTCCACATATAAGTGGTATCATATAATATTTATCTTTGTCTAACTTCACTTAGTATGATAATCTCCAGGCCCATCTTTGTTGCTGCAAATGGCATTTCATTGTTTTTATGGCTGAGTAATAGTCCATTGTGTGTATATTACCACATCTTTTTTATCCGTTCATCTGTTGGTGGACACTTAGGTTGCTTCCATGTCTTGGCTATTGTAAACATTGTAAATAGCTGCTATGAACATTGGGGCGCATGTATCTTTTTGAATTAGAGTTTCCATCTTTTTCGTATATATGCCCAAGAGTAGGATTGCTGGATCATATAGTAAGTCTATTTTTAGTTTTTTAAGGAACCTCCATACTGTTTTCCATAATGACTAGTACCAATTTACATTCCTACCAACAGTGTAGGAGGGTTCCCTTTTTTCCATACCCTCTCCAGCATTTATTATTTCTAGACCTTTTGATGATGGCCATTCTGATTGGTGTGAGGTGATACCTTATTGCAGTTTTGCTTTGCATTTCTCTAATAATTAGCAATGGTGAACATTTCGTGTGCCTGTTGGCCATCTGTATATCTTCACTCTCTGTCTGGTGCCTGCCTATGAGATACAATAGCCAACTCTCCCATTATTGACAGATTGGCCCCATGTAGGAGATTAACCTCATCAGTTAGCCCAGTCTGAGTTCCTGGTTGTCTCTCAAAAGTTTGTGATTTCCAAGCTGCCATCTTTCTTATTGGCTCCCAGTAACTGAGAGTGTACCACGACCCATCAGTATCTCAAAGGCAAGAATTCCTGTCAACACCTAGATATAGGCTGATCAGAAGTGGACCTTCAGGCAGCATCTGGGAAAGGACGTAGTTAAGCCCTTTTGGGGGAGGAACTTAAGAGATGGGTATTTTTGCTTGGTCCCTCTACACTATGCCTAGATGTGTAGCTGCAGGGGGTGCTTCTGTACCCATTTAAAAACTACTTCTTTAAAATCCTGTGAGACTTGTGCATGCGATTCTCATTGGCTATTAAAGCCAGGTGATTTGGGGTTCCACTCCTCAGGTGCCAGTCACAAAAGCTGGGGTGACGGGTACAAGCTACCTCCAGAGAGCGTGGCAATCGGATATTGAGGTTGGAGTAACCCAGAGGGAGAAGTTAGGGAAAGTGCCTACTGGCTCCCCTGGCCTCTGGGGAGGATCACAGCCAGCCCCTAAATGTGTGCTAAGTTAGACAGCAGACCTTCAGGCAGCAGCTTGTGAAGTATGTAGTCACATCCTCAGGGAAAGACCTGGAGATGCATATGTTCTCTGCCACCTCTGCACCGAGCCCTGGGGCAATGGCCACATTAAGGACAGGCTTTGTTGGCTACAGTCGTGTGGCTTTCATGGACCCAAGCCCTCTCAGTTTTCAGAGCTAGGTGTTTGGGGGGCCCGTTCCTTGAGTGGGAATCTTAAATGTTGGAGTGCTTTAGATGGGGTCCAAACCCTTCAATCCTCAGGGAGAAGCTGGAAGTTGGGGTTGGGGGTTCCCTCCCAGTTGTGTGGTTCTGTGCGGGGGTGGAGTCCATTGTGAGAGTGTGTCTCAGTCTCTCCTACTGGCTTTGATGTGGCTTTTCTCCTTCATCTGATGTATAGGAGCCACCTAGCTAGCTTCTGGATTTCTCTCAGAGGGCACTACAGTGTGTATAGCTGTACATTTAGTGGATCCTAGGGAGGAGGGAAGTTGAGGACCCTTCTATGTTGCCATCTTGGTCACCTCTCTCGTAGGAAGCGGATCTTAATAGGTAATCATTCATTTATTGATTGTATATGGAAAAGCCAAAAATATATTCTATTTTGTATATTTTTTTTATTGAAGTATAGTCAGTTTACAAAGTTGTGTCAAGTTCTCGTGTACAGCATAATGCTTCAGTCATACATGAACATACATATATTCATTTTCGTATTTTTTACTTTGTTACTACAAGATATTGAATATAGTTCCCTGTGCTATACAGCATGAACTTGTTTATCCATTCTACATAAATAAATATCAGTTAGTATCTGCAAATCTTTAACTCCCAGTTTATCCCCTCCCACCCTGGTAACCACAAGTTTATTCTCTATGTCTGAGAGTCTGTTTCTGATTTCTGGGGGTTTTTTCTTAACATTTTTTTATTGAGTTATAATCATTTTACAAAGTTATGTCAAATTCCAGTGTAGAGCACAATTTTTCAGTTATACATGAACATATATATATTCATTGTTACATTTTTTTCTCTGTGAGCTACCACAAGATCTTGTATATATTTCCCTGTGCTATACAGTATAATCATGTTTATCTATTCTACATTTTGAAATCCCAGTCTGTCCCTTCCCACGCCCCACCCCCTTGGCAACCACAAGTTTGTATTCTATGTCTATGAGTCTGTTTCTGTTTTGTTTTTGTTTTTTTTAGATTCCACATATGAGCAATCTCACATGGTATGTTTCTTTCTCTTTCTGGCTGATTTCACTTAGAATGACAATCTCCAGGTCAAAAATATGTATTTTTTAAATTTTAGTATTAAATCTTAAAATAGATAGGGTGTTTGCATTTTGTTTCAAATCATTGGCTGTAACGATTGCAAGAGCAATAGTAAATACTAAGAAGCAGGTCCTGAAAATCTGGTTATTAAGACTGATGTTCTAAAAGTTCCTGATTTGGGAATGTATTTAAGTGCAGTGCTGGAAAGGATCTGGTATCTTTACTTGAAATATAATGTTGCTTCTAGGCTAGTATTAATTTTTGTAAAATAAATTACAGATTTTTCATGGACAGGTCAGATGGCAAGAACTGTAAGTCCTAAATAGCTACTTAAAGAGCAATTGATACATTGTTAACTGGCCCCGTTAACATTTATTAGCCACTGCTTTTTGACTATGAGGAAGTGCCAAATCCTTGAAGCGCAGGAAATTAATATCATGTACTCCTTTTATTTTGGCCTCTTTCACTGTTCCATTAATAACCTGGGCTTTTGGCATTTAGCTGAGATATCAAAACAGAACTGGAAAGATTTTGACATTTCATTTTCACATTGCCAAAAAGTTAACAAGGCACTGAAGATACTTAATTTCAAAATGTAGGTGCGCTCAATATGTTGTATGTTTGTCCACTTAATGTTGTCATTCTAAACCAACACCCTTGGAAAAGCAGAGAAATGAATCCAGGCGGTGGAGGAAGTGAGAGCACAAGGCCACTTGCCTTCTGGGAATACTCTCCCCAAACAAGTAAGTCTAAGTAAAGTGGCCTCTCACCTTTCTCTCCCATCAACTGCAAGTGACACAAAGTAGCTAAAGCCATATGATGACCGATTCGAGGAAGAGAAGAGCCAAAATAAGAAAGAGTATGATTGCTTTAAACCAGGGGTCAACAGAACACAGCCCACAGACCCAATCTGTTTCCCCCCCCAGTTTTCATATGGCTTCAAGCTAAAATCTGTTCCTTCCATTTTTAAACGTTTAGGGGAGAAAGCTAAAGCAGAATAATTTTGTGCTAAGTGAAAATTACATGAAATTCAAATTGCAGTGCCCATAAATGAAGTTTTATTGGAACGCGGCTACGCTCATTTGTTTTGAGTATTTTCCATGGCTGCTTTTGTGCTTATGACCGAGGTGAACAGTTGTGACAGGGACCATATGGCCCTCAAAACCTAAAATATGTGCCATCTGGCCCTGTGAGGAAAAGTGTGCTCGCCACGAATTTAAGTGAAGCGATGATCTGACAGGAGAGCAGGGTTTCGGAGTGTGGAGGGGGGCTGGTTTGGAGCCAGCAGACCACTGGTGCTGGGGCTGAACATGGTCCCCAGGGGGCAGTCCCGGAGCGGATGGCTTCACCCCAACTGCTGGGGACCTGCGAGCACTGGGATGCTGTCTATGAGAGACCTGCAAACTTTCCAAGAGTATGGAGATATGGGAGATCTGGTTTGGGAAGAAAGTATGAATCGACTAAAGTAGATACAAAACCGCAAGATTCCCCTTGAAGTTTCAGTGCTTGATAGTGGAACTGGAAATGGCAAAAATCTGGTTTCCTTAATATTACTGGAATTGATTACTCTTCCTTCAGCAATACAGCTTTCCGGAAGAATTATAGAGAAAGAAGCTTTATCTAACATTAAGTTAAATGTAGAAGACTTTTGGAATCTTCCAACAAAGCTGTCTGGATTTCATATTAATATTGACAATGGAACTTTTGATGCTTTGAGCAACTGACAATGCGATTGAGCAGGAGAAGCATTGTGTGAAATCTCTCTCTAGGCTGTTGAAAAGTGAAAGTCTTTTTTCCTGATAATCTCAAAGGATTTAAACTTTGAAGAGCTACTGACACCCAAGTTCAGCTTTGGAGGCAGATCTGGAAACAGTGTAGCAGCACTGATTTTCCAAAAAATGTGAGGCTTTTCATTGGACAAATTGTTAGCTTTTTTAAAAAAAAGTTCCACATCAAAGAAAACCTGACACAGAAAATCTAAGTGCAAATAAATGCTTAGTAAGCACACGATTTGCACATGTTGAGTAGATAAAATGGGTTGGTGAAAAAAAAAATCATGACCATGTAAATGGTTGGTCAACCAAGTATAATTTAAAATTTTCTTTTGTAGATATTTTTCTTTTTTATTAAAATTTTTTTTCCTGTAACTGCTGAAGAGCTAAAAATTTTTAAGCAGTA
Organism: Vicugna pacos; assembly: GCF_048564905.1. Lineage (NCBI taxonomy): Eukaryota > Metazoa > Chordata > Mammalia > Artiodactyla > Camelidae > Vicugna > Vicugna pacos. The sequence goes on from NC_133005.1 coordinate 19,657,988, forward strand.
AATGAATTTACAGGGGGTAAAAAAAAAAAAGATGTAAAGTGGAATCCAAAGCTCTTTCTCATTCCCCTGGAACTACTGGCAGCATTTGATGCATTCCACACTACCCCCCCCCCATATGACAGTTTTCCTCTCTTGGCTTCTAGGGCATATGGTGGATCCCTGATACATTTTTAGCCTTTCTTCTGCCATCTCTGTTGCTGCCCTGGCTCAGGAAGCCATGGGGAAAGAGCGGCCTGGTGGCCAGCCTGGCAAAAACAACTCCAGACCCCCATTCTGAGTGGCCGCCACCAGCTACCAGGCTTCCTTCCAAGGCACTAAGCTCATAAGAGCACCCCCCATCTTCCCTCTTCCCTCCCCTCCCCGAGACTGAGCAGGCTACAGCCAGCAGAGGCAGTTGGGTTCTTTAATATCAAAACAGCAAAAACAAAGTTGAGAGAACCCCACTTTTTACTCCCCAAGCCACACAAGAGCCTTCCTGACACCTTATAACCCTGTGCCTTGCACCAAGTAGAAAATAAACTCCAAGCAGCTGTCAAAAAAAAAAAAGAAAGAAAGAAAGAAAAGAAAAGAAACAAACCTCAAATATGAAAAAACTCTAAAATAACTACAGGTGGCTACATCTGCAGAGGGATTTGGGGGGAGGGTGGACGAAGTCCATTTGTTTGCTAGGTACTTAGGGTGCCTGGCAAAGTACCACATGCTGGGTGGCTTAAAACAGAAATTTATTCTCTCACAATTCTGGAGTCCAGAAGTCCCAAATCAAGATGTCAGCAGGGCCATGCTCCCACTGACATTTCTAGGGGAGAATTCTTCCCTGCCTCTTCCAGCTTCTCACCCCAGACATTACTTGGCTTGTGGCTGCATCACTCCAATCTCTACCACTATTGTCATTCACGTGGACGTCTCTCTTCTATGTCTGTGTTAATGGCATTCTCCTCTGTGCATGACTGTATCTAAATTTCCTTCTTCCTGTAAGGATACTGGTCATTGTAGATATGGGCCCACCCTAATGACCTCATCATAGCTAGATTACATTTGCAGAAACTATTTCCAAATAAGGTCACAGTCATGAGTGCCAGGGGTTAGGACTTCAACATAGGATTTTGAGGCACACAATTCAACTCATAACACTCACTTTAAGTCTTTGAAGACTACCTGATGTTTTTACCATCAACATCTATTATTTTGATAAAGGAGGGAAAAACAGTGGCCTGGGTAATCCTTGACTTCTTTTCAAAGAAATGGCAGCACCCAGAGCTCCTAACTGCAGGCTGCTGAGCACCGTGGTCAGGTGGGATTCTCTTGGGCATCTCCTGCGTCCTTGATAGGTCATCTGTGCCTGTACAGTCCTCTGACCTGAAGTGTTTGCACATTAATATGAAGGGGTGTGCTGGTGCACAGGAACTCACCAGGCAGTGGGCCAGGGGGAAGCTGTGGGAGCCATGTCTAAGCCTGGGGCGCCATGCGGGGCTGTGCTCCATCCGCCAGCAGCTCCTCCTCATGAGCAGTGCCCACCGTTGTGTGTGTGTGTGTGTGTGTGTGTGTGTGTGTGTGTGTGTGTGTGTGTGTGCGCGCGCATGCACGCACGCACACTCATGCGCAGATGTGACTTGCCAAGCTGGCATTTGGTGCATTGCAATATTTCTCTCATCTAGTGAGTGAATGTGTTCATTTTGGGCCCCTTGAATTCTCTTTATTTAGGCAATGATTTGTTTCCTAGTGGACTGCAGTAGAGAAAATGGGGAGACATATTGCACTTGGGTGTGTTGCAACGTGTTAAGCATTTCCCAGCATCTTCCATCAAGATACAGTTGCAGATGGGTTATAACCATAATATATTAAAACTGAAGTTGTGTTATTTGCCATAATATAAACTTGGCTTTGAATAATTTCTTTGGTTGGGGTTTCCCAGAAGCAACCCCCTGAGATAAGAAGTTGAGGACAAGCAGTTTATCTGGGAGACGATACCAGGAAACACCAGTAGGGTCGCCAGTGGGCGTGTGACAGGGAGGTAAAAACATGATTAAGGGTGTATCAGTGAGCAGGTCACCACTGTGGCACCCGGGGCTCCATCCCCTGGGGAGTTCTGGGAGGCATCATAGACTATGTGGCTCAGAGTTAGTACATCTGAGGAGTGTGGGGGCTGGCCTGCTTGTTATGGGTTGAATTTTGCCCCCAGAAAAAGATGTGTTGAAGTTCCAACCCTCAGTTCCTCCCAATGTGACCTTATTGGAAATAGGGTCGATGTAAATGCAGCTAGTTAAGATGAGTTCATCCTGGAGTAGGATGGGCCCATCATCCTACAGGACTGGAATCCTTATAAAAAGAGCATCATGTGAACAGAGACTCAGAAAGAAGATGGTCGCGTGAAGATAGAGGCGGAGATTGGAGTGATGCAGCCACCAGCCAGGGAATGCGATAAAGCTGAAACTCTCTCGGAAAAGTCTGTCACTGAAAGTTAACCTTGAGGAGACTCTGGTTAAATGATCACAGGCTATTCTTGACTTAGCCAAGTGGAGGAGAACCAGGTCTTTGGGATGAATAAAAGTCATGAGTGGTGCCCAGACTAATTTTTGCCACCTCCCAGAGAACAGCTCTTCACCTGAACTGCCAAAACTGTAGTCATCAACCAAGTAGAAGCCACCATTTGTGGGGAATGAAACGACAAGTAAAAGGAAGGAAAAGAAGAAATTGGCCAACTGTCCTGCTTTGAGAAGCTGCAGCGAAAATAATGGTAGCAGCCAGCGTTCCTTATTTACTAATGAACCTGAGCGCAGAGAGGGAAAGTAACTTGCCCAAAGTCACACAGCTATGTAGAGTCAGAGCACTGTCTTCTTACAGATAAGCCCTGAGGGTCCAAGGATCTGTCTGGCTCAGCCCAGACATTGTGATTCCCAGTCTGGAGTTCTCCCTACTACCCAGGCTTTCTCCTCAGCCCTGAAAAATGATCCTTGGCGGGCGCCTCCCAGAGCTCTCTAAATTATAGGATTTTTAAGTTAGTGTCTTATTTTTGAAACAGGTTCTTCAAGCCTATTTAATCTTTTTACAGCCTAGGGGAGCAGATACCTTTTACTAATCTCTTTCTCTTTATATCCTGAACATTCTTTTCCTTCAAAGGGTTGCATTTCCTCCCACTTATTTTTTTTTCCATTCTCCATCCAAAGGCCAACAAACCAACCCATCTTAGTGCTATGTTTGAGAATTTACTTTAAAGAATGGATCTGAAAGCCACGCTCCTCCCTGTTAACCCAAAGGAAGCTGAGAGCATGAAGCTTTTGGCCTCAGGTGAATCTTTTATTATTTCAAACTGAGACAAGCATTTTTTTTTCAAGGACAGTAGCACAGTCATTGTCACAAGCATGTTAATACATCTATTTTTCAATAAAGAATATGCTACAAGTCATGCTATTCATATTTTCCATAGCATTCTGGCAAAAATTAAAGACATTTCCAGTTGTGTCAAACATTTGATGAAAAGTAAATTCTACTTTCTGCCTTTGGGTAAATACATGTTGTCTTTCAGTGAAGTGTTGGAAAACAGATAATACGAGGGCTGCTTCTTAAATCTGCCTTTTGCTCCAATGCCCATCAGCCCCTTCGGTTACCACTGAACTTCTCGGCTATTTTCTGTAGCTCCAGATCCATCGCAGCCAAATTTTCAAGTTCTTTTTCCTAGAAAATACAGAAAAGTTAAGGCACGAGGTCCCAGATCAATTTACTATGTTGTTGTTTGAGGGAGTAGGAAAGGGGCATTTTTGATAAGTCAGAGGCTATACCAGCTACCCTACATCAGTGGTTCCCAAAGTGTGGGCCCCTAACCAGCAGCAGCAGCATCACCAGGGAACGTGTCAGAAATACAGGTTCTTGGGGATAGGGGGTAGAGCTCAGTGGTAGAGCATGTGCTTGGCGTGCACAAGGTCCTGGGTTCAATCCCCAGTGCCTCTGTTAAGAGGGAAAATAAAAAATAATAACAAATGAAATAAATATAGTTTTTATTTTATAAAAGTATTTTTTAAAAAAAGAGAACAAAGTTTAAGAAAGAAAGAAAGGAAGGAAGAAAGGAAGGAAGGAAGAAAGGAAGAAAGAAAGAAAGAAAAAGGAAGGAAGAGGAAAGAAAGAAAAAAAAAGAAAAGTTCTTGGGCCCCACCCAGGACCACCCGAATCAGAAACTTTAAGGGCTGGGAATCCCTCATGATTCTAATGGACATTGAAGTTTGAGAAGCACTGACCTACATAACAAATATTGGGAAAAAACATTGTTAGGGAAGGCAGGGCTCTGATATCACCTCTCCCACATGTCGATGTCTGATGGTTGTAAGCTGGGAGATGACAAAGATAGAACAAAGCCACTAATTTCTGTATCATCTATTCTTTCCTACCCTGAGAAATAGTGATGAAAAGTCAAATGACTAAGGAGAAGACACAGACCAGTGGTTTTCAACCTCGGCTGAACACTGGAACCACCTGGGAGCTTTAAAAAATCCTGATGCCCAGGAAGCATCCAGTACCAAACAGACAGACCCTCTGGAGTTGGGTCCCAGATGGCAGTGATTTTTCAAGCTCTCCAGGCGGTTACAACGCGCAGCCAAGACTGAGAAGCACTGCAGCCGGGGGAGGTGGACAGGAATGTGGACAGTGGCCAGATGCCAGGTGGAGACCAAACCTGGAGCTTGTCTCTGCTCCTCTGCTAGGGGTACAGTCTCACGATGACTAATTCCCGGCAGTGTCTTCCCACTGACATCAGATAGTCTTGTACATAACACATTCACATTAACCATCTGTAAGATTTAAGCCAAAGCCCCGTACTGTACCTCCTCCTCCGTCAGAGCTCCTTGGCCAGCCCTCTCCTTCTCATTCTCTGCCGGGTGGTGTGGGCTCGTCTGCTCCTCGGAGTCATAGAAGTCTGGAAACTCAGCGGACTTCTTCCTGTAGTGAAGGAGCCGGTCCAGCTCGGCCACTCTGTCATACTGCCTTTTCACGTCCAGCTTGGGGGCGAGGTTTCTCGTCTCATATCCCCAGTTTACATCCTCCTCAAAGGGCTTTTTCTCCCACCAGTCATAGTTGTATTCTGGGAAGAAATTCTTCTCGTTCAAGGTCAGCCCGTTTTCCTCTTCTCCCTCCAGAAAATTCTCATCCCTGTTGTCTCTTCTCTGAAAATGGCTGCTCTGCCACTGCGGAGGGTCGTAGTATGGACTGAGTAGCTCCCCTAATCGCTTCTCAGTGATGTGCCGGGGAGCATACTGTCTGCCTGGAAGCCTCGCGTCCTCCCTGTTCTCCTCCGTGCCTCGCAGGTCCCCCTGCGGGGGCCACTTCCCCTGGGCTCCCTCCTCGCCGTAGTTGAGGTAGCTTCTCAGCTCGCCTTGGGCATGCCGCCTTGCCTGGTCCATCTGGCTCTCCTGAGCGCGGCTGCGGGCTTCACCCAAGAGCCGTTTGTCTTCTGTTGTGTCCGGGGTGGCGTAGGCGCCCGGCTCCCCGCCCCGGGCTGTGTGGCTGCGTCCCCCGCGGTGGCCTCGCTCTCCCTCACTCCCGTCGCTGGATCCGAGCGCCCTGTTACTAAGCTCTGAGCGGGGACGGTTCCCCTCGTCCTCCTCCTCTCGGTTCTCGTCACTGGGAGGCCTGGGGGCCCGGGGCTCTCCACTCCCTCGGCCCCCAGCTCGCGCCCCCTCCAGGTCCCCGGGAGCCTGGACGGCTGGGTAGCTCCTCCCTTCCTCCCCCAACTCAGGTTCTTCCTCGGAAGCCCGGCGGCGGTGGGTTGGACGCCAGGCTCTCTTTGCCCCGCCGCTGGCCGTGCCCACGTCCGACTCCTCGGGTTCCTGGCGGGGGTGACCGCTTTCCTCCCGGGGGGGATTCCCTTCCTGGGAGGACCTGTCCGGCCTGCTCCTCCCGTGATGGTGCCTTGGCCTCGAGCGTTTGTCCACCTCGGGGCTGGCATCTTCCTCACTTTCCTCGGATTCCTCCTGGCCCTCGGGTCGGCTTGCAGGCTCTCGGGGCCGTTTCTCGGGGCCCCCTGTCTCCTCCTCACTCTCCTGGCTGCTCCTCTCCCGGCTGTGCGTCTTCTCAGGGCCTCGGGCACTACCGTGTCTGGACACAAACTTTTCAGATGTCTCAGCCCCCGCTGGGTTCGGCTGGTTGAGAAAAGCCATCTGTGTCTCTCCTGGCTCCTCGAGGTGCCTCTCCTCACTGCCATCTTCCCCATGCTCCCTTTTCTGATACGTCTCCCCCTTGCCCTTCTCAGAGTGGCGTGACCTTGCTTCTGTGGCGACATGGCTGTCAGAGGGATAGAGGCTCCCTTGGGGCTCGCCTGCACCCTCTCGGCTGTGCCCACCTCCCTCTGTGTCGGCCGCTGGAGGGCCTTGGGTGTCCTCCCCTGGAGCTCCCACGTCCTCCCTGCTGGAGGCCCTGTGGGCTTCAGAGGTGTCAGCTGGGTCTCTTAACAATCTGACTTCAAACCTTGTGTTTTCATTTTCACTTTTCTCTTCATCTTTGACCTCTTTTCCACCTATAATGAAAATAGAAAAGACCAAGAATAACTTCAGAATTGCTTGTGCTCAGTAAGCACCAGGCTCAGTAAGCACCAGGCTCAGTGATCACTACAAATCCTGAAAACTCTGACACTCAGGTCATTTTTAAAGTTAATAAAGAATATATTGAGAAGGAGGGTATAGCTCAGTGGGAGAGTGTCTGCCTAGCAGGCACAAGGTCCTGGGTTCAATCCCCAGTACCTCCATTAAATAAATAAATAATAAACCTAATTACCCCCTTCCACAACAAAAGTAAAATAAATAACTTAATTTAAAAAAAAAAGACTATACTCAGATTACTTTTAAAAGCCAATGGTATGAAAACTCCTTAGCTGTGTTTAAATCTAATAACAAATTCTCTATGTATTTATTTTTTCACAGCACCCAGCAAGCATCTTTCATTTGTTCAATGACCAAATTGAAACCCAAATATGGGTTTATAAACTACTAGAATTTAGAACCAGAAGAAACCTTAGAATTCGTGTAGTTCAGCCTTTTCTTTCTGCGGACAAAGACACTGAGGCTCAGTGAGGTGTAATTCAGGACCATTCTTTCCATATTTGCTCTAACTAGGAGTTAAAAAGTTAGTATTGTGTAAATAGCTCTGACTAGAATCCAGCCAAGTAAAGTTAAATAGCTAAAGTGGGAAATATCAGATTCAAAGGATTAAATTTTTTAAATTATTGGTTTATCAGACTTATGATCCAATCAACTGTGTAGGCTCAACACAGCAGTAAGTGACAATATAACTTAGTAATTGGTGATAAGCAGGGTGTGTATTTCTTCCCTGAGAAAACTGCACGGCCGTGGAAAGGACCATTTCTTCCCTCACTCAGATCCCATCTGTTCAATGTGTGCTCAAATGTTGAGAATGAACTCCAGTATATTGAGTTATCTTTGTATTGCACGAGTCAACAGTAGTTGGTATAACATTTTAACTGAATGCTGTTTTCTCCCATCTTTTCCAAATGTTGACAGCTCCTTTACTAAATCCTCCTTAACTCAAGGGCATCCCTTGAAAGGAGATATGCAGTTAACACTGTCTGAGTTGTTAGCTGGGAGGGCTTGAATTTCAACTTCTGTCATTGAGTTGACATAGAACACCTGAAGCCAAGGCTGCGCACAGCTCTGGGCTGCTGTCTGCACCATCCAGTGTGGGAGCCACCAACCCTTTGAGGACTTGAAATGTGGCTGGTCCAAGCTAAGACATGAAAATGTAAGCAACCACCAGATGTCAAAGACTTCAAATGAAGAAAAGAATGTAAAGTATCTCACATTTTCATATTGATAATATGTTGAAATGGTAAGATTTTGAATGTACTGGCTAATACATATTATAAATATATGGGATGTATACAAATTATATATTGAATAAAATAGATTGGACAAAACTAAATATATTATTCAAACTTATTTCACCTGTCTCTTTTTACTTTTTTTAAATGTGGCTACTAGAAAATCTGAAATTATATTTGTGGTTCACATGATATTTCCATTGAACGGCTCTGATGAGTCATTTTGAACTGACATTCACAAAATAGGAAGAGTTGTTCTGTTTTGCAAAAATGTCCAAGAAATGGCAGACAGTCTATACCTCTCTGCTCAAAGTCCAGCCTGGTGTGGTAATATTTTCATGTTTTGTAAGGCAACTGACCTTTGTAATTACCTTCATAATGTCCCTGACCTTTCACACCAGGACACCTGAGGGCTGGCCCCCCACCAGTGTCTTTGCCCTGTAAGAGCCAGCAGTGGTGTGAGCCGCACTGGGGCGGGGCGGACCAGGTAGGAACAGGTAAGCAGGGAGGCTTTGAAGCAGATCCCGACGTCATTCTGAGAGTTGGCTGAAATAGCTCTGCTGATCAGACAGAATCTCAGCTTTCCAGGGCAGAGGCTGTGTGGTCCCTTTCCTACTGCTTGCTGGTCAGGAGGAGAAGTATTTTTATTTTTTTCCAATTAAATGTGTGCTGCTGTAGCAGTTTGCTTGAGGCTTAGCACTTCCTCCTAAATTTAGCTTTAAGCCCCTGCAGGTGAGATCAGAGAAGGGCTGTGATGATGAACCAGTCTTGTCAGTGTGTTAAAACCAAGGTGTTAGGCTCACCCTTACTTCAGATAAAAAGAAGAAAATGTACCTTGCATCCCTAAGTGTCATGTTGCAAAGATGATCAGACCAATCAGGTCAAAGAGATTCTTACACCTGTTAAAATATTGGACTATGCGTTCCCTAAGGTCTCTTCAAGCCATAAAACAATGATTCTTCCCTACTCCCCAAATGTTTGTTTGCTCACTAAGTGTATGCTGGCCCCAGAGACATGCTGGAGAGTGAGGATGCAGGCGGAGATGGGCTGGGGGTGGGAGGGAAGCTGCGTGAAGGAATTCACCCACCCAGTTGGCAGAGAGCTCCACCAGTCTGAGGCATATTGGCAGGAGAGAGAAAACAAGAATAGGACAGAAGTTATGAACCGTTAGCCCTGAGGCAAGTTCTGCTTGGCCTAAATAGCATTTTTGGTAAATTTGAATCCAGAGGTAATACTTACATGCCAGGAGATATTGTTTGAAAAATCCAAGTTTTAAGTTTTTTGGAAAAAAGTTTCCAAGATCTGATAATGGAATCTGTATTTTTCTCACTACAGTGTTGAAGCTGAGAAATATCTTCTCCCCCTTAGAACAGGCATGTGTCTTTCAGTTTGTGAGTCACTTCCCTGTCTTGTTTCACTCCTTTATGTTATCTGTCTGTCTGGCCCTGACTGGTGTTTGAGTCTGGTTCCCCAGAGGAGTTCTTAAATTTTCCTAATCTTAGCATTCAGTGGCTCTCTGGGTGTGATATCTCCAGGGTCCTGATAGACATGGGCCATTTGATTTTTATCAGTCTTCCTGGGGCTCTCTCAAGAGATGTCAAAAGACCCCAGGGCACAATTAGTGATGAGCAGAAACTGGAATCCTACATCCACAGCCTGAGGGCTAAAAATCTGAATCTCGGCAAGTTAGCAGAGCCCTATAATTGACAACTCTTCCTAAGCAATCATGGTTCTTGGATGACCTAGTGTAATACACCCCAAATTTTTGCATCCATTTGGTAAACAAAGGGGAAGAGAGATAGCAGAGGGATCCGCCCACAGGAGCAGACTTTAGTTTCTGCCCAGGGACCCACCCTGCTTTCCTTCATTCCCTGCAATGGCTAATAAGCTCATTCTAATAAACCCATCGCCATAATTGCTGGAAAGGAAAGTTGGGGAGGAACTTAGAAAGAGGTATGTAGGCTGGGAGTGGCAGGGAATCTTCCTTCCACAATGCAAGGGGTCCCTACCCCGGCTATTTTACCCTGAAGCCCCCAATGATGGATTGAGTCCTCCCCTCCCAGGTTACTCTTTTGGCCAATCACTAATACTTGTTTTTATAATTTTGTACGTGAGGCCCCGTGTGTAGCAATAGTAAAAGAGTATTATTTTGCAATGAGAGATTTTGAGGGGTGAAAAGAAAGAAAGAAAGAAAGAAAACTCACTGTTCCCAGCCTGACTAAAACTTTAAAAGCAGAGAAAGGTGTTGAAGAGAATAGAGCTTTTCAGATTTGTTTGGATCAGTTTGACCTCATGCTAGAAGAGACTGCATAGTTTTGCAAAATTTATATTTTCATGTCAACTCCCAGTGAATACTGCTCATGTCACAGTTCACATTTTGTTTTCAACATAAGCTGTTTTGTATAGAGAAAACGTCCCAGTCTAGACTCTGAAGGCCGTTGCTCTGACTACTTGGATGCTGAGTATACCCTCACCCCTTCCAGTTCTCAGGTCCAGAACTCCTGATACCATTGGGTAATACCTCTCATTATAAAAGGGGATGGGAAGGGATAAATTGGGAGTTTGAGGTTTGCAAATATTAACCATTATATATAAAATACATAAAAAACCATGTTTCTTCTGTAAAGCACTAGAGAACTGTATTCATATCTTGTAGTAACCTATAATGAAAAAGAATATGAAAATGAATACATGTATGTATATGTATGACTGAAACATTATGCTGTACACCAGAAACTGACACATTGTAACTGACTGTGCATCAAAAAAAAAAGTAAAAAGCTATGCATTAAAATGGCCTAACCAATCAGTCATGTAAACAGGCCAGATGCTTCCCAGTCACCTTTCCAAGCTTCTAACTCCTCATTGTCAGAAGAGTAGAAGGCAAAGAGGAGAATAATTTTTGTTTCCTTCTGTCCTATCATCTTTCAATACTTCCAGAACACTCAACCCCCACCCTTGTCTAATCCTGAGCAAGCACTCCCCTTACCTCCTTCCACCCAAAGGAAAGTCTGTTCTAAAAATCCAAACTCTGGAATCAAGAGCTGATGGACATCTCAAAGACTATCATTGAGTTCAACTCCCTCATTTTACTTTGAGGAAATAAGCCCAGAGAGGCGAGGGATCTTCCCCATGATCACACAGCTATTAAGTGAAAGAGCAGGGACTAGAAGCCATATCTTAACCCACAGATACTGATCTAGCCCGTACTCTTCCCACCGCCCCCTGCTCCCTGTTTCCTGTGGAGGTAAAGTGGAAAGTGAAAAGGAGGCAGGAGCAAGGACCACTGAAGGGACAGATTGCTCCTGCAGGGTAGGACACTTACTCTTCCTCAGGATTTGTCGGCACTCAGGGGTGATGGGTGGAGCGTTGGACTTTGACAGGGCACTTGAGAGGACCTCGATGATGCAGCGAGTCACCTAGAGGGAAACCCGAAAGCAGGTTGGCAAAGCTGGCGTCACTGGGATGCCGGACTACTCAACCCAGGGTTGCTGTCGAGAGAGGCCTGGCTATGTGACCTATGCTGATGCAGAATCCTTGGGTCGGGAATGTGGATTTGCAGGACTGTAATGAAGCCTCCTAGGCCTCCCCACAGAGCAATGCCAGAAGGCACTGGGTCAAGGCTATCCAGAGAAGAAAAATAAAACCCCACTTCTGAACAGGTTAGAAGAAAAATGGTGTGATGACAGCTATTCAGGGCACTAAAACATCCAGGAAGGAGGGAAAAGCTCGGAGCAGAAGAGGTATCCCCTACTCCTATTCCCTCAGGGATGAAAACTCAGCTTTGTTGCACTGGGCTTTTGCTGTTGGTTTATTTTTGTTTCTTGTTTTGTTTAGTTTGGTGTGATAAGGAGCAGAACCTAGAGTCTAGATTAGTCCAGACTTCCATTGCAACTTACCATTTCTTCATTGTGGTTCCTGTTATCCACTGGCATAGAACTGACAGCTTTGAAGGAGAAAAAGAATGGGAAATGACTTGAGTTGATTTTTTGGAAGCTCTGTGTCTCCAAACTCACAAAATCACCCCACCCCCAGCACTGTTACTTGGAGAAAGGAGCGGAGTCAGAGCTGAGCAGAGTGGAGAGAGTCGGGGATGACTGCCCCAGGAACCAGAATTGCCCCCATTGCATGTATACACATACACGCACACCCACAGAGCTGTTTTCCCTAACAATGTCATAAATATGATTTGGAAATGAATGCTATCTTATATCCAATATAAATCAAATCCAGACAAGAGGAGCCTTTGAAATACTGACAATGTTCTGTTTCTTGATCTGAGGTGTGGATTACACAGGTGTGCTTGATGAGTGAAAAATTCAGTAAGCTGTATACTTATGATCCATGCAGTTTTCCATGTGTACATTATACCTCAATAAAAAGTTTAAAACAAACCTAGTTTAAATGAAAAAAAGTTGCCTTCCTCAACCCTTCAAGCCTACTCAAAACGGGAAAAGATTTGTGATTCCCACTGCCTCTTCCTGTCCCCAAGAATATATTTTCCCTGACATCCACTTCTTTACAAAACCGTGGTCATGATTATATCATACAATTAATTACTTTGTTTTTAACCTGTCGCTTCAGCCTTTTCCTGAACAGGTGTGCTTATGTGTCTCTATCAGTGTTTTTTCTCTTCCCGCATGTTGACTGCAGCCATGCAAAGAACACGGGAGGTAGCTAATTCTACCAGTACAGTATTGAGTCCATAATATCACACGCAAATAGGTGTTCAACAACTGGTTTATGAGGACATTGCAAAAAGACAAATTTTAATTTGTTTAAATAAATTTCATGAGATTCTGTGTGTTTTAAATCGGCGATTGCAATGCTTTTGTCTTCTTAGGAAATGCGGCAGGTGTTTTAAATTTTCCAGTGCCATGTTTTTTTTCTCTTTCAGAGTTGCTTTGATTTTTTTATCCTTTGCTTTCACTTTGTTCTGTCTAAGCCCTTTCCAGTGGAGAAGCTCAAAGCATTCACGTATAGGCCCATCTCCACGGTTCTCCTGGCTCTCCCGGAGGAGAAACTGCTATTATGGCTGAAGAAGCTCAGTGTAAACAATTCTTCTAGCTCCCTGAGACAAGCAAACAGCTAGCTGGAGCAAGAGCAAAACTCCTGGACATCAGAGATGGAAGCTGCTCAAATGGAGTTTATTCATAACCGGCAACCTGAGCTTTCTTCCCCAAATATTTGCTCTCCAAGTCTCTTTAACTATCTTCTCCCATTCAATTACATATCATAGGGCTTAATATAAAAGTAAAACTCCTATTTCACTTACTCACCTCACTGAGTTTTCCTTTTCAAAGTATGGTTTGGGATCTACTTCAGTTGTTTCAAGAGGTCTAACGTTATGCAGCATGTTAAAATCACTTGTAAAATATTTGAGAAGTGGTTAACAAGGTATGAAGACCCCATAGTCTTCCAGAAATGTAGTTCAGACACAATCTGGATGGCCCACCTTTGGCACCCAGGGTCTAGTATGCTGGGCCATTAATTTTATTCCTCAAATGGCTGTTATTTGAAAACATTCCCACTTTGGCACTTACTCTTTCCACCTGAGATCTATAAAATCCTCTGAAAAGAAATAACAGAGAATTACTTCTATAATAAACTAGAATATTCCTTTTAAAAATCTAGCCTTCCTACACTTTCTTTGGTAATGTAGTTTCTTGCTAATAAATTTTCTCTTTTTCCCTCCCAAATGCATAATAGATGCTTTTATTAACTATTGGTATTGCTGAAGTATCAACAGCCATCTGATTTAGGGGGAGAGAAATATTTTTCTTTTGTGACTCTAAACAATTTGTAGCTCATGTTTATTTTTAATAGATCAGTCCTGTTTTCCTGATGGAAGCTCTTCAGATATCTTTGTGATGGAAAGGAACTAAGGTCTTCTTATGAAAGCATAACATGCATCTGGTAAGACATCGAAGTTCCACTGCATTTCTTCCAATAGAATCTATGGCAGCAATGTAATAATCAAAGATATGTTGGTACCCCTAAAGTAGCTTAATTTATTTTTATATAAGGTAAGAGTTAGGGGGCACAAAAGAAAGCCCAATGATTATGATAAAAGTGAAGTAGTCAAATAGCAGAAAAATTTTCAAATAATATATGATAAATCTGAGAATAACTTTCAAAGTATTAATATCTCATAAGACTACCAAACTAAGGTTCAATCCCAGAATGAAAATACAGCTATGAAATAACAAGTTATGCAAACTCTTTTGAATGCAGAAACCATATTACCCTGTATAATATGAATATCATGTAGCTCCCTCACACATATTAATTTTTAGAGTGCACAGTAGCTACCATAGGAAGGTGTAGCTCTCCCTCCAGAAGCTCTTAAGGGTAGGGGATGAACCAGATGGCTTCCTCTATTTTCTCCTGTGATTTTACTAAATATCAAATTCTACTTGAAGTCTACCAAGTATTGAAGGTGGTGGGAATGGGGAATGACTGCTAATCAGTATGGCATCTCTTTCCAGGGTGATGGAAAAGTTCTGACATTTAATAATGGTTAAGTAATCTGTGAATGTACTGAAAAAAAATCAATGAATTATGCACTTTAAAAGTATGGCTTTTATGGAGTGTAAATAAATAACTCAATAAAAATTTTAAGAATATAATGTCCCCATTTTAGTATTCTCTTGAATATTCTCTTGAATAGGAGCTGTAAGTATATTCCCACTATAGTTAAATAAGTCTAAAAAGTGACAGTGCTTTTTAGGTCTTTAGTACAATATATAGCATAGATTCAGCCTTTAAAAAATTCCTTTATGCAAATATTTTTGACCAGAAAGGACTCTAAATAAACATTCATTTGGCTTTATTTAATTAACTTGAGAGCATTTATAGGCAATTTATAAGAGTGACAAGAATTTTAGGAAATTCTGAATGTATGCAGCTTTCAATAGAATATATTACCACTGGCTTTCATTTTGTCTTTACATTTGGGATCCAGTGATAGCTGTCAATGAAACCTTCTTATTCATGAATGGCAATACCTCAATTCTAATTAGGAATCTCAATCTCAGATAAGAACAATATTCTATGAGATCAGTAAAACAGCAGAAGAAAACCTCCAGTTTAATCTGTGGTGGCATATTTACTTCTCAATGGTCTTAATACTCATAGTGACTTCACTGCAACACAGACACACACAGACACACACAGACACACACACACACACACACAATTTCCACCCCCCCAAATCTCTACAAATCATTTCTTTAAGATTCAGAGTAATTTGAAAGATTAATCCCACAATCTTCTACACATAAACAGACACTGTGAAATATCTACTACTTGAAATTTCATCCTCCCAAATTGACAAAAAAAATTTTCTACTACTCCAATGACATTTTTCTGGTTTTTTATACTCACTGTTTTTCAGGAGTACAAAAGTCTAACTATCTACTGCAGTTTCCATTTATAACTTACAAATGGATTTCCTCTCCCCAGAGACAAAAATGACAAACACAGAAAAATATCACATTAAACCGTTGCATACTTACACGTGAACACACACATACATTACATATGAATGAGTTAAGAAAAAATACAAGATATCTTATACACATATATACATAAAAGACCTATTTTTGTCTCATTGTATTTTAATAATAATAATGAAATAAATTATACAGTTGTCGACTAGTATCATAATACAAGTACTCCTGTCTCTCCGATGTCATCTGGCTTTAAAAAGTCAAACTAAGTATTTAATTACAGATACAGAATAAGACTATAATAACGTCTCTCTTAAGAAAGTAGAGAGACTGTGACATTTTAGAAGTGAGCACAAAATGTGGGGTTTCCTTGGAGGCGCAGGCATGCTTTTCTATCTACAGAATACTCTGATTTGGAAAGACTGAGACTCGTTTGGTTGGGCTAGGAAGCCCTCTGGCTATTTCCAAGTAAGACGGTGGGGTAGGGAGTTGAAGGGAAACCACCCAGGGAAGAGAGGAAATTAAGGACCTCAAGCAAGAGGGATAAACCTTCCATCAACACTCCCTTTCCCCCGGTATCCGCCAGCCGAGATGCCCAGAGCGCCCGCCGAGACACGGACTGGCGCTGTCCGCGGTGCTGAACGGCCCGCCAAGCCCACTCACCGGCCAACATCGTGGCTCCCAGGAAGCCAAGAAGCACCGCGGGCTGCATGGCCCGGCTCGCCCGAATCTGCGCGGAGAAGAGAATGGCAGCCGGAGCGGTGAGTGAGATGCGGACGGAAGGCGAGATGAAGAGACTCCGGGAAAGCGGCCTTGTGTCCTGGTTCCCGCAGTGTGGCACGGTTGGCGCAGGCCCCGCTCTTTTAAAGGGCAAGCCGGGGCCGCAGGGCCGGGAGGGGCGGGCACCCAGGAGGCGGCTCCCGCTCTCTCAGCCCTGACGTCACGAGGCGGCCCACCGGGGCAGAGGCACAAGTAGGAGGAAATTCACGCCAGTCCAGTTGCCTGTGTGCTCTGGGTCTGGGGCGGGGTGAGGAGTAAGGCAGAAGAAGGAATGGAGGGGTGAGGGTAGGTAGTTCAAATCTGAGTCCAGGGGAGAGGTGAGAGATCCTGCTTAGATTGCCAAAGCTTGTTCTTCACCTTCCCTCTCCCCCAAACTTCCATATCTAGGAACACGTATTTCAGGCTGTGCATGTCTTTTCATTGTTGTCAGTTGGTCAATGGCCAGTTCCAATAGTCAGACTTTCTTTTTTTTTTCATTATTTTATAAACTTTTAATAATTTTACCGTTGACATTTACCATGTACCAGAAGGTGAAAAAAGCCTTTGGGAGGAGGATTTCTCGGGATTTCTCTCAAAGCAGGATAATGGAGGAAACATAATATTTTCCTTAGGAATCAGGGCTTTACACTAGACATGGTATGAAGTAGGGGTTCAGTCGCCTTTTTTTAAATTGAAGTATAGTCAGTTTACAATGTTGTGTCAATTTCTGGTGTATAGCTTAATAGTTCAGACATACATATACATACATACATTCATTTGCATATCCTTTTTCATTATAGGTACCTTTTTAAAAAACCATATCATTACCTAATTGTTCTGGGAAATTTTTTATAGAAGTGATCATATATCTCACCTGTTCCGTGGTTTAACTTTGGAAAAAAACCTAGAGTTCATATGTGCATGAGTATGTTTCTGGATTCTTCCAGAATATCATCCCATTCCATTTCAATTCTTTATCCTTGGAGCTGTCCCATACTTCTTCTATCATCAAAACTTTTTTTTTTAAATTTGCTTGTTTGTTTTGTTTTGTATTTTTAAATAAAGTTTGTAATCCAATGGACACACAAAACAAAATTGTGCTGAGTGAAGCTTTTTAATAAGTCTTGACATCTAGTGGAAAAGGTCTTCCCACTTTGTTTTCCTTTAGGAGGGTATTGGTTCTTCTTGGTCCTTTACATTCTCATATAAATTTTGGAATTAGTTTTCAATTTTTATGAGAAACAATCTGCTAGGATTTTGATAGGAATTGCATCAAATCTATAGATCAGCTTGGTAACAGCTGGTAACAACTGACATCTTTAATCTGTAGATCAATCTGAGAACAGATGACATCTTTGCAATATTGGACAGACAGATTTATGATTGCTGATATTGTTCTGGATATACTTTTAGCTCAAGTGGTACAACACTATTACCACAGGGAGAAAGAAGAGAGTCTGAAGAAAGTTTGTCGGAGACCTTTAACGTTTCATGATGCTTCTTCGATCTCTGGCAAGTTAGCGGCTCCAAGAAAACAGCTCATATAAAGTGAGTTTGTCTGCAGAAAAGGAGAGTGACATCTCATTTCCTTGCTAGATGCTTCCTGAGCTGCAGAAACCCATAGACTCCCTCTAATGCCACTAGAGAAGAGTGAGAAAGAGATTGTAGGGCAATTTAATTTGTGTCCCCAGGAGATTGAGAGTTAAGGGAACAAGGTGGAGACAGACAGGAGAGCAGCTGGAGCCGCTGTGATAGCAAGTTGGAGAGCGGGGACAGTGGTTGGAGCAAGTGAATGCCCAGAGTTCTTCTCTAGGCCAAGTGGACTCTATGGAATGATACTGGTCTCAAGTCATCCCCAAAAGTCCCAGCTTGAAGGAGCAAGGGGATCCCCAGTATGTACTAATGATAGTAGCTGAGAGGCATTGTGAGGGGTCAAGAGCATCACCCCTGTAGGGACTGCGGGAGTGGGGAGGTTGCCATGGAGAATTGACAAAGGTCCCTCGTGAAAGGGGCAGCGAGCGTCTGGAGGTGTGCCATGACAGAGGGCATTGAAAACCAAGGGATGACTACAGGCAGCACTGGCCATTTCTGACCCCTCTTCCATTTTCTGTCATCCTCCGCCCTGTCCCAAACCAGTAGGAGCTGAGGGTAGGAAAGAAAGAAACAGGGAAAGAAAAGGATAGGCCAACCCCTCCTTCTTCCCTGCGACTGATTCCAGGTCAGGAAGCAGCTGGGAGCTACAGGAGCTTTGAATTGGGTGAAAAATAGAAGTTTCAACCGTTGTAATGGCCCAGAGTTCATGAAAAGCTGTTGTTCCCACCTGAGAGATTTTGTTCAAGTATCAGGAAGGCAGATTTGAGAGAAATGCTTGAAGGCAGCTGTGAGAAAAGATTGAAGCTGTTTCCTGATTGTTCCTTTCAAGTTCAGCATGTTCAAATGGTTTACGTGTAGCACAGGACAGAAAAATCCTTGCACATGATTTGCACATATGAGTACTGTAGTATAAGGGGGAATGCTCTGATTGGACAAGGAATCGTGAAGAATCCTCAAAAGATAAAAGCAGATGGGTACAGAGTGAAGGAAAAGAGTCACAGCTCCTGAGATAGGACTAATGTAAAAGATTGCAGAGGGTTTGGAGTTCTGCCAAGCCCAGAAGCAGGAGGGAACCCGGGGGTAACTACTACAGTGTTTGATTTGGGTACCTGGTAGAAGCACTTGAACCAAGCAGTGAGTAGCAGAGATGCCTGGGCTTGCATTCTTGCCACCTGTTAGGGGCAACTTGTTTTCATCTCTGATACCTTAATATCCTAGAGCCTCTTCCTCCTCTTCTGAAAAAGCCTCCTGTCTGTGACATCCTTCATAGGGATTTTTGAACTTTGATTTCATTCCAAAATATGTATTTCTATTTGTGGAATTTCCAGCACCGAGTCAAAAATAGTGGTCATGACCTTGAAATCATGGTACCTTCATGCCAACACATCTGATATTGGAAACCAGGAGTCCTGTGCTGGTTGTTATGAGATCTCTCTCTCGTACTCTGCTGAATTCCCCAGCCCTCCTTCCTGTGCTCATCCTCAGGAGCCATGAAATATAAGTTGCTTCTGCCTTGTGATTCTGAGAAATCTGGCAGACTTAATAAGCCCTCTTAGCCCTGAAAGGAGGCATTCTTCTGCTGATGCTGAATTTTTAATTATTTATGGCAAACATTAGAGCATACCAGCTCCCAGGCAGGCCGCTCCTCTACAAAAATGTATCCTGTAGATGTAAACTCCAGAAAAACTCATGTAGGCTAATTTCAATTATATACCTATGAATATTTTATTTCCCAATAATTCATGACAATCCACAAGGAATGATTACTGTTAAGTAAGTATGCATAATCAGAAACTTCCCAAGATTTAATTGCCCATATTTTTGTTCTGAGTAATATATGTATATGTGTATATATATATATATATATATATATATATATATATATATATACACACACACACACACACATATATATATATATATATATCACCTCTTATCAGTTCTAGTAAACGATTGTTCTCCATCTCCTCCTCCCTTTCCTCTAGCTGTCTTTCCTTTCTTTTACATTCATTCATGAAGCTGAGAATAAAGCACCAACTAATAGTATACTGCCAGGTAAAAACAGTACGGCCTGAAACTGTAAATTACCAATGGATGGACCAGTCTCAACTCAATCTTTTTGTCTTTTAGAAGGCATATTATCCTATCAGGTATGAAAATAAATGTTGGAAGACTTACTGGACTTGGTCCTTTGCCCCTAGAAGTACAGACTTTATAGCTAACTTAGAAAAGGAGAAAGAAATTTTACAGGCATATGACCTAAGGGGCAAAGTGGCACCCTATGTCCTGCAAACTAAACCAAAAGTCTCAGGGTTCATCAGACCTGAGTCCTGGGCCAGTTTCAAGTGTAGAGGCAGAAGAGGAAAAGACCAAAAGACCCCACTGCACCTACAGCCCAAGGAGAGATGGAAGGAAGGTCAGAGCAGCACAAGGGAGTTGCCTCAAAGGAAACTGCTGAGTCACTGAAAAGTGAACCTGAACTCTGCCCACTCATGAATTCACCCAAAACTCCATGAAATGGACAGACACAGTTTCTTCAAAAGCTAGAGCAGTGGTTTGTTTGCATAATAAGTCAGTGTTTTGTTGTGATATCTGGACACTGTTTTGACGGTGGGAGTGTAGAAGAAGAAGGAAAACAAGAAGAGAATATAAGGGAAAGGTTGTCATACACGAAATTCCCACCCTCTGCTCTAGGTCAGCCCACACACAGATATTCTGGGATGCTGCTGCTTCTGGATTTGAGGGAAAAGGGCAGAAAGAGATAATGCAAGCTGTCACGTCAGTCAATGGCCCCCACGCCTCTCATTTCCATACCCTCTTTTCCATTTCTCCTTGTCCTTCTAGACAAAAGAGAGATACCTAGAGAACTTTGGGAGGCTAGGAGGATGTCACTTGGGGACCAAGCTCTGTCTCCTTGTCATTCTGCCCTAGAGTAGGCATCCAAATGACCCAGCTTCCATCATCTTTCGGTCCTTCCAGGACCTGATAACATTCCACCATAACAGTTCTAAAAGGGAAGTGGTAATTTGCACAAAATACACTATTACAAAGCGCTAAGGGATACTGGGAGGCCCCAAACCAATATTCCCCCCAGAGTCATTTCAGGACAACTTGTCCTTAAAGACATCCAGGAGGAGAGAATCCATGAGCAGAATGTCAGACTCAGTGAGAGGTTCTCCAGAGACTTCAATGAAGGACGTGCTCGGGATCCCTCAGCTCACAACCTGTGGGTTGTGGCCCACTCAGTGCACCAACTTGGCTCTTGTTCCCAGTGGAATCAATAACTCCAATAACTACCTTCTTAGGGGTGGGTCTGCTGAAGTTGCTGTTTCTGTGAACACTGCACAGTGAGTGGCAGGAAGGCCTTCCAGCTCCTGGTAGAAGGGTGCAGGTCTTATTATTATTTTTTTTAATCTCTGTGACCTGACAGCATTTGATCCAGCCTCAGTGGGTTAAGGAGGTGCTGATCTCGGCATGTCACTTGGCTGCCTCTGTTCTTCTCAACTGTTCACAACAAATACACTTCACCTTGGGCCTGTGGGCTCAATCTTGCCTGAATCAGAGGACCGCACTTAGCCTCTGTTATGAGAGATTCACAGAGTTCAGCATTGGGCCACATTTCTGTCTGGTTTCGCCCAATCTGGAATCTGACTTTTTATAACTAATCTTACTTCTGATTCATCTCTAACCTGTCCTCAAGCACTTCTGCTGTAGTCCAGAATCATGTAATGTGTGAATAGGAGTTCAAGATCTTTAATATAAAGTCGCATGGGAAGCCTCAGATGGTCTTTCAACTCATTCAGTAAACTTTGGTAGGGTGTTCATACACCAGACAACAACTTAGTAAATGTTTTTGCCTTCATCACGGTCCCAGCCTTTCTTCCCAGACATTTCCACGTTGCCATCTCACAGCTGGCCGACCCACACTTTGGCTGATGCTCTCCATGGTCCTGAAAGAATCTGACTTTTTCCCTTGGAGGTAAGAAATACTATATTCCCTCAAGATCACAAGTCTCTACATACCCCGAACTCATCATGTTAACAAATTGTAAATCTCTCCGAAACATCGAAGCTGACAAGGACCTGCACTGGCCATGAACGGTGGCATTTCCAAATATCTAGGACATTTGCTGAATGGATGAAAGCGGGAGTCAGTTAGAGAGAGTGACTCAGTTATTCCAGGGCTGCGGTCAGAGTTTGAGCTGTTAACCTGTTACCAGGCAGGGCTGAAAGAGGACTAAACCACACAAGGGCCCTGTAACATGAGTCGAGAGATACTGAACAAATAAATAGTGAAATAAGAAATGTGAACCAATTAGAAATTCGTTTTGGGGGTGGCAGAGGATGTGCACCTCCAGGTTGACTCTGGGAAGATTTACTCTGCGTTTTAAATGGATGGGGGAAGAGAAAGTTGGTCCACAAGTCTGGAGGATGAGAGAACACGGTGACGCAGATGCTGTGGGACCCTGCATGTATCACCTTGGGCCTTGACATTTTGTGCACACTAGCCTGACTTCCAACTGCCAGCATCTGCCTCTTTAGCGGAGGACTTTGTCTGGCGGCTTGAGTCTGCTCTGCCCACACACACACAGCAGGTCCAAAATGCTGGAGAACTGGTTTCCTCTCAGAGACTGGATATTGGCCCTTTTATATCCCAGCTCCCTGAGTCCTTGT
The DNA here is from genome assembly GCF_048564905.1 of Vicugna pacos. Taxonomy (NCBI): domain Eukaryota; kingdom Metazoa; phylum Chordata; class Mammalia; order Artiodactyla; family Camelidae; genus Vicugna; species Vicugna pacos. The sequence goes on from NC_133005.1 coordinate 19,680,281, forward strand.
ACAGGATAACTGAGGCTTACATTCTAGACTGGCCTCCAAAGTTCCCCAACAGGGTTGAGTTCTAACTGTCCACAATGGCGGCTTCCTTAAGATTGCACCTCCCACTGGCTTCCTTCCCTCCCCTGTCTCAGTTGCCCGCTCCCCTATTCAAATAGACTACTTGCACTTGAATTTGTGCCTTAGAGTCTGCTTCTGAGGGAACCTAAGTCAAGACACACAGGCAGTGGACTAATGCTCTGAATGTCCCTTGGGCTCAATATTTTCTATCTCATAATCCGTTAAGGCAATCAGAAAGCAGAGAAGACAGAGGCTGTCAAACACTCTTACCTTAGCCTAGAAAAGTCAAGGACATCTTTTCCTGGTAACAAAAAAATTCTGTGCATTTAGAAACAGCTGTCACAGTGTCAACTCTGGCTTCATATTACTTAACTGCACAATACCACCTCCCATTACAGAATTTGAGAGCCATCCGAAATACACTGAGAACAGCAGAAGAACCCTAGATGTTGCCTCAACAAATCTATGTACCAGCTCATCTCTGTCCCAATCTAATACATAGCAACATGAAATACTTTCAAGAGCAAGTCCAATCACTAATGGAATCCTCGTAGAAGTTTTAATGCCCTTGGAAGCCACAGCGCTCACACTGAGCATCTGAGTTAAAGTCAGGCAGGCAGATTGATCTTTGGTTTTCCCCCAGAAATTAGGTGAGGAGACAGTCAGTAAACCACTAGGACACAAAAGAAACTGCTCCCCTTGAATGACATTAAAGCCTTTGCAAAATCAGCACTCAGAATAGTGCTGTTTGTCTGGGGATTTAGTCCATTTTTGGAGGTGGTAGGTAATATCACCATATTTTGTAGAAATAAAGTAACAATTATTGTCTATGTCTATATAGTAACAGAAAGTCAACTGGGGAGACAGAGTGGCTATTTGCCATTATGGGGGGATTACTAGCATTCCAAGGCCCTTTCCTCTGTGATGTGGGTCATGGTGGGGCACAGGGTTCACGTCCTACTATAGAAGGGAGCCAAGCCAGATGGCTCTTCCCTGACCGCTGGCTGCCAGAGGACTGTCATATGATCCAGCCTCAGCATGTCAGGCATTCCCATCCAGGACTTTTAATTTAGAATTAGAAACAGTTTAGAATTCCATAGTGGCAGAGGCACCTGGGCTCCTGGCCTAAGCTGTGGTGGCATCCATCAGCCAGAGTGGCAGCAGGACAAGCGTTAGGGACATTCAAATCGGATTGTCCCTGCAACATGACCTCAGCTGGTTCCTGCTGCCCAGCACCTTGTTAACCAGTCTTCTGGTCATTTGTGTTAGCTACCCAGTATCCTTTCACTAAAGTCAGCCAGAGTCCACTTCTGTCGTGTGCAGTCCAGAACCCTGACAGGCACAGAAAGTGGTATCTCCTTGTATACAGTCTCCCCTGTAGGTCAGAGACCTGGCTCTTGTCCACTGGCATCTAGGTACCTAGTCAAAGGGACTTTTATCTCCTTCCCTGCCAAGGGCTTGACTGCATAATTGTTAAGTTTCCTTTCTTGTTCTAAAAGTCCATGAATCTGCGTGAAGTGTTGGGCAGGGAAGACTCAAAACTACTTGAGCTTCTGCACCCTTAGTGGTAAAGAGGGGGTTTCTGGAAAAAGAGGCCACTGTGTGGAACCCACAGAAAATCTGGTCCAAATCAAATAATCAAAGAGTATCTCAAGTCTATGTGTGTTCATATGCCCCCAAAGAGGTGATTGTATCTGGTAAACATCGTTTGGGGCATGCCCAAGCCAAGGAAATCTGTGGTCCATTTAACAACGTTCACAGGTGTCTGTGATATGAATGGTCCCATGGGAGACAAAGAATCAGCGAGAAGACAGAGTGGCTGGCACTTTTACATACTCAGTAACCTGAATAATTGTGCAGCCAATGAAACCAGTCTGGGGAGTGGGAAATATGGTCATAACATGCATAGATTATGGAGGGGGACAGTGGAAGTCATTTGTTTTTAAGCCCTCCCCATGGTCATACTACAACGAAACAGGGAAAAGCCACTTGAAACATTATGTGTCAAAGAAACTTTTATAGTTAATAGTAAACCAATCAATTTGGAGAGTGGTTCAAAAGTTTTTAAAGGAGACACTATTATAGTTTGAAATGGCCTAAGAGATACATCAACTAAAACAGTAGTAGTTCCTTGTTTAAATCCTGATTCAAACAAAACTAAGAACTGGGGCTAAGTATTGCACGACGTTAAGAAGTTATAATCTTAGGGATATTAGTGGTATTGTGGTGTGTTTTTTCCCCCAAATCCTTATGCATTACAGATATATGCTGAATTTATGGGTGAAATAAAAGAACGCCTCAGATTTGCTCAAAAATATTCTAGCACAGTACTACGCGAAGTGCGGTCTATCGATCAATGCCAGTTTGCAAATTGTGTCCTGTTAGTCTGTGTTAAGTGCAGACATTGACAATGCGTGTTTAGAAACTGCTATAGCACGTTGCATTGTCATGGGCTCCAAGCGGTGATGTGTGGACTTGTCTCATCGACCAGCGTAGAGCCCTGTTTGGCTATTGTTGAACTTGCAGTGGGGAACTAACTGCACATGGCACGAACACAAACTGCTGGCATTGGTAGCAGCACAGATTGGACATTAAACAAAGGGGCTCTTCACCACTGACAGCTTAAGAAGAAACACATTAGCACACACATAAAGATTGGGGAGGGGAAAGTAGAGATAGATAAAAAGAATGCCAAAAGCCGATGACTGTTGAAGACAGGTGATGGGCACAGGACACAATTCTCTCTACTTTTGTGAAAGTTTGAAAATCTATATCATTTGGCGGGGGTAGGGTATGGCTCAGTGGTAGAGTGTGTGCTTAGCATGCATGTGGTCCTGGGGTCAATCCCCAGTGCCTTCATTAAATAAATAAGGCAATAAATAAGGCTAACAACCTCTCTCCCCCCCAAAATAAAAATAAATAAAAGACATCATTTGGTTTATTAAAAATTTTAAAAATACCCAGCCTGTTAATGGAGATATTTTAAACATATACATTTTCAATGCATATATTTATATCTAAACATCCAGTGTGTGTGTGTGTGTGTGTGTATAATATGTGTGTATTTCAAATAAAATAATACAGAAATGACACAGAATACATAGCTCACATAGCTTACATAACTTTATTTGGCAGAACTCTTAGGTAAACAAACACAGTAGTTTGCTGGATCATGAGCTTGGTGAGCTTTTATTATAAAATAAATTCTGGTTGTATAATAAACTCCTTGAGGCCAAGAATCCTGAGAGGTACCGCTCTGTGTCTCCACAGCACTCAACCCAGGGCAGTGCCGAGTAAATGGTCCTTAGTAAACACTGGCTGGAGGGTTACACTCAGGAAATGAATTGTTACGAAGTGTAGTCTAATTCTCCATGCAGTAATAACACACTGCTCAATCAATTTGAAAATCAGTTTCCTGAATCCACCATCAAGGAGATTTGTCATGGAACATTTGAGACTAAGGAGGACTTGGAGCTTTGCTAATGTCCTCATTTTGCAAAAGGAAATGAGGGCTCGAGATGTTATAAGAGCCTGGCTGAATATCCAGCTTGTTAATGGCAGCACTGTGGCCTCTGACGCCCACAGTTGGACTCTTCCTTCTGCCGTGATGTTTCTCAGAAGGTACCAATCCACCTCCCATTCCCCGCCCCTTGCTCCTGGTTTTAAATGATATGGTCTCAGTTGTAGGAAAGAAAAGGAAATTGTCAAGCTGGCTTCATCAGAAGGCTGAACAGGAAATGTGGCTACAGAACAAGTTCATGTTCTGATCAGTATTTACCCAGCACAGCTCTGTGCCCCTGGCCTTCAGGAACTTTCTATTTGGAGAAGGAAGATGTCCACACGTAAATAGTCAGAGGGTGGTCCTGTTGTGTAGTATTAAAGCGTAAATGAGTAGCAGGGTAGAGCCATGGGGGCTGGAGAAGGGATGAAATGTTTCAGAGGCCATCGAACTTGGGTGGGAAGTCTGAGAACCAGCCAAGGAGAAGGCAGGATACCTGGGTTAGAACAGCACGAACCTGGGTTTCTGCTTCACTCTGTTGATGTTAAGGAGCTTGGAAGGTTTCTGTGGGGAACAGGACAAGCTCCAATACCGACTGGATTTAGAAAGACCAATATGGTAGCAACAGTGTGTGGGAGAGGTTGACAGCAGGGAGAGCCGAGAGGAGGGCCTTAAGGAGATGAAAGCTTGGAGCAGGTGATGGCAGTGGGAAGAGAAAGAAAAGGCAGATGTCAGAATTTAGATTTTTATGCAAAAAAAAAAAAAGCTACCAAAAAACGCCCCCAAGGTGTGATGTGCAAGGTGCTGTTCTAAGCCCATACAAATCTGAACTTCTTTGAGCATCCTGAGTTAGGTATTTCTGTTACAGAGGAAGAAACTGAGGCACCGTAAGGTTAAGGAACATGCTCAAGGACACATGCTGGTACGTGGTAAAGTCAGGAGTCACACCCAGGCTGTCTGGCTGCCGGGTCTCAGCTCCTCACCACCACTGCACGCTGCCGTGAAGTAAAGGTGTTTAGAAGGAAAGTCATGACGAATCCACACTTTCCTAAGTGACTTAGAAAGTGTCAAAGCCTTGGACAAGTTAGACATGTTAAACGAGTCTATTAGCCCAGGAGAAAGAGGATGCATACGCTTGGTGTTTTATACATCTTGTTTAAGTTGTCAAAGCCACATCTGCGTAGAGGGTCCCATGGGCTATTAGAATTACAGGACAGGAGCTCGGGAGAAACAAGATTGTCAGTTCCTTTCTTTCAGCCCTTGAAAAGTGTGCCACTTCATCCTGGCCTCTGTGATTAAGGATGAGAAATCTGCTGTAAGTAATGCATCATTTCTCTCAGTTATCCTTACGATTCTTTCCTTTAGTTTTCAGAAGTTTAATTGTGATGTGTTCTGATGTGGATTTCTTTAGCTTTATCCCATTTCAGGTTCACGTAGCTCTTGAATATGTAGGTTTCTATCTTTCACCATTATTTCTTTGAATATTTGCTTAGTCCCACAATCTTTCTTGTCTCCTACTAGGATTCTGAGGATATAGATGTTAGAGCTTTTGTTACTGTCCCCACAGGTCCCTTCTTTTCCCCCAGTCTCTTTTATCTCTGTTTTTCAGATTGAGTACATTTGATTGAATTGCCCTCAAGTTTGGTGATTCCATCTTTTGTCATCTTCACTCTACTTTTTTTTCCCTGATGGTTGTACTTTTCAGTTCCATAATCACTTGGTTCTTTTTTTGTAGCTTCTATTTCTTTGCTGAGGTTTTCTATTTTTTTTTTCACATTTCGAGGGATTTCATAATTACTTGCTGAAACTATTTTATGGTGTCTGCTTTGAAGTCTTTGCCAGAGAGTTCCAACATCTAATTCGTCTCACTATTGGTGTCAGCTGATTATCTTTTCTCACTCAAGTTGTGATTTTTCCTTTTTCTTGGTGTGTCAAGTGATTTTTTTTTATAGTATCCTGGACATTTTGCGTACAATGTTAGGAGACTGTTGATCTTATATAAATCTTCTATTTTAGTAAGCAGCCACCCTGTTTAGTTTTTCCAACCCCTTCCTCTGCCACCCAAGATTTATTTTTGTAGGCTATCATTTCAACGGTAGTTTAGTTTCCTGAGCACTTGCAATGCTGTTCTGGTCTACTTTGTTCTTCTGGTTCTGCTTAAGCTCCCCATGGATCCCTACATGTGATGCCTACATGGGTAAAGGTACTTCCCTGGGCTGCCTGGTGTCATTAGGCAGATGGAGGGTGATGCCCTGGGTCCGCTTCTGCCACTGGCACTGGGCCTGCTGGCACTACTAATGCAGGTGGAGGGGCCTGCCAGCTATCACCTGGTGCAGGGGCAGTGGATGAGCTTGGTTCCTGGATTTCTCTGTTTCCACTGATGTGGGCAGATTGGGTCCACCGCTGCTGCGGGTGGGGTAGGGCACGGGATGGAGTGGCCCACCTGTGTTTTTCTGTTGCCACTGCTATGGGCAGATCAGTCTGCTGCTCTCTGACTAGGGAGATGGAGATGAGTTGGAAATTCATTTCTGCTTCTTGCTGCTGCTGTGAGTGGGTTGGTCCTGCTGCTGCCCCTGGGTGTGAGTCTCCCCAGTAAGTCTCTGGTATGATTCTCTTTTCCTGGTCCTTTAGCCAGAGGGAGCAGGTTATCTTCCTTCTTCCTTCTCTCCCCTTCTCCTTCCCTCCCTCCCTCCCTCCCTTCCTTCCCTCCTTCTGTCTCTTTTTTTCTTGCTTGTTTGTTTTCTCTTGCTGTCTCTCTCTGTCTCTCTTTCTTTTTTGTCTATTGTCTGTTGTTGGTTTCAGGTTACAGGCTGGCTGGTGCCCAGGATATATGGGAGATAAAGACAAAACCCAGGGAACTCATTGTGGTGTTGATCTGCAAGTCACGAGGTCCCTAGCCAGCCCACCTTCTTCTTTCCACCTTTAAGTGTCCTTGTATGATTGTCTGTCAAATTCTTTCCATGGCATTTAGTTGTATTTAGAGGAGATGAGCCAGGAAAAATGAGTCTATATCTTCTCCTGGAACTTGCCTTAGGATTCTGAGCAAATGTTAGTTAATTTGAGCCATTGTATTAGTTGCTGACTTCTACTGTAACAAATTAGCACAACCGCAGGGGCTTAAAACAACACAAATACATTATCTTCTGTTCTGGAAGTCAGAAGTCCAATAGTGAGTCTGCGGGGAAAATCAAGCATTACTTCTGGAGGCTCCAGGGGAGAATCCATTCTTTGTCTTGCTAGGGAAAGCTACCTGTGGTCCCTTCCAGCAATGGCATCACTCTGACCTCTACTTCCATTGCCACATCTCCTTCTCTGACTCTGATATTCCTGCCTCCCCTTGATAAGGACCCTTGTGATCACATGAGGTCCACCTGGATACTCCAGGATGACCTTCTCATTTCAAGATCCTTAACTTAATCACACCTGCAAAGTCCTTTTTGCCATATAAGGTAATGTATTCCCAGGTTTCAGAGATTGGGACATGGACATCTCTGGGGGCCAGTCTTCTGCCTCCCACAGCCACTACATTTCTGGTGTGTTACAGAGCTAACGGACACACCTTTGTTTCCAGCCTCCCAGCTCTCCTGCATGGAGGCAGCAAGAGTTATGTTTCTTCTGCGTGTCTCCAAAGATATTTTAGGCATCCACAAACATTTCTCTTTGCCTCCATTTCCTCTGACAAATGGTGGTTTAGTATATAGAGTCTTTTTCTCCAATTAATAATATAATTTGGAGATATTTCTACATCAGAATAAAAAGAACTTCTTCATTCTTTTTATGGCTGCATAATAGTCCATAATGTGAAAATGCTATAATTCATCTAACCACCCTTACTATGGGACATTAAAAGCCCTGCTGGGATTTAAGGGGATGACTAACAACACCCTTATTTTCAAGGGAGGTGGGTGCTAGCCACAGTCATGGCTGAGAGGGGCTTCAGCTGAGCAGCAGTAGCGTGGAGGCCAGATTAGAAAAAGATAACAAACTAGTGAGCATGGAGCAAATGGGGCCATCTTACAATTCCACTGGGCTTTCAGGCACATTTTACACACATACATATTGAATAGTCATTAACTTACAAGAGCCCCATAAAGACTGAGACATAATAATAATCTATTAGCTACAATTTGCAGAGAAGTAAATTTAAACTCAGAGAGGTTAAGTGACACTCTTGGGGTTGCACAGCAGCAGAGCCATCTCAGGGTCTTCTCTATTTCCAAATTCCAGCATCCTGTGACTTAGCTGTTTCTTGAGTCCAGAAGATGGGAGCAAAGGGACGAGGAGGAGCTGGACAGAGGCCAACATGATTAAATGAAGGGATTTTTTTTGTGCATGAGTGTGTGTGTGTGTTAATAATATTTTTTAAGATAAAGGAAACCTGTAAATACATGGCAGAAAAGGGAGAGGAAATGGGAGAGGACTGAGGATACAAGGAGGTGAAAATCAGGGGAGGGTTAGGCACTGCATCCTTGTTGCCAGGAGTTCTAACTCAAATATCTGAGAATCCACACTTTACATCCAAATGGGCCACACACCTTTTAGAGAGTCAGTGTGGCGACAAGCATAAATCAGGATCCAGGGCATCTTGCAAAGGTAATCGGAACACTTCCACAGTTTTAATACACATGAATTACAGTCTCATGAAATAATGAGTGCTTAAGGCATCTGACATTAAGGTGCAAATACTGAAGGAAGCAGAGGAACAAAATAACAAGAGGTGGAGGGATCCTACATCTTGTGTCTTCTGTGACGGCACCGCCAGTGCGACAGCAGTTGGACAGGACTCACTTGGGTGGATCTGGAGAATTCTTACTCTGATGCACAGCTTGCAGGGATCTAAGAAAAAAGCAATGAGAAAATAAGGCCAGTGGGTTGCAAACAGGTAAATAAGCCTGACTCTGGTCCACAAGCCTACTCATCCCAAAGGGGCTGTCATCTGGACCACCTCAGTATGTTCTTTCTCTGAATGTAAACTTGCTCAAGGAGACTGAGCTCTCAGACGCATAGGGAAAGTGGTTTTCCCCTGAAAAAGAAACATCTTTGTTAACCCTGGACAGGATTGATCTTTTCAATTTTTTGCCAATCATATGAATTTTATTTTGTTTATTTTATTTTATTTTATTTTAGCAGGAAACGTTATTTATTTTGCAATTTATAAAATGTGGGAACATACACATAACAGAAAATTTACCATTTTAAGCATGCTTGAGTGTGTATGAAGTACATTCACAACGTTGGGCGACCATCACCGTCAGCCATTCCTGATCTTTGTCATCGTCCCAAACAGAAAATTTTAAGCTTTGAACACTAACTGTCCATTCCCTGGGGGGGACCCCAGGCCCTGGTCAACTCGATTCTACTTTCTGTCTCTATGAATTTGCCTGTTCTAGGAGCCTCACTTCAGTGGAATCATACAATATTCATCCTTTTGTGTCTGGCTTATTTCTTTTAGCATATACTGTTTTCAAGGTTTGTCCATGTTATAGTATGTATCAGAATTTCACTCCTTTTTATGCTGAATAGTATTCCATTGTATGCATGGATGGATCCCATTTTGTTTATCAATTCACCTGTTGATGAGTATTTGGATTGTTTCTACCTTTTGGCTACTGTGAATAATGGTGCTATGAACATTGGTGAACAAGCGTTTGTTTGAGTCTCTGCTTTCAATTCTTTTGGATATTTCTCTAGACGTAGAATGACTAGATCATATGGCAATTCTGTGTTTAACTTTTTGAGGAACCACTAAATTGTTTTCCATAGTGACTGCACCATTTCACATTCCTACCAGCAGTGCACCAGGGTTCCAATTTCTCTACATCCTCTCCAACATTTCTTATTTTCAGTTGTTTTTTTTTTGATAATAGGCATTCTGATAGATATGAAGTGGTCAATCATATAAATTTTAAAATGGCAACATCTTTTAAAACCTGCATTTTTGTCATGACTCATATCAAGTGGCTATTCACATTATCAACTGAAAAAAACAGGCACAACTTAAAGCTGCAAATTATGTTTCATTCAGGGACCTTACTAAGAACGAAAGCCTTGGAAGGCAGCTTCTCAGAGACCTCTGAGGAACTGTTCCAAAGAGGTAAGGGAGGAGCCAGGATATGTAGGAGTTTTTGCTGAAAAAAAAAAAAAAAAACCCCATGTAATCCAACATCAAAAGATTACCACTAATCACAAAAACCAGACATCTCAAGTTATTGACGTGAGTGCTTTTCTCTGTATGGGAAGATGCAAGAGTCTGGGGTCATTGAAATTATTCCTTTGATATGCATCTTAATTGTCTAGGGCCAGTATCCTGTTTTTCTCCATCCTGAGTTTCCCTCAGGGTGCACCGAAGGGATAAAGCCTCAGCCTGCTTAGAAATTCATCTGCCACTCTGCCCTCTGCGGACTGTGCCCCAGCCACAGAAACTGCCTTCTGTCTGGACACTTCGCGCTCATGCTAGGCTGTTTCACGTTAATTTTGCACATGCGGTTCCCTCGGCTTGGATGCTCCAGGCTTTGTGCGGCTGGCTCTGGCGAATCCGGCAGCTCTCAGTTCAAAAGCCACTTCTTCAGAGTCTTTCTCAGACCACCCAGTTTAGAGTGCCCCCACGAGGCTCTCCTACAACATCACCTTAATTGCCCCAGAGCACTTCTCACTATTTGAAGTTACCTGGTCTTTGTCACCCTCCCTGGGGGGTAGGTACCGACCTTCTAGGTGGGGCTCACTGCCATAGCTCCAGCTCAGTCATCGTTGTAGAATGGATGAGCTGTTTGGTCAAACAAGGGAGACTTTTATCATTTTGATAGAGGTTGCCAAGTTGCCCCGAGAAAAACGCTGCCAACTCACCTTCCCGTCGATGGTCAGTCAGGGTCTCCCTGCACCCCTGCCAGCACTGGAGTCCTTCCAACGTTTTACCACCCTCTGAAATACAAAAGTCAAGAAACAAAAACTAACACCAAACAACTAAGGGTATCTTATTTAAATCAATTGAAATTTATTTAATTTCATAAATTGTAGTTCTTCCTGTTTGAGGGTATTTATGCAAGATTTTATGCCTCTTAGCCACTTAGGTATGTATTTTTTAACTGTTGGTTCATGTCATTTGTCAGGTTTTTTATTTGGTGGTTTTTCTAATGATCTGTAAGGATTCTGTTTGTTAAAGAAAAAGTCTCTCTCTTAGGTGTGTTCCCAGTATTTTTCCTCACTTTGATCTGTTTAGGACAATATTCTTTTGCCTGCAGAATTTGAATATTTCTAGAAGGTCAGCTTTACCAAATTTTTCCTTTAGGAATTTCAGGCTTTGTGCCATTCTTAGAAAGATCTTCTCTATCCCAAGATACCTAGATCTCTCTTATGTGTGTGTGTGTGTGTGTGTGTGTGTGTGTGTGTGTGTGTGTGCATCTCACTCATTTTTCATTCTAGCATTTTTATGATTTAAAAAAAATTGAAATCTTTAATCCATCTGGAATTCATTATGACACCAGGAGTGAGATGAGGAATCTAACCTTTTTTACTTTCCTCCCCCAGGGTGGGGAGCCAAGAATTCTAAGACCATTTGCTTTAAATTCCACCTTTTCCTTATGGATTTGAAATGCTACCTTCATCATATATTCAGTTTCCACCTGCATTTATATCCATTTACGGACTGAACTCTTTGTCTATTTTTGTTTCCTTGTTGCTTTAACCATTGTAGAGTTAAAACTGTTTTCATGTTTGACAAGTCTACTTTGTTCTCTTTAATTTGCTGGCTACTGATGCATGGTTTGCTTTTTAAAGGGATTTGCACTATGGCTGCGGGGTAAAGAGAGGCAAAGGTAGATGTGGGTTTGTTAGAGCAGGCAGATAGCTAGATATGAGCAGAGAAAGGGGGACACAGACCAAATGGCAGGAATTGGGCAGAAAGGAGGGACACAGGCCAAATGCAGGAAACCACAGATCATGTAAGCAGCAGGGATCCTTGGGCAGAGAAAGAAAAGCAGGAACCTTGGGGCTGATAAGGGATTATGCCTTTTGGGATGACAAGCGGCCTGGAGAAGAACGAAGAAAGGTGAGAAAAGGCAGAAATTTCTAGTGTCTGAATGTAACATTTTGCTCATTATGCCCTCATTTCAATAAAATTAGCCTTGCAGATCAGAAGTATCCATCATGCACCGACGCCATGACACTTCCAATTCAGACCAAAAAAGGACAAAAATCCCTCCTCCCTTTGGGAAGGTGGAGTTGGGATGATAATCAGGGAATACGACCCCAAACCCTTCCCTTCCCCAGTGAATATTCCGCTCATTCATTTTTACACCCTATGTAACTAACTTGCCAAAGAAACTCAGGGCAGCCGCTCACCTGAGCCTGCCCACTCTCCCTTGAGAGTGTACTATCCATCCTTTAATAAATCCTCACTTTACCTTTTTTAACCTCTAAGTCTTGCCTCTGAATTCTTTCTGGGACAGGACAAGAACCTGGAACACCGGTTGCATCTATCGGCAACATCTTGACCTGGTGGAAGTTGCTTGCAGTATTCCAGGAGACAGATGCTAGAATAGAGACTAGAACACAGAAGAAAGCATAGATTATCTGTCCCATGGTATTCCAAATTTCGGTCATTTTCCAGTATACCATTTTTATAATTATTGACACGTCTGTACATCAGCTACACTATCATTAATTTAACTTTTTCCCTAATTCTGAAACCAAGCAGGACCCTGTGGGGCCTTTCTGGGTACAAACTATTCCTGTCTTCCCCATTTCTTGTTTGTAGGAAATAGGCTTCATTCAGCCTCCTTGACTGAGTTTCTAAGGGCAGTTTCAAACGGTTGCTAGTCAGGGAGGTGAGGGAATGCAGAGACAAGGGTGGAGCAGTCAAGAAGCTGCTCAATGCAGCAATAGGGCAGGGTCCTCGTTCCTCCTCAAGGAATATATATAACAATGCCTTTGAGTCCTCTGTAAGAACTAAGGCCCCACCCAGATGGAGGAAGGTAACTTCAGGCTGAGTACAAGATTCTGGGAAGACCACCCTCCTACCCCACCACCAGCCAATCAGAAGAAAGTGTGAGCACAGTGGAAAATAACAAAGACTCTGACCCCCTTCCCCAAATGATTAACTTCCGTTTCTCTCTTTAACAACGTTTATGTTCTGGCAGAATCTTTGGAGCTGGTTTTTGGACATGAGTCCACTTTCTCATCAGGTTGTCGGCCTCTTGAATAAAGCAACCTTTCCTTTCTAACCAATACTCGTCTCTCGAATATTGACTTTCAAGTGGTGAGCAGCCAAACCTGGGTTTGGTAGCAGAACAATTCACTTTAAAATGTTAAATGCTTACATTAGATGTAGCCTATGTAATATCCATGAAAGCATAGATCAGACGCAGCCTATTTTTCTAACATGTTAAATCGAATAGATAACGAAGGAAATAAACATTGTTTGTCCATGTAGCACCTGCAATTCTCTTGTGTACTATCAGTAGTTTGAGAACACTGACCTGAGCAAACCATTCTCATCAGTTCTTCGAAGACGACACTGTCCTCTCAGGAGAGGACTGCCTGAGCGGGCTGGCAATGCCTGTTGCTTGAGCCGGATGCTAGTTGCACAGGTGGGTCCAGGTGGTAAAATCTTTCAGATGTTCACTTTTACATGTGATTATAAACACTTTTACATGTGATTGCAAGTTTTAAAAGTAAGCTGTAAAAAAGTTTTAAAGTATCACTGTGTTGTTTTGTGCTAAGTACTAGTAACAAGGTCTATTACATACGTAAGTCATGCAAAGAAACAGACTTTGAAGTGAATGACAGTTACATGAACTTAAAACACTGGTAGTGGTTCTCTTCCTTCAAGTTCTGATGCTCCTGCCAGCAAGTCCATCCTCAGAGACCTCTGAAAAGATCACAGATCGTATCATAGTTAAGTCAGTTCACAGGATGATGAGATGTCAGTGAAGTGATCTGTGGGGCAGAATTAGACAATAATGCCAGAGGCCAAAGCCTTAATATCTTTATCTCTTTGTCTTTATTAAGGGTAAACAGAGATAAATGGAAAATGCCATCCTAACCTCATGAAGATCAAATTAAGGGGCCAGACTGCAAGGAATCAAATATTTTGTACCGACCTGTCACAAGCACTTACTCAGATACAAACAAACACACACCACACTTTTTTCACCCTAAAGTGATTCTGGCTTTTAGACTTCGAAATTCTCTGCTTTCAGAGTTTACCTTTTTTCTGAGCATCCACAGCACTGATATAAATAAAGTTTACAAAGTCACTGATACTAAAATCTCATTGCCAAATAGAAGCTGCTGCTTGCCAGCATGGAGATTCAAATAGCTTGGATCTTTTGTCCCTTAAAAACTGTATACAATAACCCAGTTTCATTCTGCTGGTAGTCATGGAAACCAATCTCCAACATTTCAGGGGCTGAATAATGCTAAAAACTACAGCATTCTTCAAAAGCACCTATGAATTTGCTTCACATCAAAAAACAGTAAAACTAGCAACTTCAAAATGCAACCCCTACAGATTTTCAACCCCTACAGTCCCGCTGGTTGCATAGTTATCTGGAGGCCAGCTGGAATCGGAGGAGCCCATGGAGAAAGACGCAGACAACTGCTTGTTGGAGGAAAACCTGGAGTCCTGGTCTCTCAAGACCTATTCATTTTGCATTTCCTACCATTTAAGTCTCCTTCCAGAGGTGCCTCTGCCCTTCAGTGTGGATCCTGTTTCTTACCTCTGATCATCCCAGAACCGGAAACCGCAGTATGTAGTTCCTGACTATTAAAAGGCTTCTCTCTCCATTCCAGAGTTCCCAAGAGACCTGGCTGGAGAGGGCACGCCCACTCTTAGCATACGCTTGTAAGATGATCTATTTGTATCATCTGCTGTCTGGAATCTTATGGAGTCTTATGCCAATTAAATTTCACTTAAAATTTCCCCAAATCTTAGTATTGCCAACTTCTCTTGTTGTTCCCCAGATCAAGTGATATAACCCTTTCTGTCAGAGCAATTTGTTTGAAGGACCGTCAAGGGAGAGATGAGCAGGAGACTGCCAACCACAATATCAGAGAGCTTAGTGCCAGGTGATATCATCCTACCAACCGAATCCTATAATGGGGATCAGGACGCTGCTGAGGAACAGAGCACCTGCCAGCCCGGGCTATTTAAAGCTGTTCCCTGGCGAAGCAAGGACAGGACAGGGGTGAGAGGCCAACTGTTCGGAGGGTGACAGAGGGTGCTGGCAGCAGGCAGACAGAGGTAAAATTAATGAGAGGAAGAAGTCCACTTGCACAAAGGATTCCTTTTTCCTCTTCCACCACAAATTGACAAGGTCGCATCCACCAGCCTACCATAACGTAACTGAGCCGACACGATCTCTGGTGGGTGGCACACACTGTTTTTTTTCTCATCTTTCACATTTGCAATCTGGTGGAGAAGAAAAGATTTTTTTTTTAATTTGAGAATCTCAGCTGTTATTTTAGATGGTTCAAATGTTCCTTGTACACCCGGTTAGTGTTATAAAACAGGAATTTCTGACTTTGGAGCAGCAAGGGTAGGATTAAGATGTGATGCACTTCGGGGAACCATATTTAAATCTTTGTATTATTTCAGGACATATGTTCTGAATCACATGGTCACAGTTTTACAACTTGATAAAATTCTTATACTTGATTCAGCACAGGGCTTTGTATCTTTCCAAAAAGTCATTGAATGAAATTCTGTCCTCTTAGGTTGGGTTCCTCCAGAAGTAAACTCTGAGTCAAGGATTCAGGTACAAGACATTTATTAAGGAAAAGCTCCCAGGGGACACCAGTAAGTGAATGGCAGAAGGAGGGCAGGGGAAGAGAAGGAGCCAGGCAAGATCGAGATTTCACGAGAAGCCCCAGCCTTGGGCTGACCAGGAGGGGAGCTCTGGAACCTGAGTTATGCCTCAAAGCATGTCCTTCCTGGAGGCAACGAAGCTGGGTTTTTGGACTCCTACACCAGCTGGTCACTGGCCTTAGGTCAAAGGGAGTGGTAGGTTTGGGTGGGAGGTAGGGTGGCCACAGAGGCAATAAAGTCCCCAGACACTGCTGGCTCTCCATATGGACTGAAGTGGCTCCAGGACCAGATGACAGATGGCAGCCTTCGCCAGCAAAGCACTTAGCTGGGAGCCGGGTACACGGGGCTGGCGGGAGACCTGAGGGGTTCTGGGTGGTGCACCAGCGGTATCAGCCCCGGGGCTACCTTCCACGAGCCTGCTCCCACCACCAGGCACCAGTCATGGGTCTTTCATAATATTCTGCTGCAAGAGGAAATGAATAACATCTTTTGAAAGTCCTGGGGTTGGCTTTTCATCCTCCAGAGACTCACTTCCTTCTCCTGATGGGTAGAAGTGGGCGGCCCTGGAACGCCTCTGCAAGGCTGAGCAGCCGTCCCGGTTGAAGATGACCCGGGCCATCTGCAAACTGCGGAGGGTGTACTTCTGGTTCTCCTGGCCCTTCAGTTCGCTGATTTTCTGAGACAGGCACCGGCAGACAGACGCGGAGAGCGGATTTCCAGAGGCCGCCTGTGGATGGCCAAACGCTTCATAGAATGTATCCAGAGACTGCTGAAGTCCATCATCCTGCAGCTTGGTCTCTGGCTGGCCCTTCACAGAAGGGTCAAGACAGGAGTTCTCAGAGGTCCAGCAATCATTTTGTTCAGTATTTAGGTTACAGGTGTCTGCAAGACAAAACACATTTCAATACTCAAACACATATTTTAAAATATCAGAAAGCAAGGCAAGACCAGATGCTGTCTCTTCAATTTAACACACTTGCTGTTCCTGAGTAACTGGCGACGGTAGCTGATATCAGAATCTATTTCCATTACGCCACTTGTTTGCTCAAAATAAGAACATCTTATTTGCATATATCAACGTTCTTAACCTGGGAGTCCTTATAGAGAAATTCAGGGTGGCTGTGAACTAGGATGGGAAAAAATCCTGTCTTATTTTCTTTTACCTCTACCTGCAATTAAGCATTTCCTTCCACAATGAATGTAGGCAACACACATATTAGCAGCAGTACCTGTGACCCTTACCAGCAGATCATAGCTATTTTTATTTCCTATTAGTGTTTGTTGAAGATGTTTTAAAATACCATTTATGCTTATCACTATGCTATGGCCCAAACCACGTCCCTCCAAGATTCATATGTTGAAGCCCTAATCCCCAGTGAGACTATAATTGGAGATGGGGCTTTTAGGAGATTGTTAAGGTTACATGAGGTCATAAGGGTGAGGCCCTAATCAGATAGCACTGGTGGCCTCACAAGAAGAGGAAAAGATCTCCCCCCCTCTCTCTTTCCCCCTCTCACCCCCTACATGGGCAAAAACCAAGGGAAGGCCATGTGAGCATGTGGGGACCCAATGAAAAGGTGGCCTTCTGTAAGCCAGAGAGTCTTCACCTCTACCTGACCATGCGGGCACCCTGATCTCAGACTTCCAGCCTCCAGAACTGTGAGAAAATACATTTCTGTTGTGTGAGCCACCCAGTTTATGGTGCTTGATTGTGGCAGCCCAGGTAGACTGACACACTGCTTTGAAATTACCACAGTTATGAGTTCTGACACTGGATCTTATTATGCAAGCATTAATTAAAAAGCATTATTAACCATGACAATACTCATATACTTGTTCTTTAAATATTTTAATAACTACATTTCAATATTTTTTCCTTAGTAATCCTATAGATTTTACTTTATGTATTTAAAAACATTATTCTGAGAATGGGTTGAGAGGTTTTACCAGATACCAAAGGGATCCACAGCATAAACACAGTGAATACCCTGAATGCAGATGGTCTGGGTATTTACACAGTTCAGACATTTTCTTTTTCTACTCCCCACAATAATCCTATAGACTCTTTACCTCTAAATTAAAAGACCACCTTTGTGCTTTTTAGAGGACAAGTAACAAATAAACTAAGTGATTTAATAATAGACAATAAGATAAAATGACTATAACTCAATAAAAATGTTTAAAAAAATAATAATAGACAATAAGAAACCAGAATTGATCTAACTAGTTCTTGATCAAACTTTCTGTACCTCTCTGGGCACCCTAATTCTTAACATAGAAATCTCTTAGGTATTTTGAAACAAAGAATGTTCCTTTCAGCGTGTTCCAGAAAAGACTATTCAAAAGATTAATTCGCAAGTTGCAGAATTCCTCATATAGCTATCAGTTTTATTCTTTAAAGTTTCACACTTTAAAGCAAAATATATTTTCCTTTTTTCACTATGATATAAGCTTAGGAAGTTACTAGGTTTAATTCCACAAACACTCCCACCTTTGCTAACTCAATTAGCAGTTATAATAAAAATATTTCTACTTGATAATGATGAAGAAAGTTGAATCATGCACGTGGGTGGAGTTTTAGAAAAGGAGGCAGGATGGGGGGCTTTGACTCTAGTTTTGCTACCAGCTAGATAGGTCATCTTCCTAAGCTTCCGCTTTCTCATCTACAAAAGAAGAGTTTTACTAAGTGACCTCTGTCTTAGAACTTCCATGGTAATGCAAGGAATGGAGAAGTACATGATCCAAAGCAGTAGGGTATCCAAAACGAACGTGGGCACGTGTTCTGTGAGACACACGCACGCAGGACCACACATGGACAAGCATTCACTAACTCAACAAACATGTACAGAAAGTCGATGATATAAATGTAACTCATCGCAAGTTGCTACAAGATACATAGAGGATGCTGAAGACCGTGTCTTCACCTGAGATGGGGGGACCTTCACTAGGAAGAGGAGACATACTTCTAGACATCAAATGACTGAAAAATACTCACAAGATATACACAAGCCCAGCATCACTTCTCAGATAGTCCTGCCAAAGGTGCATCACCTGAAGCAATTATGGGGAAGCAGCAGACAAAACCAAATCAAGAGACACTCTGCAAAATGACTGGCCTGTACTCTTTAGAAGTTCCTGAAAACCTAGGAAAGACTGAGCAACTGTTCCAGGCTGACAGAGACTAAGAGACAGGACAACCAAACACAGCACCTCCTTCCTCTGGCTGCTTTCACTGCAGAACATTCTTGGGACCCTTGAACGGGGTCTGATGGTAGTAACGTATCAGTTACCTTCCTGATTTTGATGGTTTCACTGGGGTTATGTAGGAGAATGTCCTGGTTTTGTAGGAAAATCAGGGGTGATGGGCATTAGATTGGCAACTTACTCAAATAATTCATGAAAAAAATTACTTGTACTTGCAAGTATTCTCTGAGTTTCAGATTGTTTTGAGAAAAATATTAAAACAAACTTCTGGAGGAATAGTTGTTAAAATCTCTCTGGGTAACCTACTTTAATGTTAAAACAAGCAAAAATAGCCTTAGTCCAGAGCTTGTCAGATGTACTTGCTAACAGGTGGTACTGCTATAGGGAGCCAAGGGGTGAGGAGCAAGGGTCCCACAGCAGCAGGGTGAGGTGTCCCTTCCCGCCTTCTCCCCCACGGATGATCTGGTCCTGGGGTATAAGGCAGGAAGCCAGGGGCTGAGAAGGGTTAAGGAGGAGAATGAAGGAGAGAAGGGAGAGTTCCCAGTAACACTTGGAAAGGTGGAGAGTTCCCGAAACTGCCCACCAGGGGCAGCCGTTTATACGGAAACCTCCTTGTAGCTGAGCACGGACTTATTAAGTAACTGGTCAATCACTCTGGTATGCAGATTTACAATTTTTCATCTGGGCTTCATTTTTATATGCCATTTAATTTTTGAAATTCAGCATCCATGAAAGAACCTAAAAAAATTAGCCAGTCTCTTCCATTTTTCATGCAAGTGTCAGGCAGACTGAAATCCATCTTCAAAGAAGCCGTCCCTCTCCTTTCCAGAAGAGCAGTGACAATGCAGGTTGAGTTATTTACTAGGACAGTTCTTTTGAATACTGTCTCTGGTTCATTTCGGTCTTGATTTCCTTTTAATATTTGTTTTACTACCAACTACAAAGCCATCTCTCTAATCATGTGGCCATTGTGGACTTTTGGACACATACTGTTTCTTCACCAGGATATAAAGCTAATCACTTCTTTTCCTGACGCACCTACACGTGGACAGAATGATGGATCTTTGACAAAGTCGCTCCGTTCCTGCTCAGCAGTGCATCCTCACAGCTATATTCAAACCCCATCTTATTCTACCTGTTGCTAGAGCTCAGACTTGTAGGGGTCTCAACTGGGGACAGTGATGTTTACTCTAGGGACAGACTGGGGATGTTTTTGTGTCAGTGATTGGAAAGTGCTACTTGCATTTAGTGAGTAGGGTCAGGGATGCAAACATTCTGCAATGCACAGGACAGTCCCATACATCAAAGAACCATCCTTCCCCAAATGCCAACAGTGCTCCCCCCAGAGAGGAACACTGGCTCAAAGAATTGTGGAAGGAGTGGGAAGTGAATGCTGAGTTGCACTGCATTGTCACCAACTTGCCTTGTGTTCCCCGAGGCACTTGGCTATCCATCCCCACACAGTGAACGCCTTTCTTGCTGGCACTTATTTGCACCATACATTCCTTCCCTCTCAGACCTTGAGATGGCTTTCTTCCCCCCGAGTTCCAACGATTTTGGCATTACTTAAATTGGGTGAAATTTCTTTTTTACTTCAATATGCTTTCCAGCGTGAATAGATTTCTTTAGGATTTGCTAGAAGAAAGGGAGAAGGCTGGGACTCGATCTAACAATGCTTTTGTGTGCATTGCTTCAAGGTCACCTAGCTATCAGAGCATGTTTGTTAAATTTTCTTTCAACCAAGGAGAGAAGAGATAACAAAAAGATGTTTGACATTCTTATAAATCTAAAAATATGTTTATGTCTTTAGGAGTCATAGACGCTAATTGGAGTTCAGTAATCCAAGACCAACAGTTAGCAGGGAGCAGGAGATTAATGGTTGCATTCTGCGAGATGCCATTAGCCTTCAGAAGCCCAGGTATTTAATGGGGGTTTCTTCCAGCGAATCTTCCACGGCTACTTCTGTGGTTGATAAATACACCGCAGGATTTTCTCTCTATGAAACACTTTAGCCTTCAACTTTAACAAGTTTCCTTTAAGTAGATTTGATATTTAGAATTCTGTCTCTTTCGTGCACCAGCATCAGTAGCCACCCACTCTGCCTTATTTGTCCACAGTTTCTTTTACCAGCAACTGCTAATTGGGAGGATCTGTGATTCCAAGGTTGTACAGAGCTGAGACTTAATAAAAAACACAGAGAGTTATCAGGATTTAAGGAAAGAAGAAATATGTGGTTTGTATGGTCGCCTGTGTTGCTTGGAGAGGGAGCCACCCCTCTCTTAGGGCGCTGCATGGCACACTCCTGAGAGTGGCCCTGCTGCCATGGTTTGTCTGTTGGAGGCTCCCTGGGTTCCGTGTGGCTCTAGGAAAAAGTCACGGGCATGAGGACAAGGTGAGTGGGAGGAGGGGGCATGTCCTGGTCATCAGTGGTCACTTATTAGCACACTTCGGCTGCAGTGACTCATCTCCTTCATGACAGTTGTCAGAAGGTCTCTACACAGGTGACACCAATTTTAGCATATTAGGGGCTGTGGCCCGAGGATCTGGGGCCCCACTCTGCTGGGCTGCATCCTCCTGCTCCAGATCTCACTTCCTTTTCCTTCATACCCTCTTCTATTCCTCTCATTCCTGCCACCTGACTCTGTACTCTGTGCAGGAGAAGAGGAGTGAACAGGATCACTGGATGAACAAGAAGAAGTCCTACCTCCAGCCCTACAGGCTCATGGAACTCTGACTGGTGCTAGATTGCCCTGCATCATTTGCTCGAGAAATCCACTTCTCTCCTGATTCTTGAGTACATCAAGAACATTCCCTCTTCAGAACCGGTGCACTTGCTGTTCCTCCACATGGAACATGCTTTCTCCACACATCTGCATGCTTGGTTTCCTCCCCACCTTCCTGTCTCTGCTCAGATGTTACCTTCTCAGCGAGGCTTTCTGTATTAGTTAGGCTGGGCTGGGTTATGCTACATAACAAGCAAGCCCCAACTCTCAGTGGGCATAAAACAACAAGGGGTTATTTCTTATTACTTGCACTCTGTGTCATACTACAGGTAGATCTCTATCATCCTTGCTGTTACCCTGGAAGCCAGGCCAAGGGGGCAGCCACTGTCTCAGCATTGCTTAGTGACTGTGCAGTGGAGGGAAAGGAGCACAGTGAAGATGGTCACTGGGTGAGCCCTGTCGCTTCTGTTCACATATCATTGCTGTTGTTAAGTTGTATGGCCAAGCCTGATTTCTAAAGAATGATGGAAAAGTCTACTGTAGGGAGAGGCAGTGAACAATAATTCAGTCTACCATACTTTCCTTGACCACTTTATTTAAAATTGTACTTCCTCCACCCTCCTAGACCCTGGCTGTCCCTAACTCCCTTGTTTGCCTTATACTTTCTATACAAACCTAACAGCATCTAACGATATATGATTTGTTTATTTGTGTGTTATTACTAGGGTGACCAGTATTCACTAGGGTGACTGGCAGGTTTGCCCAGGACAACCCCAGTTTATTGCCTGTTGTCTTAATTAATTATTAATAGCACCCTCTTGCACTCTCAGAAGGGCCCTGGATTACACAATCCATGATGTGACTACAGGTATCATGAATACAGTGCACACACAAGCTGATGCTGGAGGAGTGAGGCAGATATATCTGGGTCAACAGTGAGATGTTCCACTGCCCATCCCTGGGGTGGGGGTGGGGCTGAGTTTTGATGCCAGAAATAATCCCAGTCTGTGGTATAAATAACACTTCTACAGACTTTTGTTGTTTTGCTTTTGGTAACTCTTCCATGGACTTGTTCTCCTGCTCCGAGACAATCCTCTCTTCCTTTCCCCTCTTTTTCACACTTGGCATTTCTCCTACCCCCTTGCTGTTGAAGAACATCTTGATTACTGCCCTGCAAGTGAAGGGCCTCAATTCACTCACCCCAATGGCAAACCTGCTTAGATTCCTCTTTCTGGTTGCATCTGTCTGCCACTCTTCCAGGAATAATACCAACCTTGGAGGCAACTTCCTTCCTATCTTATTAATAACATAAAATTAATGTCAAAAAAAAAATCAACCAGCTTAAGCCTCCTTTTGCCTGATTGCAACCCTGATGGTTTATACGTTTTAGAATTTGCAACTGTTCTTTTAAGGACAAAAACCACATACTCCTAAGAGGGGCAGGGAGTTGTGAACATCAAGATATTTAATCCAAATTAATACTTCAAAGGGTGAATGGTCTGGTCAGGTGCTTTGGAAATCACATCTACGTCTGTACATATTTACATCTGAAAGCGAAAACTGGATGAATCACCTGTGCTGTCACCTTTCATCTTAATGACGAACAGATGCAATGCACAGGGGACAGAGGCCTCTAAAAGGCAACCGCTGAGAAATAAAACGATGCTGGAAAAGTACAAAAGTAAGTGCGATGAGTGAACAGCCTTAACATTAAGTGCCCGGGGCAATTAATAAGGTCAGTCTGTACTGTCTGATTTGTGAGTTACCTTTCCTTTACCTTGGCATTTTATGTTTTTTTCCTAAGAAATTAAAATGTTCTAAAAATTACAGGGAATTATAACATCCAAGTTCGCACCACTCCGAATTGACACTTAACATTTGGTCATATTTGCTTCAAGTCTTTTTTCTTATGAAAGAATTAGACAATTCAATTAAAGTTAACCACTTCTACACAGAAACTGATTCCTTCCAGCCCATTTTTATACCTGACGTATTTATGTATCCACACGCAAGACAGAGCGTTGCTTTGTGTGTGACGGTCATTTTAATTTTATTTCCAATGTACAAAGTTTTGCTTTTTTTCACTCAGCCTTATGCTTTTTTACTTCTAGCCACGGTTGATATACATATATGTGCATCTGCTTTATAGTATTTTAATATAGGAACCTGTGGCATTAATTTTCATCCGTTCTCTTGCTGAAGGACACGTAGGCTGTGTCTGATTTTTCACTATCACAAACAAGGCCTGACCGAGCCCCTGTGCACTTGTGGGAGGCTTTCTCTGGAAATACGCCCAGAAGCGGAATTGCTGAGTTGAAGGACATGGGCGTTTTCAGTTTCACTAGTTCCTGCCAAATTGCTCTCCAAACTGGTTGTAGCATTTACAGTCCCACCAGCAGTGTCTAGGTTTTCCTGCTTCTCCGTGGCTTTGCCGAAGCCTGATAACTGTCAGGCGGTTCAAGTCGTGTGTCCTTATTTGGGCTCACATTTCCCTGATGACTCGTTAGGCTGAGCGGCTCTTCGGTACATCATGGGCCACTCGGGTTTCCTTACGGCGAACTGCCTGTTCATATCCTTTACCATTTTTCTACTGGGTTTTTGTCTCTTTTCCATCTTCTTTTTAATAGTGTACAAAATGAACTGCAAAGAAAACAGTATCTTTTCTCCAATTAATCTCTTGACTAGATTGTTCCAGTCTAAAAGGGATTAAAAAAAAATGTGAACGTGAAAAAAAGACTTCGTGAGAAGCTTTGCGTTCTCTTTTTGTTTTGATGGCAAAACTTCTCAAGCAAAACAACAGTCATGGTGTCGCTTATCACCATCAAAAAGTGGTACTGCGTTTCTAGTCCATTTAATAAAAAAAAGTCATACACCAAACCTCATCCGGGGGAGTGGGGGATGCGCCCAGCTTACACAGTCTCATTTTCCAAATAAGAAAATCGAGACAAGGACCAAGTCTCCGGAGTCACTTGATGAAGGGGCTGGCAAAGAGAACATGAAAAAGGCTAGTCTGCTCATTCATTTTCTTCATTAAAGTCATCTTCCTATGGCTACCATTATACCACTGCCATAATGGGGACCAGTGATAGCTGTACATGTGGGAGATGATGGCCAGGCAGGGGGTTCAAAAGCCTCCCTAGATGATTCGTAATCAAAGTTTAGGAACCAAAGGAGCCTAAAAATGCTTAACAATTCTCTCCTTTACAGTGAGACGGAGGCTTAGCCTGAGGCTTCATTTAAAACAGCTTGGTTTTGCATTTTGTTAAGTAGTAACCAAGTTAATGGAACAGAAGCTGACCCTTTTACAGCTAGAAAAGCCATGGGGAGTTGCCTGGTCCAATTTTCACTTTCTGGACCAGAGCCTTTTAGTCTGAGCTGGAACAAGACCTGTGAGCCCTCTACCCCGTCCACGCTCTGGGCATCGGGAGCCCTCAGGAGGGATGACAAGGCCGTCAAACAAGGGACCTGAGAGACACTCCTTCAGGAGCCATTAGGAATCTGCAGCTTCACAGGAACATTTACAGCAATCATTTTAGTGTTTTCCGCCCACCAACCCAATGGCTTTTAAAATCTCATTTACATGGGATGTTTCAGCAGATTTGTTTCATAGCCTGGCCTAGATAGTAAGGAACAATTGTGAGCAGAAAGAAAAAGCAAATGATTTGGATCTAGGTTGCCGTGGCAACACTGCTATTTTTGAATATGACTGTTTACTTCAGCGGACTTAAGTTAAATGTGAGCTGCTAATTAAGATGATGCTCGGAAACTTAAACCTGAACCTCCACTGTAAGAAGAAGAAAAAAAAAAGCACTTTGAAAATGATGCTTGAAGTGTTGCTGGAGACACATTTAGCAAGAAGATCATTCCCCTTTGCTGGGGAAGCAGAAACCTGATTCTTTTTCCTCGAAGAGGAATGAGGGCCTACTCACAATCTGTCCAAATCTGCAAGTTAATATTTCCTAATTTTAAGATTTAAAGAGGAACAGAACAGAATTCGTATCAAAACAAAGCCAGTTCCAGGGTTGACACCAGCAGAAAGACTTTCTGGGACTGTGATGGATGAGGGAAGTCCGATGATTTTCTACACATGGCCGTGTTTATGTCTGTATCTGTGTAAACAGATTTCACTTCACATCAAATCAAAATCAAGTGTATCTATGAAGGAACAGATTGAATTGTAAACAAATACACCAGAATATAAACATGTATTGAGTGATTCCCCCTGCAGAGTAATCACCCCCAGGGAGGGGAGGCAAGCTCTTATTTTAAAAATGCTGACATTACTGAGAACATGTTGGAGCCTCTTAGAAAGTGTCCTTGTTTGCTCTGGAAGCTTCTTCCGGATGTCCTCATGGGTGGCACATCTCCATCCTCAGAGGATGGAATTACCTTTTTGGAAAATGTCAAGAGGCATTAGGAGTGAAATCTGGCCCATGACGTGGGTGATCATGCAGGGTAACATGGCATAAGAAGCAAGGTTTAGTTCCAAAAGGAAATTGCTTTTCTTATGTTTCACATGCGGATTCTGAAAGCAGCTCTCACAAGGGGATTCCAAAGTCAGTTCTATGCTATGGCAGGCAGCACGGTTTCAATATACACTCAGATTTGTTACCTTAAAGGACAGACTAATGTGGATTTAAGTTCTGGCCTTGGTAAAAAAAAAAAAAAAAGCTCATAGTCATAGACCAGAACTCTGAGGGGGGAGGGTATAGCTCATTGGTAGAGTGTATGCTTAGCATGCATGAGGTCCTGGGTTCAATCCCCTGTCCCTCCATTAAAAAATAATAATAAACAAATAAATAAATAAACCTAATTACCTCCCCCAGCCCCCCCCCCAAAAGAACTCTGAATGCTTTTGTCCTGACAAATAAGATGCTGGCGAGTGTGGACTTTGTATTTAGAAGATTTGCATTTGAGTCCTACGATGGCCATTTACTGGCAATGTGACCTTGGACAAATTACTTAACATCTCTGGATTTCTACACCCTCATCTTTATTTATTTACTTATTTATTTAACTTTTTCTTATTGAGCTATAGTCATTTTACAATATTGTGTCAAATTCCAGTGTAGAGTGCAATTTTTCAGTTATGCATGAACATGCATATATTCATTGTCACATTTTTTTTTCGCTGTGAGCTACCACAAGATCTTGTATATATTTCCCTGTGCTATACAGTATAATCATGTTTATCTATTCTACATTTTGAAATCCCAGTCTGTCCCTTCCCACCTCTCGTCCCCTTGGCAACCACAAGTTTGTATTCTATGTCTATGAGTCTGTTTCTGTTTTGTATTTATATTTTTTTTTTTAGATTTCACATATGAGTGGTCTCATATGGTATTTTTCTTTCTCTTTCTGGCTTACTTCACTTAGAATGACATTCTCCAGGGATATTCATGTTGCTGCAAATGATGTTATGTTGTCGGTTTTTATGGCTGAATAGTATTCCATTGTAGCCCTCATCATTAAAATGGGGATAATAATAGCTCCTCCTTCATAGGACTGTTGTAAGAATTAAATGATTTATTAATATAAAGCCTAGCTTGCAGTAAGTGCTCAAGAAATAAAAGCTACTTTGTAACTACCATAGTGACGAGAGTTGTTACATGTATCAGGGTATTTGTCATTTAGCATCTCAGATTTTTAAAAAAATTTTTTTGTTTTTTGGGGGGAGTTTGTTTTTTGGGGGGAGTAATTAGGTTTTGTTTGTTTGTTTATTCATTCATTCATTCATTCATTTATATGGAGGTACTGGGGATTGAACACACGACCTCTTGCATGATAAGTATGTACTCTACCACTGAGCTATACCCTCCTCTCTAGCATCTGGGATTTTAAAAAGTGAATTGTAAATGCTCCAATATGTCTATTTTGCAGTGATAAATACATATCATAACAAAAGTCCAGACAAACAAGCATTTATCCCCGACTGGAAGGAACATCACCTTTACCAATAGCTACTGCCCCATCCTGGCGTCAGAGCTGACGGGGTGAATCATAGTGAACACCACCCATCTCACAGCAGTAGGACTGTGACTGCAGAGAGGTCCCAAGTGCATGCTTGGCAAAGCAAACACAATCCCAGCGTGGGTGGAAACAGCAGGTGCCTCAGTGTGTGGGCATGTCAAACACAGAAGCCCAGGCTGCCGGAGCCCTCCAGCTGTCCCCCACCACGTCCCCCCAGGAGCACCAGCACCAGAGAGTGGGCGGGACTGAAATGACTCAACCTCCAGGGAGCCTGATGGTGGTGGTGGTTTTTGGAAGTAGATGGAAATCAAGTGAAGAGATTCAGGGAAAAGTTTAGGTTAATAAATACACTGAAGAAAGAGAGACCAGCTACCTTAAAAAAAAAAAAGACTGAGAAACTAGGCAGATAGATCTTGGGTTCACAGAAGAACTGCTGGTTGAGTCAGAACTGAAGGGCTTAGTTACATTTTCAAAAGCGAGACGAGCCTGGGAAATACAATGAGCAGCTCCAGGAGCTCCTCACTGCTCAGTCTCCTTCCCTCACCTCCCTCCTCCCACTGACAGTTGAATCTGAAGAAGGGCAAAGCTTTGACCCCCCTATTCTGTAACAAATAACTTCAGAGAACACGGAAAACTCAGAGGAAGTGGGGAAAAAAGCCACAAATAAAAATTTAAAATAGCATAATATACAACCTATGCAGAAAAGGCTTATGAACAGCAGAGAAACGAAAGCTGAGGCTGACTGAATGGCAGCAAATATGGGCTGTGAGAGGCTCAGGATGTACTTATGTTGAACATGTTTCTAACACGGAAACATGAGCTACACGAGGGCTAAGAGTGGGTGCAAATATGGAACTGAATTTCCATCTTTACAAGGACATGAAAAATCCTTCCTGTTACCAAATACCTAAAAATGCTGGCTAAAATACTTTTAAAAAATCTCTTAAAATGCATGATTGAGCTGGAATAAAGTAAAGAAAGTCCCTGGAGATCAAAAACAAAACAAGAGCGGATGTTCCAAGGGTAAGTGAATCCTGAGCTGGTGGCTCAGCTTCAATGGCCACACAGCATTCAGGATACAAAGCCTAGATCGTGGCAAGATGGGGTGCTTGAAAGGAGATCACTGCACAGGGCTGACAGCCCTGACGTTCCACCCTCAGAGAAAAGATGAACTAGAACAAAACATACCTTGTAAAAGGATGCAGTAAAAAAAAAAAAACTTGTCTGTTTTGGCTTTGCTCTAAGTGGGGAGAAATGGAACCATCTCTCCAGAGAGTTAACCATGAGCCAGACCTCACATCTGTTTGTGGCCTGAGTTGACACTATTCTGTGGTCTAAAATCCTCTAAGCCAGGGCTTTATTTTAGTATGGTTCCAGACAGATGTGCCCTCATATGTTTAGAGAAAGCAAGTGAAGATCCTCTTTAAAGGAATGTACTCCCACTTCAAATCTCAAAAGAAACCCTACACAGAAAGTTCCATGGAATATGAGTTTACAATAAAAATGATACTCACAAAATACATATTGAAACAAGTTACCTTTATTGAGAGGGAGTAAACAAAAAGAACCAGTACCAGAATGAGACTCACAGAAACAGATTATGGAGTTAATAAGAAAGAAAATAGGGAATAGAAAGTTTGAGTAAAGAACAAGAGACTATGAAAAACAAGCAGGTAAATTAGAAAAGGAAACAAAAAAGCTTAGGAAATGTAAAATTATAATAATAGGTATTTATACCTCGGTAGATGGGTAAAACTGAAGATAAGACACTGTTGGACAGAGAATTAGAAAATGAACATCAGATGTGAAGATATTACACAGAATTTAACACAGAGAGACAGACAGGAGAAACAAAACAAAACAAAACAAATTTAAGAGTTATGTAAGTCAAAGTGAAATGTTCTAACATGCATCTAATTGGAATTTGAGAAAGAGATAACAGAACGTGGGAAAGGCAATGGACAATGAGTTAATGGGTGAGAATTTCTTAGAATTGATAAAAGCATGAATTCTCAAATTTAGCAATCCCAATGATTTGCAAGCAGGACAAATAGAAAGAACTCTATGGATAGGTACAAAATAAAACTGTGTAGATTATCAAAGGCAAAAATAAAAACCCTAGAACCATCCACAAGGAAAAGACAAATTACCTATAAATGAATGATGAGGAAGCTGACTCCACAGCAACAATGCAAGCAAGAAGGCAGAGGAATAACATCCTCAGAGTTCTAGAAGATAACTAGCAATCCAGGGCCACTCGGGAGGTGGTGAGGAAGTGAAGACATCAGGCTCTTAACTGGCCGTTGAACACAATGGTCAGTGTCACAGCCCGAGTGCCCGCAGATCCAAAGCGCATTTTCTAGGAGGGCTTACAATGGACAACAATCTACCACCGAGGATGATTCATGGGGATTTCACCTGAAGGCAGAAGAATGAGCTGCATAGACGTTTCATGTTTTCTATTCCTTTGGTGACGTGAGTCTGTGTAATTCACTAATACGGTCCAGCGATCCTTGCCACAGCATCCCAAAGCTAGACTTTGATCCCAGATTACGTATGATCACCTTCAAAAGTGCAGTTCATGTCCACTCTGCATTTTGTTTTTGAAAGTTTCGTTCTGTGATAAGTTAATTATGCAAAATCATTCAACTTCAAAGTTGTACTATTAAAAGTTGGTTTTATTAAAAATGTTGATGCTCTGAATGTTTTGCAGGTGTCGTTTTCTCTATAATCAACTGTTTCCATTTGTTTTTCAAAAATTACAAACTTGAACTGTGTGTTGAAGTCCTAACCACCCTTCATGTGGTGGTGTCTGGAGGTGGGGCCTTTGGGACGTAATTAGGTTTAGATGTGATCATGAGGGTGGGGTCCCCGTGACGGGGCTGGTGCCCTTCTAAAGAAGAAGAAGACAGAGTTCTCCCTTCGTGCTGAAGAAGGCAATGAGGACAGTGGGAAGGCAGCTATCGACAAGTCAGGAAGCGAGCCCCCACCAGGACCCAACCTGCCAGCACCTCGATCTTGGACGTCCTTGCTCCAGAACCAGGAGATGTAAATGCCTGCTATGGAAGCTACTCACTCTTTGTGGTGTCACTCCGGCCACCTGAGCCTGTGAAAACACAAGTCTGCTTCTTCCCGGGCAACGTTAACCCACCACACTGCCATTACCCATGCGGGCTTCACGAGGCCATCCCTGGAGGCACCCGGGGACACTGAGCACCTGCTCTGGGCACCCCGGCTCCGGTATCTCCAGTTCCACGTGTGAGGATGACCCCACTCCTTCTCCACATCCCAGCCTGTGATGAAGTCCACCTCACCTCCTGGAGATGTCATATTTCCTCTACCTCACATAATCTGCAGTTAGAGAAACCAAAGCCAGCTGTGTGTTAGCTGCTGAGAAGAAAAGCGAAAAGCGTGATTTAGAGAAAGTTATTTGCTGTGGTACAGAAAGAACAACCCGGCATTGAGGCTGCATTTTTTTTCATTTTTCAACCAGTCGAGTCAGGATGGCACAACTCCAGCCTGAAAACTATGTCTGTTTCTCCCCAGCTATATTCTAGATGATTAAGAAGTCTTTACTATCCTGTTTGCTTTCTGCCCTGGACCTCATGAGAAATGTTGATTCTTGAGAATGTGAGTTTTTGCTGCAGAGCCAAAAAATATTGACCATCTCTCCCTTTAAAAAAATAAATAAATAAAATTATGAACTTGATCTTCCTAACTCAGCTCGTGCTGCTGCCCTCGTGCCCTCAGCACTGCAATACTAATTGTTCAGCCACTGGCCCACAGACCAAGCACTCTTCTGGAAAACGGGGGAAAAATAACTATTTTCACTGTCTCGTGATACTCAATTTCTCTGAAGAGATCACATGAAAAAAGCAGTATAGCTTAATTTAAAGAAAGCAGTTAAACTTTCTTTTAGCCAATGAACTACGTCAATCGTAAGAAGATTGACATCACAAAGTTATTACTGGTGATATTTACTGCCTTATTTTTTTTTAAATTTTTTTTTGGTGGGGAGGAGGTAATTAGGTTTTTTTTTTTTTTTAATTTATTTTTAACTGAGGCATTGGGGATTGAATCCAGGACCTTGTGCATGCTAAATGCGCACTCTGCCACTGAGCTGTACCCTCCTCCTCCTGACTGCATGGGAAGATTTTGCTACCTAAGGTCCTCCTTAAATTCATTTCATTTCACACATAAATGAAATCGTTTTCTTGCATAAACCTAGAAAGGGGTACACATTTATAGGGGACTATGAAGAAGAAAAAAGAAAAAAATGACCTGGTTATACTGGTTTTTCCGGATGACTGAATATTTTTGATCTCTGAGTGGCAAAATCTCAAATGCATTTGAAACTTTAACTCCTAAAGGGAGCCAAACTCCCCCCCCTATGCAAGCAATAAATCCTTCATGTACATTTGTTTTCCTATACCTTGACCTGAGTAGTGGTTAATTGGGTATATACATATGTAGAAATCTATCAAGTTGTAACACATAAAACCTGTGTACTTCACTGTATAAAAATTGTATCTCAATTAAAAAAAATCTATACACACACATTCCCTGTCTTCAGTAAGTTTCAAATGTGACACATATATTA
Source organism: Vicugna pacos (assembly GCF_048564905.1). NCBI lineage: Eukaryota > Metazoa > Chordata > Mammalia > Artiodactyla > Camelidae > Vicugna > Vicugna pacos. Next base: position 19,712,137 of record NC_133005.1, read on the forward strand.
AGGTTTAAATAAAAAGATTCATAGGTGGTTCTAATGTTCATTTAACTTCTAATGTTCAGTTAGATTCAGCTGCCCTAAAACAGCTGGAACATGTCTTGATGAGAATAACCATTCAAAAAAAAAAAAAAAAAGACTAGCTGTTCAGCAAATGTTTGTTTCAACAATGAATAAATGAATGAATCAACAAACGGTGTTGTTCACGGTTGTTGAGAGAAAGCCCTAAGAATATAAAAAAAAAAAAAAGGCAGGCCAGATGTTTTAAGCACTTTAAATGCCTTATTAAACCTCACACAGCTCTAGCAGTAACTCGATCTTTCGCTGCAGCCAACGTCAATCACTTTGTCTACTTTAAGCAGAACAAGATGTATTAAGAAGAAGAACACAGTTCACATCACTGCTGGGAAAGCTGCAGAAACAGACACGGAGCTGAACTTTTAGGAGCTCCTCCTCTGGACAGCCGAAGGGGCTGCTGAAACATAAAGAAGCAGGAAGCTGCTGCCACAGAGGCTGCTCCAAACTCAGATTCTGCTACAATTTGGAAGCTTCCCAGTCGGGCAGCTGCCTGTTGAGCCAGGAAGCTATTACTGCAGTTGCCAGTTCCAGAACCACGCAGCCTCTGCCACACCCCACACCAGCCAGAAAGGGATGTCCCATCCCCCACCCTCTTCCCCCGTCATCTAGGTGTGAATTCGGAGGTTTATGGGGATGCATTGGATTAGCAGATCTAACTCCAGAACTCTAGCTGCAAGAGATTCTAGAAACGAAAACTTCCATCTTCTAGAAGACAAAGAAATCATGCTAGGAGGAGGCTGGAAGGGGCATCAAGCGGACCAATGGATAGACCGGCAGATAATGAGACTGAGGCACAGAGAAGAAGAAACGTGATCAAAGACACACAGCTGGTAAATGGCCAGGATTCAAAATCAGAAAGTCTGGTCCCAAAGACTAGTAAGACACAGAAGAGAATAATAGCACGGTGCAGAGGCAAGCTCACGGGTGTGAGGCCTCCAGTCCTGCCCACACACTTTCTTTCCTCATGAAGAGCAACTTCAAATTCAGTATTTATTAATCCTGACATCATTTCTAGAATTTTGTCTTGTAGTTTCTTATCTTCAAAATTCAAAAATGTATCATTAATTTATTTGACCATTTTATTTTGGTCTAGAAAGTGTTCTTACGTGTGTCAGGGTGGGGAGAGGGTGAGGGAGAAAACAAAACAAAACAAAAAACGTTTTGGCACCAACGAGTGACTGAAGCCATCCATACTCAGGCTTCAATAACCACCTCCAACTCCGGCGCTTCGTCATCATTCCATGGTACAAATTAAAGGAATATTTTTTTCCATTTATATATTTTTATTTGGAAATGTTTCAATCAGTACAGTGAAACTAAGTTTTAGAGACCCTGGGTGTCATTAGTTCGGATATCCATTCATATATTACAAAAGAGAGACATGGAAATTATTTACATGATGAAAAGATTTTAGAACTTCAGTGGAACAGGCAGCTCCATGTGATGCCATTATAGTAGTGACATTTCAGTCTACATATTTTCCAAGAATGTCACCATCTCTAGATAAGAAATAACCATTGTCATCTAGACTACATTGGTGTCCTCCATACTCTGGGAGAAGTAATGTATCTCCAACTTGCACGCTCACTGGTTGAATCTCTCCACCTTTTCCTTTAGAGCCCGATCCAACAGCTACTACTGTTGCCTGCAATACTTTTCCTTGAGATAAAAAGCATAATGCCTCCTTTGGTTACAGTTTTGGCTGCACTCCTTTCAACTAATACGCGGTCAAAGAGAGGAAGAAACTTTCTAAATGCCTGTCCTGCCACAACTCCGGCCACTGCAGTTCGTGCTCTGCAGCCGCAAGGAGAAACCATAAAGGGACATTTAAAAGTATCCTGATGTTATCTTCAGACTTCCTAATGAAACATTTACTGATTCTATTTTCATCAAAAGGTTTGAGAACTACGTTGGATGGAACTGAATGATGGTAATTTAGTCTCTGCTTCAAAAACTGACCATTATTCAGCTGTTATAGACTGGAAACATTGGGACCAAAGTTTGTGGTGTATTCTCTGTTACCTGAAACTGTATTTCCACACATCCTTAGCACAGTTCTGCCTGTTAGTCTGCCTGCCTATCTATCTATAATCTATCTCCATCTACTCACCCACCCACCCATCCCTCAGTGAGAATGACCCAGATTGCAGAATAAAAACATTAAACTGTATCCAAAATAAATATATCGGTAAATACAGACTAAGGCTGAGAGGTGTGAGGAGGGTCAGTTCTAAATCATAGGATGGAAATGTTGAAATCTGCCCACAAAGGAGAATGTGTCAGCTATTTTTAAAAGATTATAATTTGGAACAAAGACCCTTCTGGGGTGGAGGAAAGAGAAAATGCTTCATTTGACATGAAAACTTATAAATTGCAAATCTGTCGGTTTGGGAAGGGTAACATTTGCTGAAGGTTAAGTACATGGCAAAGGTACGTCATTAAATCTAAAATAATTAAAAAGCTCATTTTAGTATCACGTACATCTACTCCATCTTTAATAAGCACACAGCCTCACCAACCAGGAGCCGCAGTCCAGTCTATCTCCATGGTGCAGAAGGAAATGATAAATGTCTTCAGCTTGACTTCCAAGTGCGCCTGAATTAATCATTCCATGTGCAAGGGAAAATGGATTTGGTTAAACAAATGAGCCTGCCAGCCAAGGACATCAGCCAGATGCTGGACTAAATTTCATATTAATCAAATGTACATCAAACTGAATCAGTGACCTGTGCACAGAAGTAGGGCTGCTTAAAACGTATATTTTAATTCCTCATTTTTATGTTTATAAAAGTAATATATACTCAGAGCTTTTAAAAGTCACATGAGGCTAAAAGTTTGACCTTGACTTCCCTGCCCCTCTATCCTCCTTCCTGTCCCTCAGGGTCTCTATATTTCAACTTGCTGCTCCCTGGTTTTTAAATTCTTTTTATGTCTAGTAAATATGGTTTTGTATGCTAACGTGTCAGTCTTAGACATTGTACGTCGATGTCATTAGCGTCATGCACATGCACTCATATATGCACATTCAGTGTGTAAGTCACTCTAACTACATAAAGTTGATCACTGCTTTATTGTACAATGTTACTGTTTCTGTGCTTAATTGTTATTTCTCTTTCGCATTTACTTGCTTTGCTTTGTAACTATCCCTAACTCTACCCACACCCTCCGAGAGCCTCGCAGGGTAATTTCCACATGTCCCCCTGGCAGAATAGTCTTTTGGTTGCCCAGCCCTCTGAGAGCTCTCCACCCTCTGGCTCCAGCCTGCTCCACAGCTGTTGACCTGGGCCTGCCTCCCCTCTGTTGCTCTCCTAAAAGTTTTGTACTATTTCTATGGCGATTTCCTCTGCCCCACGTTCTGGGGTTTTTTTTGTTTTTTGGGGTTTTTTTTGCACATTTCTTCTGCTCTATCATTGTCTCTGTTTCTTCCGAGTTCTTTATTTCTCCTTAGTCTTGGTTTTTATATCTTATGATGGAGGACTTCCATAAGTATCTGATCTTTAATATTCGATTGTGATCTTTGGTTGTAAGTTCATAATTTAAGGGTGAGGCAATGAAAAGCTAACTGGAAGCTCTTGCCGTGGTAGGGCTTAAGAGACTGGTGGACTTCATATAGGGTGACTAGGAGTGACTCAGGTTTTCCAGAGGTGGATCCTCTCATCTCCACACTGGCCAGAGAGTGATGGATAAGGATGCTGCTTTAGACAGGAAGTTCCAGACAGTCCTCTCTGAGCAGACGGCATTTAACTGGAGCCCTAAATGCAATGAGGGAGGAAGCAATGTGACTATCTGGGCAGATGGGTTTCAGACAGAGGAGATGGCAAATGCAGAGTCCCTTGGAAAGAAACAGGTTTAGCAAGGGTGAGGACCAGCCAGGAGGCCATTGTGGGTACAGCGGGGTAAGCAAGATGGATACAGAAGGGACAATGTGCATTTATAATTTATGGAGATAATTTTCACATAGACCTTGTCAGAGATGTTAATAAGCCTAATATCAAAATATTTAGTGATATTTTATAAAAATGAATCTGAATCACTTTTACAGTATGAGACATCAGTTAAAAAAATCACCGTGTTCGGTTAATCAGGCAGGCCAAGAGTTATGTGAAATCACTTATCCTCGTTCAACCTTGTGAAGATTGTGAAAGGTGAAAACTCTATACCTCATAAACACTTACACTAGAGACTCTGAATAAGATATAAATCTGTACACACGCCTGCAATAAATCACCTTTGATTTATGTTGTTCATGCAGTTCATGTTGTTGAGAAAAATCGAAAGCTTAAAAAAGAAATAAAAACAAAAACAAACCCAACCAGTTGCCAAGGCAACAAGAAAACAAATTAGGCAGAAAATTTATTTTCCATCTCAGCCATACCGCATTCAGAAGCTGAGTATCTCCCTGCCCTGCTTTTGAAGTTCTGTTTAACCTTTCTTCAGTCATTCTTGGAGATGGAATGAGAACGGAGAATCCACAGAACCGTGGCCTTCACCAAAGCTGGGCAGCGGGGCAATGCGCTCAGAAGAGGCTCTACAAGAGAGGGGGCATGCACCCTGTGGGTCACAGGCTAAGGCGTAAGAATTACTTTCTTTACTTGGAATTATCCTGCGACTTTGCCTGTATTGAATCGTTTTACGGAGAACTTCCACTTACGAGCTAGACACCAAATGGTTGTTGAGAGACTGGAAGGTCAAATAATGTGCTGGAGGATGGCCAAATCCTTCCCGGCGAACTTCTGCAGTTTCAAAGAGTGACTCAGAGCTGACATTAAACGCCATCTGTGCTCCTCCACCAGCCACCCCGCTAAAAGCCCTGCCGCTCGCAGGCTGCCAAGCCTGGCCTTGATTCTCCCAGCTTCCTCTACCTGGAGACGGCTGCTCCTCGGGGACCGCTGCCCGTACGCCCCCTCTGTGAAGCCTCCCCAGTTCCCGGGGCAGAGCTGGCTGGTCCCACCCCACGTCCCGCAGTGCTCAGTGTTCGGCTCTCAGCGGCTCTTCCACATCCTACGGAAAGCTCGTGGGCATCTGTTTTCTTATCTGACCATGGCTTCCTAGACACAGGGACCCTCTCCTAGCTATAGTGGGACACTGTGCCTGACAAAGCCTGGGCGACATGGTCTTAGGGAATGAGACAGAATGAATTAATAACTGCTCCCGATTTTAATGCTAAAGAACAGTCCCCAAATACCAACAAAACAAGTAGTGGGCAGAATCTGGAAAGCTGGCGGTGGGTGGGAGGAGGCAACTGTGTCTGGTCCCAGCTCGGGCCCTGGCCGGCCACATGACTACTGAACCTCTCTCATTTTTCCAAAGGTGTCTTTAGAATACCACCTGTGTCCTGAGAGAGGGCAGCAGGTGTTCCACCAAAAAAAAGGGGGCTGGATTTTCTAATAAGTTCAAGATGGTGGGATTGAAAACACCACTGCAGACTTTGCACAAGAGTGTCTTCCTTGGAGGGGGACGGACGGAAGCGCCTGACAAATGCTGATGCCCTTTCATTCCTGTGCTCTTCTCACCCATCTACACTCTGTAGAGTTTCTTTTCCATCAGACTATAGATTACTTGTAATTAAAAAAAAAATTAAGCTACTTTACTAAAAGAGTTGGTCAAATTAGAATGTAACCCAATTGGATGAATTTGTATATTTTTCCCTATAAGTATTATGGAAACCATCCCTTTCCTAGGTCTTCTTCTGCATAAAAGTTACACACTATTAATTTCTCTATCAAAAAAAATTTTTTTTTAAACTTTGGAAAGTCATATTTGAAGAAAAGGATTCACAGGATAGGAGAACCGCTCACCCTGGGTGCAGGAAGGCTCCACTGTAAACCTTCCTCTCGCAGGCAGCTCTGTTCCAGCCCCCGGGGAGAAGGCTTAGGCATGAATGGTAGCTCCCCATCCGCCTTTCCAAACCCTGAGCGCTGCCTTCCTGATAAGGTGGGCATAAATTCCACACCTACGAACTCGCCCTGAAGCAGACATACGCATTCCAAAGGTCACAAAGATGAAGGGAATCAAATGTAAACAGGTGTGAAGTTTTGTCTCTTCAATGCGGAGGGCGGCAGACACATCTTAAATGAATGGGATTCCAGGCAAGAGAGTGTTAACGGCCATTTCAGGTAAGGGAGCCCAGGCCAAGGGTTAGACAAAACAGAAATGATAAACATGCAAATTCAAACTTCACCCTCTTTCTCTTTTCTACATCTCTTTCTGCAACTAGCCTTTCTGTAGCTATTCCGTGTGTGTGTGTTTCTCTGTCTCTCTCATGCACACAGCACAGGACTCACATTAGATGGACTCTGTGCAGGACAACCATTTATAATCACACGGTTAAGCAGAGGCTGAGAGATAACGCGAATGTCACGAGGATCCAACCAGAGCTGAGCCAGACAAATGCTGCGTCCACTAAGGTATCTGCAAGGTCAAGAGGAACAGTCTGTCAGTGTTCCAGGGGTGCTTTTTCTTGCCAATGAATACTCTCATTTAAATGACTATCATTTAAATACTTTAAGAGCCTAAAGAGAAACAGGAACAAAAACTCAGAGGAGTTTGGAGCGAAAAACTGAAGGAAGAGGCAGGAAGGACAGAAACAGGAGTCTCTCTTAGGCTATTTTGAGAGAAAAATGCCACCGTACAAGCCTGCACGGCATGTGCACCCAGGAGCACGGCAGATGGGGAGGTCCGGGTTGTGACAAGGAGGACAGAGAGGTCAGCCGCCTGGCACTGGGGTAGGGAAGGCAGTTACCACGTGGTTCCAGAAACATGAAGACCAGCACAGCCTTGGACGACTGACTGCCCAGAAACCTCTACCTGGAGAACCAGATCTTCGGCAGAGACCTAGGATGAATGGGATTTTAAGGTCTAAAAGATGTTGAAGTCTACGAGATCTAAAAGATCTCATGCTGCTTTCAGGATGCGACTGCGCACAATGACATTAGCACATGGAATGGCTCTACCCTGGGAGAACTCTAGGTCTCTTCAGTGATTCCAAACCACTGGAATGTATCCGCCAGCCATGCTCATCCCACAAATGTAAGCAGTGGATGAGAGAAGTTAAATATCGTGACATACTGTTGTACAGCAAGGCATGAAAGAAAGCTCAGCTCTTCATCCAAGGGACCCCTTCACACATGGAGAGTAAAGAAAACCAATGCGGGAACACATGTGGTTTCTACTCTACCCGAGAATCCTTCAAAAATTTGGAGAAGCCTCTCCTAAACTCACTTCCATTCCCCTTAGGATATGAAAATAAAACAAAATAAAATAGGAGAGAAGAGAACAGGGAGCACGAAAGCAGTGGCATCATAAGAAAAGCAAAATAAAACACAGCAAAGTAGCAAGAGTTTCTCTCTGCATGGAAGGATTACGGGTGTTTATCTTTTTCTCTGTGCTTTTTAAAAGTATTTCTCAATCTTCTGCAACAAACACGTAAACAAGGAAACTAAAATTTAAAGAGAGAGAGATCAAAGGGATTGGAGGAATCACACTGAGATGATGCAAAGGAAGCAACACAATTATTGCCACTTAAATGCAAATGCCTGCTCTGCCTCAGGCAGGGTCTCTGTTCATCTTCCTGTTTTTTTCAAGGGCAACCGTCATTTGTCAAATATTTATTAAATGTGCGCCCCATGCCTGACCCTGGAGAAATGAAAGGTGGGGCTGTTGTCCTCAACAAACTTGGAGTCAAGAAAGAATCCGAAGAAATAAAACACCTAGAGCACTATAAAAATGTTCTTTTGATGACGACTGTCATCTAGCTTATAGAGAAGAGAGGCAGTGCTGGAAAGAGTTTCCTGAACTGGGAAACTGGAGCTGACTCTAAAAGGAAAAGGGATTTGGCTGAACTGCCACGGTTCTCCACAAAATGACCACAGCTAGGCTGAAGTGTCTCCGTGGTTCCTACTGGTAGTATGTTTCTGCTTAAAGACAACGCAGTACTTGTGTGCCCTCGAACCTTCTGTCAAAGTGTCACTGTCAAGTTCTACCTTTTCTAATGAGTCAGCATGAAAATTATAGCAATGTCCTATTTTCAAATGGAAACATTTTACACGTTTTATTAAATAATAATATAAGTCTATGAAAGTGCCTAAATCATAGTTCTATTAATTTCCACAAACTGAACATACCCAGTATAACCAGCACTCAGATCAAGAAACAGAACAGCACCAGAACCCGAGGAGCCCCCTCCAGTTACTACCCTTCCAAGGGTTACTGTCATTCTGACTTCTAATGCCTAGGTTGCTTTGCCTTCTTTATACTGCACACAAATGGACTTAACACTGTAGATACAGTTGGTATCTGGCTTCCTTCACTCAGCCTTCTGTTTGTGACACCCCTCCATGCTGTTGTGTAGAGCAGCGATCAGTGCATCTTCAATGACGTGTGTGTTCCATTGTATGAATACACTGTACTGACCCATTCTGCTGCCGCTGGGCATTTGTGTGGTTTTCTGGTTAGGGCTGTTGTAATGAGTGCCGCCAGGACTGCTTCAGTGCATGCCCTTCCAGGCACACACGGGGGCATCTCAGCTAGGTGTGCACCTGGGAGTGGAGCTGCTGGGATGCAGGGTATACAAATGTCCCGTTTTTAGAGATACTGCAAGTACGTGTCATAGTCTATCTGAGAAATAAGGGCCCATCTCTGCTGTTTGCTTGCTCCTGGCTTTGAAGATGGAGGCAGGCCTGATCCAAGTCTGATCTTCTATCATTGGAGATGGAGGGCCCCTAAAGCATTCTGTTTTCATCTGCCTTAAAAATACTGTCTTCATGGACTTTGCCTATGCTTATTTTTTTCCTAAAGAAAAGGCTGTGAACCAAGAAGGGCAGGAGAAATTACACTGCTGTTAAAGGCAAATTATATGATAAAGGACAAGCTGTCTACCAAAACACAACTTATAATTAAAATTATCTTCAAAATAAATCCAATTATCCACATAAACCCAACCACTCACTGGTAAATTAATGACAAAATGACAATGTTGAGCTTTTAATTGCTACTATTGCAAAACCCCAAGCCTACCTTCCGTTATCAGGCAGAAAAGAGGCAATTATTTTGCAACAGATGCGCCAGTGAAACCTGTTACAATGCGGCCCTGGAGTTAACAGCTCCCAAGTTTATGAAGTCCATCTGTCTAGTTTTTTCAAGCTTTCACTTTAGACAATCCTCCCAACTAATTGCTTTTTGTTTTGTTTTGTTTTTGATCAGGGTCTTTTTCTAAGATTTTCAGTATATAAGCTTCATAAGAGCCCAGTTATCTCAAACATCAAGTTTAATTTCATTTTCAGAACTTTTTCTTTTTTTCCAGAATGTTAAAGCTCAAACAAACCACAGATGGAAAGATTACTGAGCAATGGTAGGGTTTAAATAAATTAAGGTTTCCAGGCTGTATTGCTACTTCCTATTTCCAAAAAGTAATCTTTTTCAGGTTATCAAACATCATTTATGACCTTTAAAGAGCTTCCTGAAGTCATTCATTCATAATAAAATCTGGTTAGCCTATTATGATAGTGAATAATGTAAAATGATGCCAGTTTTCAATTGTAAGACCTGATAATGTCTTTGACACAATTTCAATATTACTGAATAGGTTTGAAATGGTCCAAATAACAATCAAATATATTTTGCTTGGCACTGTGAGATTAAGAAACTACAAATACACACAATTAGAAAAGAGGAATAAGAAACAGAATAATTTTGGGAAGAAAATTTCCCCCAAGATTATATTCCCTGTGGAGATAAAAGGAAATGGGGATTTGTTCTTGGCACAAGACGGGCTTCCATTCAAGTAGAAAGGGCGGGTACTCTGACGGGAAAGCAGTAAGGAATGACTTGAGGGTCACGGAAAGCAGCTTCATGGGCCCTTCCATGGCACCTGGAATCCCCACTCTGCTGGCCTCCTGAGGTTACGACACATCACAGAGTATTGCGACCAATGTGTTTATTCATTCAACAGATACTTGTGAAGGATCAATTACGTACCATACACTGCTCTATGGTCTGGAGATTGTGTGATGAACAACACAGGTTATGGCCCCTGCCCTCATGGAGCCAAAGACCTAGAAGAGGAGGGAACACAAGGAATAAATGACTCCACAGATAAATTCTAAGAAGTGGCACACAGGGGCCCCAGCAACTAAATCTGTAAGGAGAGGGCGTCGGAGGCGGGCGTCCTGGTTACGTACAACATGCGACACAGTTAACCAGTGTTAAAGATGCTGAATCCATTATTCATAACCAACACCATCTGGAGCCAGCTAAGTGCTGTTTACTGCATCTCCTCATTAGTCATTTCAATACAACTAATTTTTTTTGAGCACTTGTTTCTATTTCAGCCACTTGGAGGCACCACAAAGGGATGCAGAGTTGAGTACGGTGTGGTCTCTTGAAAGAGCAGACGATCAAGCCTACCGAGGAAGCGGGCCCACGAGTAGTCCACCAGACCACAACGTGAAATGCAGCGTCATGAAGCGCTAAGGGACTCTAACGGGAGGCAGGGGACGACTGCAGAGAACCAGGGTATTTGGGCTGGAGCCTAGGATGATGTAGCGCTTCTCCAGGCCTAGAAGGAGGAACGGGCATTCTGGGCATAAGGGAATGGGCATGAAGAGTTGAAAGGCGGTGCAACAGGTCATGGTGTGTTTGATGAACAGCCTGCAGACTGGCAGGGGGGACCTGAGCAGGGGGGTATGACAACAGAGACAGGAGGGCCTATGGGTGGAGAGATGGGTGTGGGCCGACTGCAAGGGGCCGAGTGGGGGCTGTAGACCAGGGCACCTTGGGGCACTATGCAGATATCTGCCACCCACCCTCTGGTCTAGAGCCACTCCTTACCCGGTGTCACCCTGCTCTGCCCTGGGAGGCTGACTACGTGGACTGCATTGTTAGGTGCCCTTGCCCTCCGTCTTGGAGTTGGGAGCCAAAGGGAGTCCCGGCAGGAGATGCAGGGAGGGAGAAAGGTGACACCAACTGTTTCCAGACTGGCTTCCTGCCTCAGTGGTTGCCATGGGCTGGAAGCATCCCTTCTCCAAGCTCACAGTCCCCTGCAGGCAGCCACTCAGCAGGCTCCTGTGAGCACTCTCAGGCCCACTGCACTTCCCCTAGCATTGTCCCCACACCTGCTCACACCTTTGTACATGATCTCTTTATGAAGCCTTCCTCACGTTACCTGGTTGGACTGTTACCTGTTCCCACCAGGACCTGAACGGATGCAGTCATGCAGCAAGGAAATTGGGAAGTGGCTGATGAAGGCATTAGAGGCAAATACAGAGAGGGAGATGCCTGTGGGAGAAGGAGGGGACCGGGGATGTAAGGTCATGACCACAGTGAAGAGTGAGGTGGTGGGGGAGGTGGAAGGCCAGAGGAGTCACATACCACAGCACTTAAGTGACACCTGCTGTGTGCCAGATGCTATTCCACAGGCTCTAACAGAACTCAGTTAAGTCTTACAGCTGCCTTAAGAGGCATCCCATTTAACAGATGAGGAAACCGAGGCCCAGAGAGGCTAAGTGACTGGCTCAAGGTCCAAAGCTATTAAGTTTGGATTTAAACCAGGGGAGCCTGATACCAGAGTCATGTTCTGTGCTAGACTGACCGCTCTGGCTGGGGGAAAGAAAGGGAACTCAGAATTTAAGATCTTGGAGGAAGCAAGGCACTGGCGACACCAACTCTTGGGAAAGCCAACCATGTAGCTTGCTAAAGTAAGGCCACTCGAAGAAAACCTTGCTATCCTATACAAACTCTGCCCCCAATGACAATGCAGAATCCTGTCCAAGTATCAGATGGCAGAAATCTAAATTTAAAAAAAAATGACCATGTCCAAATAAATTACAGCTAGTTCTTCCATAAAACCATAATTATTTTATGTTCCTAAGAAGCCTCACATTATCAAAAAACATATCACATAAATAGTTATTTCAAAATGGGAAAAGGAGGATGGTGGTTAGAGTTGATAAGACTAGATAATTTCTCCTGTTTCGAGTTTTGACAATAAAGTTTAATTATATTTTGTTACCATCTAAAAAGAATGACTTGATTACAGACCGACAGAGAACCAAAAGTAAAACCCGAACAGCACAGAAAAATAACCTTCAGTCAAGTTCACAACCAACGAAGATAAGAAAGAGCCCTGGACGCCAGCTGGCCTCCAGCCATTCACACAGCAGCCGCGTGCCCTGTGCTCTGGGGCAGCACTTCCTTCCTCCGGGCCCAGGGCTCCTCTGATGGTGCTCACATCTCACCCCCTAGTGGTCCAGAAAATGCAGACCATGCCTCCCACACTCGGATGCATAATAATCAGACCTCAGAATGAAAACTTACACCATAAGGAAAATATTGATCAGCAATGTTTGTTTAGGGTCTCCCGCAGCAGGTAAGACCATGAAATTATCAGTGCTCTGGAAGATGAGGCCAGCTAGAGACACATAACTCCAGCCCCGCCGGTCCTGTGACTTTTAAGTTGCATTTCACACCTTAACTCGCTGTCTGAACTCAAATCATTTCCACAGCAGTCGCCTTCCTTTCCTTAAAGGAGAAAGAGAGGAAGGGAAGAGGTTCCCTACACAGACTCATATATTTTTCATTTGCACGGTGGGCTGCGAGGTTGTAATGAGGAATCCAATAACGAGCTCTTAGAAATGTTGCCGGAGGCCTGCAGCCACACGGTGCGTGTCCAACAACGGCTGCTGACCGTGCTGCCAGCCTCTGCCTCTCTCTGCTCGTCCTGCACAGTCAAGATGGGGCCCCAGGGAACGGTTTGTTTCCGTAGTTGTTCGCTCGACATCACAGGTAGTTTGCCGTGATCATGTGCACACTCGGCTTTTCCATGCAAGTGGGGTAGCTGGCAGATGACACTTGTTAACCAATGCTTCATACCTTCCTATTAACAGGCGCCAAGAAAACCTACACTACTGTGAATATTTATCCTTTCGGGTTCAAACTGCTAGTTTGTTTTTAAGGACCACACCCTCTCTTTGGGGTACAACAGGAGAGATTCAATAAAGTCCTTTGAAAGGGATATGGTTTAGCTAAGGGTCTTGTCAATTTTTAAAACGTCCTATTTTCCTGATGTCTCAACACCCCACAAACAGGCTGTGAGCACCCACCAGGCAACTGGGGGTTGTGATAAGGCTGGACTCTGCGACAGGTTCCCCTTCTTGCCCTCCCCTGACTGTGACCAAGTGACATTCAAATACACCGATAAAATCCCTTCACACCTTTTGCTTGTGCGGGGATCGGGCCGGACCCTGATGGGGCCCTTGCCCACCTGCTCTCACTTGCCCTCGTGCCCTACCTGCTTGTTTAGTCTGCTCCCGGCCGCTCCCCCATGTGGCCCCCTGCCTAGGCTGCGTGCCTCCCTCCTCCAGGACCTGTGAGTATTATAAATGCTTTCATTTCATGTGCCTATCACTTATGTGGCTGTGTTGACATCATTCTTAAAGACCCCACAAAGGGCACCGAGTCCCCATTCAACAACACACTAAGCATCCAGTGGTTTTGAAAAGGAAGCTAAGCCTCTGATGACCGTGGCAGTTGGGAAGACACTATATCTCAATCTACATTGTAGAAAATTGGAGATTTCACCATTAAATTGTTCCATGGATACATAGTTCCCTTAAAAATGCCTGTTTGGGAAAGAGAGATTTTTTTCAGCTGGATATGGCCAATTCATCTATCAGTGTATATAATATTAACTAAATATGTTTCTTTCTATTTTAAATATGTTTCTATTTTAAAATATTTAATCTAGATTTTTAAAAATAGGATTTATCCAATGACTGATAATATTTCTCTCCCTGTTACCACTTGTTTTCATATTGCTCAATTCCCTGAGCCCCCTCCTTTGCCGAGAAGTTGTTCATTTCACTTAAACCATGACCACAGGTGAAATTCATGTCAAAGTTACAGCCCACTTCAAACTACGTTTGATACCCACCATAAAAAGCAGCACCTCTAGTCCTCTTGACTAAAGGGTAAAAGTAGACAGCTGTGGGCTTTAGATCCTTGTGCAAGATGGTGGCTTGGCTGGTTTTGGAGATTCTACATGGCTGTTGCTTCACTGGGGAAATAACACTAGATCACGGCAAAAAGTAGATACACAGGCTAATAACCCGACCCAGATCTGGACTACAGTGTTTAAAAATACAGCTCTTCAATTATGGTGGGAGAGGAATATTCATTCATTCATTCATCATTTAACACCATTTCTTAGGTGGCTGCTACGCATCAGGCATTATTCTAGCTGCTGGGGATACCGCAGTGAACAAGAGAGAAAAAGCACTTGCTCTCATGCGGTTTATGTTACCACTAGTCAAACAATAAATGAACAAATACAGAATTTAACTGGAGACAGTGACAAATACCACGATGAAAGACAGATTAGAGGAAGGTGGTAGAGAATGATGTGGATGGGGGGGCGGCCAGGATGGATGGGGGAGGCCAGAAAGGCTTCTGGATATTATTTAAAGGGATCAGTACAGTTGAGCCAAGTCTCTCCCCCAACACACACCATAAACAGGCTCCTACCCAAGAGACGCCACCTCTGGTGGGTGTGTCAGCAGGATGCAACACGAAACACATGGGACATTAATGTTCATAGTGGCATCATTTGTAAGAGTAAAAATATTAATAGCCAGCAAAAAAATTAATAAATTATGGTATATCTATATAATGGAATGTTTTTCAGCCATTAAAAAAGATGTTTTTGAATTTAAATGACATAAGAAAAGGCTCAGGGTGTAATGTCTATAGGAAACTGCAACAACTGGCAAAAACTGAATCAGGTCTGTGGGTTAGACAATAGCTCTGTATAAATGTTGATTTTTTTCTGATATTGATAATGGTGCTATAGTTACATAAGAGAATGTCCCTGTTGTTAGGATATTTACACTGCACTGGAGTATTTATGGGTAAAGGAGCAGCCTGCCTGCACTTACTCTCAAATGATTAAGAGAAAAAATAATACACAGAGAGAGAATGATAAAGCAAATGTGGGAGAACATTCTCAATGGGAGAAAATGGGTGGAGGGTATAATTTTTTAGAAAGGCAAATAACCCAATGGAAAAAGAGCCAATGATATGCACAGATAATTCACAGGAGAATAAATTAAATTGTGTAGGATGATGCTCAAATCTCACTAATAATCAGAGAAATGCAAAGTAGGACAATGAGTTCCTGGCTTTCACCCATGTCAGCAAGGGTGTGGGAAAACAGTCACTCTCAGACTCTTTTGGCACAGCCTTTTGGAGTGTTATCAGCACTTACCTAACAAATTTGGAAATGTGTGTGCCCTTTGATGCAGCAACTCTACCTTCCAGGCACCTACTCTACAGAGTGAAAAGAGCAGCGTGCAAAATTATACACCGAGAATCATCCTCATTTGGTTTTTAAAACCCTCAACTGTCCCCTGGGGGGCAAAATCTCCGCCGGTTGAGAATCGCTGTTGTGAATCCTTGAGTTATCTACACAAATGAGGGAGGATGGATGCACTGTTCTAAGACACAGGATAACAGTAAGTTAGAAGAAGATTAGTCCTAGCCTGGAGCTGGAGCTTCTGAGGGCCCCCTGTACTGAGCCATTCTCGGTGGCAGAGGGACAGTCCCTTCAGGAGCAAGCTGGACGGTGGCACTGGGGACCCACCTCATGCGAGACAAACAGCTTTTTCCAACACGGAAGGTGCTAATCAGACACCAGACCATAGGGATGGGCCCATAAAGGGAGACAGGGAATTAAGTGTGAACTCGGAGCAAATAAATCTAATTCTAAGGATCTACTGAAGGATATTTAATGCTATTGATATTCCCTCTAAACAGTAGTTAGTATTCATTTCATGGAATTAACGTGGGTTGCCTACTTTCGTGCAAACCTATACATTCAGATCCTTTCTCCTATTTAGTCATACATCTAGTTCTTTGGTGATTTTTTTTTAAGCTGTCACTTTAATCACTTATGAACACAGTTTTAGAAAGAAAAATCCACCCCAACGTTTCTCACCTCCTCTTATGAGAAATTCTTTTTTAGTTCCACCTTTGGAAGTACATTCTAATAATGTATGTGCCACAGCTCTGGATCTACCACTAAAGAAATGTGTTTAAAAATGCCACCCCCTTAATTCCTTCGTGGCATATTAATTTGATGTTCTAAAACAAAATATTTTACCATGAATTAACTCCTAGCAAATAATAAGATCAACCTAACTAAACTGGCTTCTGTCACACTTCCACCATCTTTAAATGTGTTTGCTATGCATTTTTTGTTTGTTGGTTTCCTAGACACTTTTACAGAGATCTTTTGTTAGTTATTAGGCTTCACTATAAATATTCTCTATTAAAAGCTACTAAATCACTACTCTTTTAAATACAGCAATACATTTCTCAAGCTATGATTCAACTAATGAGAGGATTCATTCACCAAATTCATTGGGTAAGATATGTATGAGGAAATCTACTACAAGATTCTTTGTGAGAATAAAAAAGTGAGGCCAACCTAAACACCCATCAACAGACATCATGTTAAATAAATTATGGTCCAACCATACAGTGGAGTACTATGCAGCCACCAAAAATACGAGATCTCCCTGTACTGATATGACAAGATACCTTAATACAGCATTAAATGAAAAGAGTAAGATACAAAATAGTACATATGGTAAAATTCCATTTGTATTTCTAAAAAATAGATATGTGTATTGTTTGTGTGTGTTAACGTGTGTATGTGTGTGTATATGTATGTATGTGTATGTATAACTATATGTATATGCTTATTTTTTCAATTTTTAAAATTTTTTACCGATATGTAGTTGATTTACAATGTTAGTTTCAGGTGTACAGCAAAGCCATTCAGTTATACATATACACACACATATATTTTTTTTTCAGATTCTTTTTCATTATATGTTATTACAAGAAACTGAAGACAGTTCCCTGTGCTATACAGTAGGTCCTTGTTGTTTATCTATTTTATATAAGCACTGTGTATCTGTTAATCCCAAACTCCTGATTTATCCCTCCCTCACCCTTTCCCCTTTGGTAACCATAGTTTGTTGTATATGCTTAGAATTGCATAGAAATTATCTGGAAAGATACACAAAAGTTATCTGTGATCATCTCTAGGGAGAAGTGTTGAAGAGACACAGGACTTTCACGTTTCATTGCATAGCCTTCAGTACTATTTATTTTCATAGCTTTTTTAAAAAAGGATGACTAATACCTTCATCACTAGTATCATAACTACCATGCATATACCAAAGTGGGGACCTCACTGCCTGGAATCACTAACGGTTTCTAGGGAGCACGAATCCTGAAGCCTGATAAGAAAGGCTGTATGCCTGAAAGGAAGACTCCAGCGCATCACTTTTGCAGCAATGTTCAACTACTCCTAGGCTGCCTGGCTTACCAAACTGGGAACATTCCACAGAAGCAGGACTCTAACTTAGGAAACTGCTCTGAATAACGCAGCATCCTGTATAGGAAGAGGGACGGATATTATTTTCAGAAGTCAGGAGTTTTCACTATATTTCTGGACTTTAATTTTTTTTTTAAACCAAAGTGGTATCATTGTCCCAATTCTGAATCACAATTTAAGCACAATCAAATGTGGCCAAGAGCTGCCCTTGGCCCAGCACAGGAAAGGGACACAAAGCAAAGGCTGAGCAGAGAGAGCAGGGCCCTGCGGGGCTGCAGCTGAGAGCAGTGGGCACTGTCCTGGCAATGGCCGCTAGCCAGCTGACTTCTAAGCCCATGTGATCTGAACACAATGGGAATTTAAGGCAGAAAACTACAGATGATGGTTACAGGACCACTCACTTGCTCCTAGGTATTAAAAGCAAGTCGTGCCATGAAAGATACAATGTGTGGTGTTCCAGTGGAGAAGATGGAGACAGAGGGCTGGGAACCATCACTGCCACTCTGCACCTTCTCCCACCCCAGGTTACTCGGTTTACAGCCCTGGGTGCAGAGAAACAAAAGCAGGGGATACAAATAAGGAATGTTGGTACCTTGGTAACAAATAACAAATCACCTTGGATACAAATAAGGAATGTTGGTAACAGATCAGCACACCACAGGCAGGCAAGATGGCTAGGAAGGCCAATTCTCCCAGCACACTGAAGTGGCACGGTGACGCTAAGTCTCTCTGTCCATGACCAGAAACAGATGCCAATAACTTCAACAGCTCCTGCGTCAACACCATGGACCTCTGTTCCACTTCCGTCAAGATGACTGTTTGATTTCTTTTAGGCGTAAACCTAATTCTTTCAAAACGTGGGAAGTAGTTTATCAAAACTCATGCCTGACTGGTAACAGTGGAAATGGACACCAGGTATTTATTGGAGACAACCTGCTTTCTCACAGTAATGCAGGGAAATGATTGGTGCTTCTTCACCATCACAAGAGATGGGAGATATGACAGAAGAAAAAGAGACAAGTAAATGTTTTAATTCTCAACAGGGAGGAAGAAGCTATAATCCACAAATCTATGCTTTACGGACCCCTGAGCCGGACACTTAAGAGTTAAGTGTGGGGCTGGGACTGTTACTTGTGACACCAATTGTGTGTCCAATCCCACTGGTTAGGCATCATGATCTCCGTAAAACAGATGAAAAAACTGAAGCTCAGAGAAGTTCTTAACACGTCTAAGGACACCAAGCGAAAAGCGATAAAGCCTTTCAAATCCCCAAAGCTGTAGTTTCTCTCCAACCAGCAGAGAAAAGGGGGTCGCCAGGCCAGGCCGCCGGTCCTGCCACATTAGGCTTACCTCTTCACCTCTGCCTGGTCACAAATTAAGCAGGGAGTTCAAGCATTTACTTTCTTATTTTGTTGTCTGTCCCAAATAAATGACCTTTCTCCTATCTTAAGACACTGAAAAACGTACCACTTGTAGAAAGCTCTGATTTATTTCAAAAACTAGAGGGGAAGTTGGGGCACTGATTGATAAGTGGCAGTGAGTAGGGGAAACACAGTCATGTTGCTGCAGCTTCACGACCGTTAGACCAAGAGTTGGGCATGAAGGGACAGCTTTCCTAGTCCAGCAAGACAGAATCACCTTCCGGGAGGGGAAAGGGGCTCAGGCGGTTAGGGATGTAAGGGTCTTGCTTCTCCCTCAGCTGATCGCCATGGGATGTTGCCTGGGTTCCTGCTGCCTGGACTCCAAGATTGCCCAGGCTGGACAAAGGTTTTATTCACAAGCAGCACATAACTCTCTTTTTAGTAAATAAACTGCCCAAGAGTCTTTGAATAGGTGGAATCTCGTGGGTTGTTTGTTGTTTTTTCCCCCCAGGCTTCAAACACTTCAAGTTTGCCAAGTCAATAGAAAATGTCTCGAGAACCTACTTCTGAGCGCAAATCCCTCTCAAATGCACCAGCACGTGTATCCACGTACCCACGCCAGTCACACGGTGCCAGGAGCACTGGTGTACGTGGGTAGGTGGCAGACACCTTCATCCAGCGCAACGCCTGTGATGGAATCCCTGCCGGGTCGTCACTGAGATGTTCTCTTACAGTCAGAGCAGCTCCAAGACAGTGAAAGACGATACAGGATGTGGCAGACCCTGAACCAACAAAACCAGCCTGCAGGGACCTTAACATCATGTAAAAAACACACAGGAGTCTGAGCGGAAGCTAGATTATCCTTTTCTTGAACAATACTGATGTTTTGCATTAATTTTAATGATCCAGCCACAGGAACGGGCACTCTTCTGAGAGAGGAGGCAAGAGACAGGCTCCCAGTCCCCATGCAGCAAACCCACTGTCACCTCTTCTTGTCATTCTTGTTTTATTCCTTTAAATGTGACAGTCAAGGTCTTGGCTTCCAGAAGGTTACCCCCAAAACATGCTACGTTTGAACCCCCTCTTTTTTTTTTTTCCTGTGCAGGAAGTTTTCAATTTTTTCTATCAGATTTTTGAAGGGAACTTCAGTCAAACACAGGGAAGAACAAACGTGCTCAAGGCTCTCTGGCTGTCGAGAAGGTCATGTTGAAATTCACCCCTCTTGAGTGACATGGGCTGTGGGCTTGCTGAGTGAGGGTGAGAAGCCAGGACAGTGAGAAGGGAAGGCCAGGGCTGGCGTTCCAGCCAGAGGGCAGCCAGAGCGCGATGTCACCCACTCCCCTTGACTGGCCCTGGCCTGGGGTGTGTGTGACAGAGAACTCAATGGTGTGACCACCAGGAGAAACCTCGAGAAGCGTTGCTGTATTACAAGGGGGTGGCTTGAAGGAGCCACTTGGTTAAGGGACAGGATTGAGCACAGTGGTCACTGACAAAGCTCTGCACTGAGACTGCCTCATTCCATCGTAGCCTTGGTTAAACAACCTAGCTGGGCCTCAGTTTTCTCAGCTCTAAAATGGGGATAAAATCAGTATCTCTCTTCTTGCTTATTGAAGGATCAGCTGGGACAGGGCCAAGTAAACAACAAATGTTGACTGTTGTGACAACTGTTTGTAGGTGACTTTATATCCCTTTGTCCATTTTTTTATGTAATCAGCCTTTGCAGTGAGCACTTCCTGAGGGTGAGAGATGGACTATAATCACTATGTTAATTCTTTTCCTTAAGAACTTGCAGCCTCATGTCTTAAAAGTATATTCTTAGTTCTGCTACTGAACTATCTCAGAACTTCTATTTTCAAAGGACCAAAGCACGTTTATCTCCTCCACATTTTTCTAAGATTCTATTTTGTGTAGACATCACATGAAGTCTACAATGATTTCAACACTTCTAAGCTCAGGAGACAAAATGACAAAGCAGATTTTCCAACCTCTGCCACTGATAACACTGACTGACTGAAAATGTCTCTTATACATATGATGCTCCATTCAGTGCTTTCATAACTACTTTTAATTTTATTTATGTGGTTCTTTATTTATATCCCTACCTTATCCCATCAAGGGCTGAAGATGGCTTTAAGGACACACAGTCTGACAAGATTGCATAAAATAAAGCCAGAGCCAAGGAAGAAAAACGAGGAGAGCACACCTAAAGCCCTGGGAACCGAGATGAAAAAGACTTTACTCCCATTTCACAGAGAAGGGAACCAGGGCACAAAGCCACTAAGGGGCTTTCTGAAGCTGTGTGGGTTAAAAGCTAGAAATACCTGAGACTAAGGCAGCCGTAAAAATGGTGTCCTGGGACTCTGGAGTACTGGGAAATTAACTCAAAACAAAACAAACTAATGGCAAAGAGCCCACCATCCAGGTCAGCAAAGCTCCAGGGAGAAGTCCTGGGAGCTAGATGTGGACAGAACTTGGAGGGGAGGCAGCGATGACAGCCGGGATGGTAATCGTTGGTGCTCACAAGGTGCTGGGCACCATTCTAAGGACTTTCTAAGCATCACCTCATTTAATGCTGACCACAGTGCCTAATGACATAGGTACTAGGATGATTCAAAGTTTGTAAATGAGGAAAATGAAGCCTAGAAAGACAACGTAAATTGCCCAAAGTCATGGAGCAGGTGCAGTGCGTGGCAGATCTGCACCCAGGCAGTCTGGCCAGTGCCCACCCCTTACCTCCAGTGTCTCATGCAGACGGAGGCTGCTGGCAGGAAGGCTGAGCCTGGAGGACCAGGGGCATCCTTCCACAAAGCTGAGAGGGTGGGAAGAGCAGGCATGGTGTGTGGGTTCAGAAAGCTGCAAGGAAACAGGAGGACACACCTAGAAAACAAGGGAAGCCAGGATCTAAATCTCCAGGCTGGGACGCCCTTTATCTGGATCCTGCCAGCTTGCGGGGTGGGAGAAATTCCTTAAGGTGACCTCTCAAAGGGTCAGGACACTGACTTGTTTCCAAAACCAAACTTATCTGTGAGACAAGCTAGTAGTAGGATGATGTCAATGATGATTATTAACAACAACGACAACACCATTTGCTTTTTTCCTGTGGTAAGTTTAGAGCCATCACTCCATCAATTAGTATTTCCTGAGCGCCCACTAACTACCAGGCACTGTACTAGGCACAGTGACTTTGAACACAGGACTTTATTGAGAAGATGATGTAATTTCCATAGCACATTAAATATTTTTTAAACATTAAAATTTTTCTAAATTTTAAAATAGAGCACTCCTAATTCTCCCAGCTCTAGGATGTGGGTGGGTATCAGTCTCCCAGACTGTTCATATTATGGGACTCTAATCAGTTGCTCTGCTTTGTGTACAGGTTCCCTCCTCCACCCCGTAGCCTCAGGAGTCGCCCCACCTCCGCACACGCTAAGCTGTGTCTTCTTCCTCCATCAGCTCCCCTCCACCAGCTCCCCTCCACCTTGGCCTTTCAACGAGTCAGTAAAGCTCTATGACAGGCATTTCCAGTTCTCCCCTCTCTGGGCCGCTGCCAGGATTGTGCTTCCTGGCTCCTTTGTGGAAATGGGGCCACATCATTTGTTTGTTCTGGGCAATGTATTGTGAGTCGAATCCTTGATGCTAGTCACTTCCGCGAGGATCATTTAATGGCCAATGTGAGGCTCTTTGAAGTTCTTTTTTCCCTTGTACATGACAATGGTAACATGTGAGATGGTGGCTAGGTTGCTGGGTGATGTGACATCCTGACTGCCCCAAATGATCATGTGGCATTGAGACAGGAGGGGAGGGGGCAGGGCACAGCCATTCAAGGAATGACAGCAATTAACACCAAAATGGCGGAAGATTCAACTCCCAGTTGGCCTTGAGGATTAAGATGGCGGGAGATTTGACTTCTAGTAGACCTTGAGCTTCACTGTACGCTCATTATAACATATTAGCATGATAAATATCATGCCCACAGGTGCCATGACAGTCCCAAGACTAACCACAGAAGGTCAAAGAGTGGGTGGTGGCCAAATTCCTGGGTGGCCTTCACTCAAGATGCTAAGCTCCAGGGGCCTCACTCAGTTCTCAGGACGACTGAGGAAGCAGGCAATGCTATCAATCTCATTCTACTGATGAGGAAACGGAGCAAAGACAAGTATGGCAACTCACCCAAGGTCAGGAAGCTAACAGGTCAAGGTCAAACCCAAACTAGCCTGGCTCCCAAACCAAAAATAAGAATGCAGAATACAGTTTTTTAAAGTGAGGGCAACATTTACAACCAAAGGGAAAAGGATATCAGTAAGTAAACAGCATTAAGACAACTTGGCTCCCCTTTTGGAAAATAATAAAGCTGTCACCTTGCCCCACACCTTACATCAAAATAAAGATTTCAAAGTTAAAAAAATAAATAAATAAACCTTAAAAATACCAAGAGGTACCTACTTTTATAATCTTGGGAGTAAGAATGATTTTCTAAATATTACACCAAAGCAGAAGCATCGATTGATAAAACTGACTATATATATGAACCTAAAATCTACATAAAAAAACAACATATTTATCTGTAATTGCCAGAAATTGGAGATTAATTAACGACCATTAGTAGGGAGATAGTTAAAAATATTATAGTATGTTTGTACTACAGAACACTATGTAGACCTTCAAAGGACTGAGGTAGTAACATTAAAGAATGGCTGTGATAAAATGTGTAAATTTAAAAGATGACTTGTGGAACAATATGCTTTTGTTATAGATTTTTTGGGTAAAAGTTATACGTAAATAACTTCACTAAAATACATACATTGACATGCACAGATATAGCCACACTGGGATACATTTATGGGTAGACCACCAAAAACATCTGAATACGCTCAACACTACTGGTTACTGCTAGGATGTGGGAAGCAGAGGATGAGAATAAGGAATGTTCCGTTTCTGCTTTCTTTTGGTCTGCTGAGTGGTATTCCACAGGATGAATGCACCATGATTTAACTATTCTCCTGCTGAAGGATTATCTAGGCGGCTGAAGTTTTCAGCTATTATGAACAAACCTGCTGTGAACATTCATGTATGGGTTTTTACATGAATCTTATGTTTTCATTTCTCTCAGATAAATGTCCAGGAGGGCAACTGCAAGTTTAATTTCATAAGAAACTGCCAAGCCTTTTTCCAGAGTGGCTGTGCCATTTTCACATTCCCACCAGCGACGTAAGAACATTCCAGTTCCTCTACCTCCTCACCAGCCTTAGCTGTTGTCTTTATTTTTTCACTTAGCATTCTCGTAGGTTCCACCATGGTTTTAGTTTGTACTTCCCTGATGGCTAGTGACGCTGAACATACGTGCACGTGCTTATTTGCCACCTGGACACCCTCTTCGGAGAAACGTCTCTTCATGACTTTTGTCCCTTTTCTAATTGGGTTGTTTCTTCTTTTCCCATTGAGTTTTGAGAGTTCTCTATATTCTCTATAAACACCAGTCCTTCGTCAGGCATGGGATTTGCAAATCCTTCCTCTCAGTGTGTATCTTATCTTTTCATCCTCTTCACGGGGGTTTTCAGAGAGCAAAAGTTTTTCATTTTGATGAGATCCATTGATCAATTTTCTTTTTTTTGCTGTTGCATTTTTCATTCTCCCATTTCCATTTGCTTCTTTGTATAATTTCTTTGCTGAGATTTCCTACTTTTCATCTGGTTCTGGAGAATTTGTAATTGATTGTCAAGCATTTGTATGTTGGTTGATTTAAAACCCTCGGTCATTTAATTTCAGAGTGGTGTGATTCACCTCACGGGTGGTGTCTGGGACTGCTTTTTCATTTAAGTTGTGACCTTTCAGTTCTTGGTGTGACAGGTGGTTTGAGGTTGTATCCTGAAGATTTTTGTCTATTATGTTTAGAGAATATGCTGTTTAGAGAATCTTGGTCCTATTTAGATCCTTGGTTTGAACAGGCACTCATCTTCCTCATTAGGCTCAGCACGCAGGTCCTGGCCTACTGCTGTGCACTGTGGTTTGATTTTCAGAACCTCTGCTGCTCATTTTGGTGTGTCTGGTGCTGCCGGAGCTTCCCCGGGTCCCTGCTGGTGCACAGACGGCCCGGCCTATGGGTGTCCCTTGGCAGGGGGAGATCTCAGGCCCCTGAGCAGGCTTCCCAGGGTAGGCTGCTTGTTGAAGTGGGCTCCCCCTCTGCTGCTCCCCAGCTGCCCCAGTGAATGTGAGTGAAGGAAGGGCTTCCCAGGCCAGGTCACTTGCTGGGTTGCCAGAATCCTCTTTTTGTGCCTCCTGGATACCTAGGTCCAGCTTAGAAAAGGGGAGGCGTCTCAGGCCCAGTGGAGGAGAGCGCTACCTCTGGCCACTTATTGTACTGGGTCCCTCATAGAGCCCCCCTTGCTGGGTGCTGGGCTCCCCTGATGATGTTGGATGGACAACTGGTCAGTCGTGGGGACAGGAGCCTACGTGGCCCCTTCTCGTTGCCAGATGCAGGTCAGGAGGCAATGGTCCTGGTCACTTTCTTCTGCTGGGTGGGAAGAGATGCCTGCCCCTGTGCTGTTCTTTCCGCACTGGGGCCCTGGACCAACTCATCTTCTTACCACTGCAAATGCTCTCCCTTGGTTGCCTCTTGCGTTCCCAGGGTTGACAGCTGTACTCAGCATGGGGAAGCAGGGAGAAATGGGTCTATGTCATCCTGTTAGATTGTAAGTCTCCAAAGATTTTTAAAATCTCATAACATTTAATGCCAATATAATTTCATCGAATAAGGCACATTTAAGTCGTTTGGTCTTACCTTTTCAAAAAAAGCACAACTTTACTTGGCAAATGTGCAAACAAATTCTATCAAGCAAGGTAAATGAAGCAGTGTCCTCAAATTATATGACAACGTGAAGTAACTAGACCTCACACTGGTGGTGTTAAGACAAGTTAGCTTCTCAGACTTCAAATGAGTAAAGCAATCTCTATCAACTTTTGTTTTAAGGTGCAAAAAACTGCAAAGAATGAATTACAAAGGCTTAACACTTTTGGTACATTTAAATTCTTTTTCTAGGTATGGCTCAAGAACATGAAAAAAGGAGCCACTAGAGAGCAGCAGACTCAAACTCTTCCCCATCGCAAGACAAGGCCGAGCTCTAGACCCAGTTTAGGTTTTCCTAGTTAAGAACACTGGGATATTTTAACCCATTTTCCTCCAAATTTTACTTCTAAAATGGCATTGGCCCCTGGGTAACTTCCTCATCTTTTTATTTATAGTGTGCCTAACATTTCCTAAGATTTTCCAAAAATTTTTTTGTCAAACATAATAAAGACATAACAACAACTACTGAATATATTATGAAGAAATAGGAAATGGGGCCAAATCTGTTTGTTTTTAGAATTTATTTAAATTTTCCACTCAGTTGTATTCTTTTGTAAGCAGAAAAAAAACCCACAATACTATAATACGACGTGGTAAAAATATAATTTTCTTAAGAAAACAGCTTTAAAAGGCAGTCTTTCAGGGTTTCCTTAAAACTGTGCTCTCACGTGCTGTAATGAGAGAGATATTTGCTGAAACAATTCTACCTGGAACATACTTTCTCCATCATGGGGAAACGTAGTGATAATTTTCTGTTTTCCGTAGAATTTTATCTCCTCACAGATACTAGTTTGTCTGCTGTTCTCTTATCAAACAAAAAAGCTGGGGGCTGTAGAGGGAGACCAGTTTGGACTAGTCTGAACCCTTTTCAAATGAGCCGAGCAAATCTGCAGGGCTTACCTGAGAATACACGCCATTCAGTGTAGAAGCTTTCTTGTCCTATAGTACACGTAAGATTAATCACAGCTTAAATTTGATGGTAAAATTATAAACTGGTGATCAAGGGAGTGTGATACTTTGTATCTGTTTAAAAATCTTGTCAAACTTCACTTAAGTGTGTTGTTCATTTATTCACTGAACCAGCTTTTAATGAGCACCTACTATGTGCCAGGCACAGCACCCTTACTCCCTAATCACCCGTCAGGGTCTAGGTTTAGAAGGCACCAGCTGCAGACACTGTGATGAGACCAGGCAGAGAACAAAACACGGACCCTGACCAGCAAGTACCAGGGTCCCAGGATGAATTAAAAAGCACTTAACCTTCAGAGCTGTTTTCTAATAAGCTGGGTTTCTATAACTTTCAGCCTTTTAGCAAAACCCAGCTCCATCAAGAACTCCAGGAAGCTTGAGGGTCCAGAAAGGCAGCCACTCAGTAAACAAAGAGCTTGGTTTACAACTTCAAAAGGCAAAGGGCCAAGAATAAGAAGAGTTTCAAGGCCAGATGAGAAAATTTCTTCTGGACAGAAAGTTACTGAGGGTTCCATCCTTTACAGCAAAGTAAAAAATCCAGATTTTGGTTTTTTTCTTTGGTTTTAACATAAGAAATTGGATCCTGCCAGGTGTGAGAAATTTATCTGAAAAGGCAATGCCTTCCTTGTAGTTAGTCTGCAGGTAGAGCTTCTTCAATGACGGGAAGACGAGAGGTTGAATGGAGAAACTTCGGGGACCGTGGACACAGCACCGGTGAAATAAGCCAGAGCCCTGGTTGACCGGGAGGGCGCTGATGCTAGTTGAAGACATTCCGAGTCAGCAGAAAGAGGCCAGCAGGGACTTTTCAGAAAAGGTAACTGCAACTATTTAAGACCATATTTATTACTTAGTACTTACTCATATCTTGATGTTTGCATTTCTTTAAAGTTCTGCCTTTGAAGTCAGTGTGACCCAGGTTTGAGTCTCAGTTTTCTACAATTTGGGGGGTTATAAATTAATATGTAACCTTTCGATGGCTCCATTTCCTCATGGGTAACGTGGAGAGCACAACAGTATTTATTTATTTACCGTTTATCCCTTGGGGTTGGTTGTGAGACTCAGAAAGAACAAGGCATGTGAAATGCATAGCACAGTGCCTGGAATGTAAGTGTACAGTAAATGATAAACTACTATCTTCATGTCTTCCCTTAATTGTGCAGAGTCTTCTTTGTCCCATAAATAATACGATTGCACCGAGTAACGGTATACGCGTATCTTCACCAAGTTGTTGTCTCCTATTTTAAGATGACACAGCTGAGGGATGAGCCGTGAATGAGTGTTCACCTGGAGAAGCCCGTGAAGAAAGTATCGGGTCAGATCACGGGGTCACTGCTGGACAGCTGGACTGGAAAGATAAATGCCTGCCGGTGTGGCTTTTGACAGGAACGTGGCCTGTTTTTTTAAAAACTGTATTTGCAGGCAGAGTACACAGAAGTAAACTGGTCTCTTCTCCCGCAGCAAGTGACCTTGAAACTCGAAAGTAAGGCTGATGAGAGATGACACAGATAGCAAATGACATTCCTGAGCCCGAAAGATTACTCCACTCTTACACTATTAAGATCTCCACTGACTTGTTGAACGTCATCTACAATTAAGCAGTCTAAAATAGAGAACTGTATTTTTTAATTTTTAAGAAAGGGATAGAAAAAAAGAGAAAGGGATAGAAAAGTCACAGTTAGAAGTAGTCTGTACAGAGAGTCACCAAGGAAATAGGAGTTGCTGGGTTACTGTGTGACTCTGGGCAACTTCTTTCATTATCCTGGGGTTCAACCTCCCCCTGCAGAAAATGAGACGACTAGGTGAGCCTGGTGGTTTTCGAACCCTTTTTTTGGCCCTGACAGCCGTTCTTTCAATGAATGATTATCTGGAAGTGCACAGTGTGAATAAGCTGATACGGATGAACAAGAGCATTGAGTCCAGGGCCCCTGGAAGCTCGCTGCCCTCTCCCAGGCCTGACCTCCCAGCTCCCAGGGGGCTGCCTGGAGCACAGTTTGAAAACCATTGGCCTGGAAGCTGGACCATTCTTTAACTGTGGGTCTTAATCACATACACTTATGGTTTATCCTTCACTCCTTGAGCCAGTTAGGACACACTCCTGCCCTCCAACAGTGGCCAGCAAAGAATTCAAAACCCATTCAGAACCTGAAAATTAAGCTTAGGTGGCCGAATCTGCAAAACTCAATCCAGAAAGTGGTAACCAGTGCAGAGATGCACTGTCATGAAGGATTAAACTTCCCAAATAAAATCCATCCACGTGGTAGGTGACAGGAAGTTCTAGATCTTGCTCTGTGATTTCTCAGAGAACTGGCTCATCAGTCCCTTTCTCTCCCTTCCTGACTGTATCTGAGGTCCCGTTCAGAGGGAGCTGGGTCATCAGCCACCAGGTTAGATACGATTTAATGCAGCTATAAATTAGAAAACGTTTTTAACATTATTTACATGTTTGAAATATACTCTGACTCTTATTTAAAATGACAACATCACATCTAGAATTCTACAATTATTATGTAAATTCTACTTTTGAGAGTTTCAATTTAAGAGCTTATGATTTCTTACGGAAATAAAATTTTCTAGAATTACAAATGGATACCATATGAATCACAGAAAGGAAAAAGACATACTTATCTACTCTTAAATATTAAATTCCTTGGATGAAATGCCTAAATATACAGGCTATAAAATGGCTTTTGAAGACTGGGATGTTGACAGATTCCAAAACAAGGACAAGGGGCATCAAACCACTGTTTACTTTAAACTCACAGCCTCTTGTCAGCAGGGCCTTTAATCATCAAAGACATTGTTTAATACTCAACTTTGTATACATTCAACTGATTTCCCCAACAACTGCTCTTAGAAGTTCAAGTTGGAGGAAAGGGCAGAGGTTTCCCACTCCCACACTGCAATGTCAAAGAGACAACTGCAGAGAAACACTGTGTCCTGCACCAGAACGCACCCTGGGCGCTCTCCAGAACAAAGGTTTTTGGGGGGCCCTGATGAGACATGCCACGTGAGCTACCCAGTTTATCAAGCTACAGAGGTACACACAGGACTGCACCTCCAGGAAGCCTCTGGGACCCTGCACTTGAGAGGTTTCGCCCAGACCATGTGCCATATCACTCCACGCTTCCGTTCCATTTACTCTACGCTTTCCTTGAGCCCGGTAAGAAACGAAAAAGGGAACAAGTACCTAAGAGGCAGGGAGTTCAAGTCCATCAACAAATAGGTACTTGCAGCTAAGTGATAGATTCAGTTCATCGGTCTCTGGCATGGACGGGAGCGAGCAGGGAGGGGAGCGCACACTTCGAGGGGGGAAGCAGTGCAGCTGAGGCCCTTAGCATAAAGTCAGGCCCCGCAGGAAGAGCGGGCCTGTGCTCATGAGTAGCTGGGGACACCAGCAGGGGCCTAAATCCATCTGCTGTGCACCTGTACGGACTTGCCAATGGTTAAAATATTGCAGCAGGGCTGAACTGGTTGTTAAATATTTTGAGCAGATACCCCAGACATCAGATGACACAGAGATCTGAAAATGAGGCACAGGGGGCTGAACTGAAGATGGCGGGGAAGCCGAAGTGGATCAGGACACCTCAAGGGGACTTAAACAGAGGAAGGTGAAGAAAAGGAGGTTTCATGAGGACCTTCTGGGCAGTGTGGGTCTTCCGCCTGCCTCACCAGGAAGGGCAGGGGGATGGAGTTTCGTAAGCCTGAGCCCGGCCGGGGTGACAAGTTGTAGTTTGCTCCCTGGCAGTTCATGAGAAGTGGCTAGTTGGTCACTTTTGGACAGACGAGCTCTGTTTATTTAGACAGACAGAGCCCGGTCTCACCTGGCTTTGGGGACCCAGACTGAAATGACCAAGGCATTGAGGGTTTTCTGACTAATACTCTCGGATTCTTATCAACCCATTAGCTTCTTAGAAAGTGCTCTTAAGCCTCATGTCCCCTGACACGAATTACCTCCTCTGGGGCGTGGACAGGGTTAGATCAGGGCATCTGAGCAGGAGCAATCGGGACAGAGGTCACCTGCCCAGAGTGAGGAACAGTCATGAGGGGACGTGGGAGGGAGGCGTGCAGGGCTTCCTACAAGCAGTCGGGCTGGGACGAGCAGGGCAGGGACAGGTCCAGGTCCACAGCCAGAGCCAGCTGCACGGTGACCCAGGAATCCTTACAAAAGGAGCCAGGCCCGAGCTCCATGGGAGCAGCCAACAGGAACCAGGTACCAGGGTGGGTGCAGCCCGGGCCGAGTTACCCTGGGGACTGTAACTGGAAACCCTTGATGGTTCACCAGTCCCTAGAAGAGCAATTTCCTAACAACATCCAGCAGCAAACAAGCAAACCAGGAATGCAAGTGGGCTTGGGAACCGGGTGCGTTAAGGAGCTGAGATAGACGATAGCCGTGGGAACACCAGCAGAAACCCGTGTGAAGGCAGGCCGTGCCTCTGAGCAAACTAACGCTCAGAGCAGAGCAATCAGGCTGGGCACTTAGGAGAGCGACTTCCCTCAGTTTGGGACCGTTCCACCTGAAGGTCACTGCTTCGTGGTGACCAGATTCCCAGCGACAACCTGAGTGGAAAACCTCTTTCCCACAAAAGGCAGCTCTGGAATGTTTACAACAAAATAATCAGTTTTCGATGCTGTGCAAATGTCCCCTAGTAACAGCAGCATGAAGGGCCTTTTGTGGCGGGTGAGCCTGAGCCCAGTTATTCCAGTGTCACATAAACACCAGAGAAGGCGCTATTAAATAATCGGGCGGCTGTCCTCCATTGGACCCCAGCGTGATCCTTGCTCCCATCCTGGCTCCAAGATACCATTTTCACTTATTTGTTGGGAAGCTCGGGGCGATCTAGTCCATTTTTAAAACAGTCGTTATGAGTATCGTGAATAATGAATGGACTAACATACAAAAGCCCTGCAGAATGGCCGAGCGTACAGCCAAAGAAAATTGTTCTTAAGTATTTAAGTCTGAATGAAATGGCACCAAAACTTCACATTCTTCCCTAAAACTACCCCCTCTCAATGTGAGCTGTTTGCTCTATCAAGCTAACAAACTCACCTTAATTACTTCCTGCAGCTCCTCATCTCCAGGGTGTCATCTCCTTGGCTATTTCCCAGGTTAGAAAAGAGCAAAATTTTTTTTTCAATGAAAATATGACTTTCAACACTGCCTTTGGATTCACCCCAGCTTTGCCACTTACTAAGTGACATCGGGCAAGTTTCCTGACTTCTCCAAGCCTCCATTTCCTCACGTGTAAACTAGGGTTGATTTCCACTTGTCAGATTTGTCATAAAAACTGAAAGTGGCAAAGTTTGTGAGACTTAGTGTGGAGCCAACAACACAGAAGCCGACAGGCAGCAGGTCTCCGTAAATGGGAGCCATCACTGCTCACGCACCTAGCTCTGCAGAGAGAAAGGACCAGGCACAGACCCCCACCCCAGGTAGCACGTGCAGACCAATGTGTGTGTCTTAAACACATGCTGCAGAGGATCAAGGATCCACTGGGAAGGTCAAGCTCAAGCTGTGTGGGGGGAGGGGGAGCGGAGTGTGCAGAGGTTGAGGTGGGGAACCTAAACAGGATGCATTCAAGGACATCAGACGCACACTCCCAAATCTCTCCTCTTCCTGCCCTTGATTCCAGAAATTGAGACTTTCCTTTAGGTTTAGGCTCAGTGCTCTTAATTAAAAAAAATTTTTTTTTAAATTAAGGTATAATCAGTTTACAATGTGTCAATTTCTGGTGTACAGCACAATGTTTCAGTCATACATGAATATATATATATATATTCACTTTCATATTCTTTTCACCATAAGCTACTACAAGATACTGAATGTATTTTCCTGTGCTATACAGTATACACTTGTTTATCTGTTTTACATATACCAGTCAGAATCTGCAAATCTCAAACTCCCTGTTTATCCCTTCCCACCCCTCTCCCCACTGGCAACCACAAGTCTGTATTCTATGTCTGAATCTGTTTCTGTTTTATATGTAAGTTCATTTGTCTTTTTTTTTTTTAGATCCCACATATGAGTGATATCATGTGGTATTTTTCTTTCTCTTTCTGGCTTACTTTACTAAGAATGACATTCTCCAAGGCCACCCATGTTGCTGCAAATGGCATTATTTTATCATTTTTATGGCTGAGTAGTATTCCATTGTATAAATATACCACAACTTCTTTATCCAGTCATCTGTCAATGGACATTTAGGTTGTTTCCATGTCTTGGCTATTGTAAATAGTGCTGCTATGAACACTGAGGTACAGGTGTCCTTTTAAATTAAGGTTCCCTCTGGATATATTAGGCTCGGTACTCTTAAACAAAGAACTTCCTGTAAAAGCTAACACTTGAAGCTGCAGTCAGTGTTTCCTAGTCTGGTTAAGCTTCAGATTGTTTTGAGAGATTCTGATGGTGACACAGGAAGGCTGTGGACACCTAAGCGACAGGTGGAGGCCCAAGCAGGGAGAGAAAGTGGAAAGAACCAGGACTCTGAGGGCACAGACAAGGAGTGACTCACCTGTGTGTGCATGCCTTACAGAAGCAGCATGGAGTTGAGACCGCTGCACAGGTGTCTGTAACTTACTCTGCACACATCAAATGCCTGACGGTTAGGCCACGTCTCCGGCACTTACACATTTGAACTTTTCTTCTGGGAGGCAGAGAAAATGTGACAATCTCTTCCTCCAATGCTGATCACACTATGGGGCTAAATTCAGGCCTCACCTAATTCGGGGCTGCCTCTGACCCCCAACCCTTATACATGGAACTTTCCAAAGTTATCCATAACCAGCCGTAAGCTACGTGTTTGTGGGGAGGCCCACCACATGCCAGGGCCTAGGCCTCACACACACTCACCCTCATTATGCTGACCCACAACAAGGCAGGTGCCGCGGTCTCCATTTCACAAACGAGGAAACCAACACAGAGAGAAGCCAAGTGACTTGCCCACGGCCAAACCACAGAAAGCAGCAGAACCAGAATTCAAAGCAGACAGTCTAACCCAGCACCACCACAACCACCACCACTGACACCATGCAAAATGGCCATCTCGGCATCGGAGAGCTCCTTCCCGGGCTTAGACCTGTGTGAGGGTTTCCAAAAGAACCTTTTTTTTTTTTTTTGCATGAAATGTCTCAATCTTTAACAAATACTCCAATACTAATATTCCAGTGGTCCATTCACTTTAAATTCATAACAGCTGCTTCCTTAGGGAAGGAGAGGAGTGTAGAGGTAGCAGGATGGGAGGGGAAGAGGAATGGTTAAATGAACTAATAACCTGAGCCTGGAAAGAAAAAGGATAAGGCGTGATCTAATTCTCGGTAGGAACTAGATTAAACTGGAGGCTGACTGACCCTGATTACGCTATGTCCTGAAAGTCAGAACAGAATCTTTACAGGGTGTTTGAAAGTTTTTTCCTCCCTACAGAATGCTTAAGGACAACGACAGGTACAAACGCTACTTACTGCCTATATTGAACTCATCATCCTTAAGGTCCACATTTTCTTAGAACCTGAGTGCTCTTTAAAAATATTTTTTTGCGGTTTCTTAATATTAAAAACAACAATAATACTGCAAAAAATAGTACCAATTGACCGAGCACCCATGTTCAGCAAACATCACGATAGGTCCTTTACATTGTTCCCCGAGTGAAACCTAACTCACCGAGGTAAGCATTTTCATCTCCATTTTGTAGATGGTTCTGGAGCTCAGAGGGGTTAGGAAATATGACCCAAGTAACACAGCCAGTAAGTGGCAGAGCTTTGAATCCAGGTCTGTGGACCTCTGGGTCTGGATTAGGCAATAAACACAGAGAGGAGGGGCTTTACAGCCAGAGATGGTCACTAACTATGCCGAGGAATTATCATTTTAAACTTAGATAATAGACTGTTTGGCAATTTAATCAGGGAAACTTGTAGAAAAGTTGTTACCTAAATCCAGAGTATATTTCCGAAGAGGAATACTAAAATCCCAATTACTGTTACCTATGACACACCACAAGGCCACGTGGCTATTTTCTGAGGTTTTAAAAGAAAAAACAAACAAAAAAACCAATTCTACTCTCTCCCTACTGAACCAAGTGCTCCCTGGCCTCTGAACGCCTCTGGATGGAGATCAGAAAGAGGCTCAGACAAAAAGGCCTCCAGGAAATGGCTCCTGTCGTGGTCACACCAGGGAGGCTGTCCTTTGAAGTCTCTCCCAGCAGTTTTGCTTAGATAAGATGTTTTTCTAACTGAGACAATGAATCATTCCTCAAAGACCTGCTATTAGAAGAGAGAGAAGCAAACTATCACATACCTCCACACGTCAGGATTTTGTTTGTGTTTTAGTGTTAGTTTGTTCTCAACTCTGCTTCTTACCTGGATCCACATCAGAAGAGCAAGGCATAGAAAGGGCTTCCGCAGAACCAAGAGCCTCACTGTTGGCCTCCTGGCTGGGTCTCTGCAACACGTAATCCCTTATGTCATAAACTGATGGCAAGTCCAAAGCACTGCTCTCCTCCGACTGGCCGTCTGGAGTGGCTTCCTGGGCTGCCATGGTCCTGCCATGGAAAAAAATAAAACAGTTCAGTACAGAAGGCATGGCGAACAGGAGCAGCCATTATAGTCACGGCTTAAAGTACCTTAAAAGCCAAACAACAGAACAGTAGAACCAGACTAATTTGCTTTCCTGTTATTAATGGCCTTCCTTGTCTTTACTTTAGATCCAGGGTGCATTTACCATGTTTATTCATCATGAGATACTCAGCACAGAAAGAAACCATGAATAATTCCAGTCGGAAAATAAACTGCATGTCTGATAAGGATGAAATACTGCCCAGCACTAAACTTCAAGGACTACACAGGTACTTAATGAACAGGGAAACTGTCCGATGATGTATTAAATGGAAAAAGACTTTTAAACTGTAGGTGGTGGATGATTTTATTTAAAAAGCCAGATTTTACAAATAAACAAATAAACAAACAAACAAACAAACAAACAAAAACAAATAAAATACCACATGGATTCTGTGTGTATGAAACACACAAACCTATAGCTAGGGAAGAAACCAAGTCTGGAAGGGTGTATTCCAAATTAATTTCAGTGGTAATTAATTCAGTGGTTTCATCGCTGGGTAGTGAGATTACAGGTGATTTGCATTTTCTTCCACGGCCTTCAGACAACTGTTACCATGCCAGGCCCTGGGGATGCAAAGGTGAATGTGACGGAGGCTTCCTTCACGTTGCTCAGGTTGGGATGATCCCATCACAGAGACAGTGTTAACACAATGACAAGGTGGAGAGGAGCCCAGAAGGAGGCAGTAGGCTTCCTGGTGGCAGTTGTCCCCAGGCATGGGGCTTGGCCAGGCCATGGCCGGGGGACAGCATGAACCCCAGAAGAACCAGTTTGGGCAACACAAGCAGCATGGGGTGCCGAGAGTCCAAAGTGAGAGTCAGGGACAATGACACATCGGGTAACTGGGGAGGGACAAACCCTGTGGTCTAGAGTGGACAGCATGGGGCCTCTGTTCTTCCTGTGCCGGCTCTGGGAAGGACAGTAAGGCCTGGATGCTGTCAGCAACTTGGATACACAAAGTCTCTAGCTGAGCTCTGGAGACTTCAAAGGTGGCTTATTGTGTTCAGCATTCAGACATTTCCTGTTAAAAATTGGGTGTTCCTTACCCTTTCTGGGTTGATGTCTACCTGTGGGCACTGGGTTCTCTACCAGAGGGCTCTCTGCAGTGCATCCAGCCCTGCCCAACTCTCTATAAGTTAACTGTAGGCCTGAGGAGATTCCAGACCCTCTGCTCCCCTCTGCCTCTTAAGTTGTTATCGGTAAGTCTTATAGTCAACACACATCCCCAGCCACCATACACCCTGCAGAGGAGTTGCATGGTCAGATCTGCAGATCTGGCAGCTGGACAGCAGGGGGATTTGCAAGGGCCTAAGCCCGGTGGCAGCACTGTCAGAAGCAACAGGAATTCATTCACCTGCAGTGGTCCCAGTGTGAGTGGAAGGACATGTGAACCAGGGCAGGGCGCCACCAGTCAGGAGCAGGGGCAGACTGGGGACATACTTAGGAATGAGAATGAGAGCCGAACTTAGTAACTAACTGGATAAAGGGGCTAAAGAGGAACTGAGAGTCAACAAAGAATGGCAGCTCTGGCGATTGGGTTGCAATATCAACTGAGTCAGAGAACTGAATAGGCTTGGGAGGAGCAGGTATTCCAAATTATGGAATACTATCCAGCTGTTAAAACAACAGAACTTGAAAGATGCATGTTTGAATGACAGAAGCAATTTCAGAATAAGACGAACAGTGTAATAATGTGAGTAGTTAACATTTACTGAGTGCTTGTTGGATGCCAGGCATTGTGCTAATAACAGCTTCACCTGCAACAGCCCTGGAAGCAGGTGATCCTGTTACCACCCTCACTCACAGTCCCACAGTCAGCCTGAAACACAGAGTGAGTAGCTCACCCAAGGAAACCCACCTAGAAGGAGCCAATCTAGGATGAACCCAGCTCCAAGCCCTCCCAGCCTTCCCGGCCTGCACAGCCTCCATTCTGCAGCCCGAGCCACCGCCTGATCAGGCAAAGACAGGGGGTGTACAAAAACAAATCAACAGAGAGACCTGGCAAGACCCTCCTTGTCTGGAGGCACCAGTCACATGCTGTTGTGGCCATTCGCTCAGGCAGAGAGCGAGCCAGGACACCAGCTGATTGCTTCTGACAGGAGTGAAGTGATCAAGGTTTCCCAAAGAAGCAAGAACATCCTGTCTCTTCACACATGCTATATCAGCCAACCAAGCCTGAAGTTTCCGCAAACTCTTCTGCTGCAGGCATCTGTGGCTCCTCCTCCTGCCCACCTGTTACCAAACACTGCCCTGGAGGCTTCTGGAAGGTCAATGAATGACATCTGCATACCCTGCCTGCCTGCAAAGATGCCTCAAAATCAAGCATTAATAGAAGGTACGGCGGGACAGGGAGGGTATAGCTCAGTGGTAGAGCGTGTGCTTAGCATGCACGCGGTCCTGGGTTCAATCCCCCATATCTCCATCAAAATAAATAAATAAATAAACCTAATCACCTCCCCCCCAAAACAAAAGCAAACAAAAATAAAATAAAATATTTATTAAAAAAAAACCAGAAGGTATCATTAGTGATATGAAATGAAAGGAATCCTTTTTGAAAATAAAGAGCACCTTGATGTGATATCTGTCTTTTCTTTTAGAATCACTTATATTAAATGTCAAATATATTCCAAACTGGGCACGTGAGCAAAAAAAAAAGCCTACCAAAAGGCAGAATCCTGTTTATGACAAAGTAAGTACCTGTGCATGTAAAAAATTATTTGAGACGCAATGAATTTACACAGGAGAAAGCAGGCAATAGGGACAGACGAGACCCTTTTTACGGTCTGAAGCCACATAGGCTGGCAAGGAGAATGCAGTGATTATCCTCTGCCCTAAAACTTCTGTTATGTGGTTCAACTTCCTTCTCCAGAAGTGCTTATTTTCCTCTCTTAAAAGTGCCTTAATTACAAATCTAAATATTCTTTCCCAGTCCTGGGGATTATAGGATGCCCCAGGACTGCAGGGACAGTACATAAAGACCTGCTTACCAAGAGAATTCCCATTACCGTTTTCCCAGTACTCTACATATTTGCACAAACCTACCAATACAACTCAGTCAGGGTCCATGTAAAAGAAGTAGTTTAACTTCATTTACTTTTTTTTCAATTAAGCCTCTTTCAGTACTTTAAATGAAAAATTTCAAACAACAGAAAAGTTGGAAGAATTATATAACGAACATCCAAATAGCTACTTCCTAGATTTCTTTATTCTTATTCAATTTATTTAAACAAACAACCTGTTTCTTCTACCCCCAACTTCTGTCAACCACTAATCTTTCTCTTTATCTGTAACAATATATACACACATATATACATTACATATATATAACTTTTTTCAGATTCCACATATAAGAAAAATCATAAAGTATTTGTCTTTCTCTGACTTATTTCATGTAGCATAATGCCCTCCGGGTCCATTCATGTTGTTGCAACAGCAAGATTTCATTCTTTTTTATGGCTTTGTATGCTGCAGGCATAAAGGCTCTCCACCAGATTCTCTCATAACCCCTGCTTCTTCGCACGGCATTGTCTTTCCTTCTCTTGGATAACTCTTCTGAAAAATGGAAGCAGAAGGAACACTTCCAAATTTACTCTACAGTCCAGTATTATCCTGACAGCAAAACTAGACAGAGATATCACAAGAAAACTACAGACCAGTATGATAAACATAGACACAAAAATCCTTGACAAAATCCTAGTAAAATGAACCCAGCAACATCTAAGAAGGATTATACTCCATAACCAAGCAGAACTTATTCCGGAAATGCAAAGTTGCTTTAACATGTGAAAATCAGTCAATGTAATATACTATATTAGTAGAATAAGGGACAAAACCCACAACAGATAAACACACACACGCGTGCGCACACACACACACACACACACAAAATCACTTGACAAAGTCAAATATCCATTCATGATCAAAACACTCGACAAACTAGGTACAGAAGGGAACTTCTTTAATCTGATAAAGGGCATTTTTGAAAAACCCATAGCTACCATCACTTCAAGGTGAAAGACCGAATACTTTCCCCTTAGATCAGGAACAGTTCAATATTTTCTGCTCTCATCACTTCTATTCAACATTGTACAGGAGATGTTAGCTGCACAATTAGGTGAGAAAATGAAATAAAAGCCTTCCAGATTGGAAAGAGAGAAGCAAAACTATTTTCTATTAGCAGAAGACATGATCTTGTGTATAGAAAGTCACAACGAATCCACTTAAAAAAATGGCTAGACTAATTAAACAAGTTAAACAAGACTGCAGGATACAAGATCAATATAGAAAAATCATTTGTATTTATAAACACTAGCAATGAACAATCTGAAAATGAAACTAAGAATATAATTTCATTTACAATAGCGTCAAAAAGAATAAAATACTTAGGTATACTTTTTTTTTAATTTGTAAGGCATGTACACTGAAAACTTTTAAAAATGTTGAAAGAAACTGAAGATGTAAATGAGTGCAAAGACATCCTATGTTCACAGAATGGAATACTATTTTAAAACGGCAATATTGCTCAAATTGATGTATAAATCAATGCAATTCTTAGTGAAATCTCACGTGGATTTTTTTTTTCTTTTTCGCAGACACTGACAAAAATTCGTATGGAAATGTAAGGGACCCATAATACCAAAACAATCCTGAAAACTAGGAACAGAGTTGGAGCACTGATAGTTTCCGATTTAAAAATCAGCTACAAGCTGCAGTAATTATGATTATGTAACTGGAAAAAGGACAGACATGTATATCAATGGAATAAAACTGACTGTCCAGAAGTAAAATGTTATATTTACGCTCAATAGATTTCCCACAGGATGCCAAGACAATTCTGCAGGGCCAGAACAGTCTTTTCAACCCTGGGACAGCTGAATATCCACATACAAAAAGGTAAAAAGGCTCAAGTACTTTGGAAAACAGTTCAGCAGTTCCCCAAACGGTTAGTCACACTTGGGTCGGGAAATTCCATTCCTAGGTGTTTGTCTGCTCAAGAGAAATAAAGACTTATGCCCACACAGATTTTACACGAACGTTCACAGCAGCTTTATTCATAATAGCCAAAAAGTGGAAACAAGCCAAATGTCCATCAGCTGATGACTGGATGAATAAAACGTGGTATATGAATACAAGGAATAGTTTCCAGCAGTAAAGGAATTAAGTTCTGATACAAGCAACAACAAGAACTTTTAAAGCACCATATTTAGTGAAAGGAGCTAGTCAAGAAAGACCATGCATTTTATTTCCACTTAAATCAAATATGCAAACTGACAAATCTCTAGAGACAAAAAGTAGACCAGTAATTACCTAGGACTGAGAGCTCTAGTGAATGGAGAGGGACTGCTAATGGGTACAGGGCTTTTCTTTTGGGTCATGAAAACAGTCTAAAATTAACCTGTGGTGATGGATGCACAATTCTGGGGATATATGAAAAACACTGAATTTTACACTTTAAATAGGCAAATTTTATAATGTGTGAATCATATCTCAAGAAAATTGTTTTTTTTGTTGTTGTTGTTGTTTGTTTTTAAAAAAGGGACCGAACCGCATGTAGCTCCACACGCAGCCCGCACATTCTGGGTCTTGCCCAGAGCACTGGCTGCCGGGACCTCGTGGAGTCCGGGGAGGAGAAATTTGGGCGTGTGCCAGGGAAAGCAGCCATAACTTCCCCATTATGGAGAACTGTCTCATGCCTTGTGGAGACCCCCTCCCTCACCCCCAATCCAAGTCACTCCTGAGTCCACAGAGAAAACTGACCCAGAAAAGGCGCCAGATCTCGATTACACTCACCACCCCGCCACAGCAGCAGCCTCGAACCGGAAGCGGTGGCGCCATATTTGTTATGGGAAAAGCGAAGTTTGAACGGAAGTCGTCGGAACCATCTTTGCTGAGGGCAGTGAAGGGCAAGGGAAGGCAGCTGTGGTCGTGGTGACTGAGGGCAATGAGCCAGCCAATTATACTTTCCCTGCATGGCTAGTTTGAGCAATTTCTAGAGGTTTATTGATAAATGTGCTTGGTGGACACAAAAGGGAACAGGAAAAATATTTTAAAATTTTTGAAACTTAAATGTCTACATTAAAAAAACATAAAAAGTAGAGAGAAAGTAACAAAGAGAATGCTAATATTTAAGTATGTTGCATGTAGTTAGCTGTATACAACTTCCAGAATTGCAGGGCCACTGAGAAGAGAATGAGGGTTATTGTTCCACTTGACCATTTTATGAAGTGTCCTCTACACTCACTGCCTCCTATAGGTGCCTACATTGAGATAGAACCCCATAAATTAGGAGCCCTACACTTAGGATGAATATTTTAAATAACACTAACTGAGCTTTGGCCAACTACATACCAGATACTTTAAGCTTAAAACATCCTAGATGACTTACTGACATTTCAAAGGCAAATTAAAAGATACAACTAGAAGTAAAACTGACTTTCCTTCACATTCAGACAAACCTAACATAGCAACAGTAAATTTCATTTTCCTTCCAAATTTGTGCTTTGAAATCAGTGTATAATTTTGATTTTCACTTTTTTTCCATGTAATATATCTCATAAAAGCATTCTTTCTAAGTAACATGATAGATTGTAACTAGAAAAAGCCTGGAATGACATTGTTACTGTCCTATTTGTTTTAGAAAATGACAAAATTCAAATACAATTGAATAACATTAATTATCCGGATTACTATGCAACCATTAAAAATGATTTTTAAAATAGCAAAAGGAAATCTGAGGTGGGGAGGGTATAGCTTAGTGGTAGAGCACATGCTTAGCCTGCATGAGGTCCTGGGTTCAATCCAGTACCTCTATTAACATAAATAAATAAACCTAATTATCCCTCACCTAAATAAATAAATAAATACATCAAAAAAAAAAAAAAATCCTAGACCATGCATTGCAATCTCAGTTTTCATGTCTCTTTAGTCTCCTTTAACCTCTGTTTCTCAGTCTTTCTTTGTATTTCTTGGCATTGACATTTTTGAAGAATACAGGTCAGTTATGCTGCAGAATGTCCCTCAGTTTAAGTTCGATGCTGTCACCTGGTTCTCAATGGCATTGAACATTGCTGATCACTCCCTCTGTCTGCAAAGCCCTTTTCCCTGTGTTTCTCTGATACCACCTTCTTCCAATTTTTCCCTTTCCTCTCTCAAAAGTCCATCTAAATCTCCCTTACAAGCTGTTCTTTCTCTTCAATGTGGACCTCTCTCAGGGTTTTTGACTTTTGTCCTATTTCCTTCTGTGCAGATGATTCCCAAACTTCTAAG
This sequence comes from Vicugna pacos, assembly GCF_048564905.1. Lineage (NCBI taxonomy): Eukaryota > Metazoa > Chordata > Mammalia > Artiodactyla > Camelidae > Vicugna > Vicugna pacos. The sequence continues at coordinate 19,754,649 of NC_133005.1, forward strand.
CCTAGTTCCCTCCTAAGATTCAAATTAACATATCCTCTAGCACCTTTAACTCAACCTCCCTGTACCTTCTAACTGATGTGCTTCTGTTACCCAAACACTGGGTTTGCCTTTTGGTGGGTGTTGAGCCAAAAGACACAACCAAGCTAAAGACTGGGAGAAGGAAAGATTTATTACTTGCAGCAAGTAAGGAGAACACCAAGATTTTTCCCAAAGCAAAACTGGAAAATATTTAAGCTAAGGGTACATGCATATTCATGAAGGGGCTTGAGCAGAGGCTAATTCAACATAGAATTGGGGCAAAAGTCAACAGGGTCCAGGCTTTAGATGATTGAAGTCATAAGGATCAGTAAAGGTGGACATCCCTTAGGTTGCAATTGATCTGGTGGTTGAACCCTCCAGGGGAGCTTAAATTCTGCAAAACAGCTCAAGAAAGGGCTTGAGGCTAATCTTTACCACTGAAACAGTACTGGGAGTCTTTACAACAGATTCATTATCTTTACTGTTGTAACTTCTCTTACCTGATGACAGTCATTTGTTCCTGCATTTTTTTGTTCCCTTAAGATCATTAATTGTTGAGACCTGTTAAAAGGTAAGCATTTTGGCCAGGCTTAGATCACAAAATGGCTTAGCCCCGAAATGACTTCTTTTATGTCAAGAAAGCCATGCCTGGTTCTTTCTCTGGGGACCCCCCCCCCCCACCGCCATGTATCCCCTTACACTCCTACCCCAGAATCTCCTGTCTCAGTGAGTTGGATGATTTCATTGCCAAAGACAAACTTTTTTCTCCTCCTTCGTTAGCATGTTATCCATAGTAATCAAAGCCTCTCTTGCAGATTCTTCGGTTACCAAACTCAGGTTCACCTGCTCGCCCCTTGAAAAGCCAATACTCGAGAGACAATCACTGATTGGAAAGGAAGGGTTGCTTTATTCAGGAGGCCAGTCACCTGGGGAGAAGATGAGCTCAGGTCTAAAAACCAAATCTGAAGATTCTGCTAGACTATTTTACAGATAGAAAGGGTAAGTTAGGCACAGTTAATCATCTGGGTAGGGGGACAGAGTTAATTATCTTCTACTGGTGCTAAGTCTGACGTTACCATCCTCCACTTGGGTGGAGGCGTTAGTTCCTGCAGAAGAACTCAAAGATATTACATGTATTCCTTGAGGAGGAACCAGGACCTGTTTTATCCCTGCACTGTTGTTTGTTCATTGCTCCTCCTTTGTTTTTGCATTCCCTCCCTTCCCTGATTAGCAGCTGTTTGAATCTGCCCTTTGGAACTCAGGGAACGTCTAGGAGGCTGGACCTCTTTCCTAAAAACAAGAAACAAGGATATGGAGAGCATTTGTACCTGGGAGGGCCCCCTATGGCCCTGTTTGGTTTCACTTTCTCTTAAAGATCTATTGACTTATCTTTTCATTCTCTCTGTCCTCACTGCAGCTTTCTGGGTACAGTTCCCCATTATCCACCACATGGATGACAACAGTTTCCTGACTCCACTGCAGCCAGAGTTTTCTTTTTAAAATGAGGTGTAGTCACCACTCTTGCCCTCAGCCTAAAACTCAGATTTCTTAACCAGGCTTAGAGGACCTCCACTTTTTATCTCCCTTTACTATCCCTCAACCCTCTGAGACAGGAGGGAAGGGGGCAGGGCATAGCCATTCAAGAAATGACATGGCAGTTAACACCAAAATAGTGGAAGATTCAACTCCCAGTAGGCCTTGAGGCTCAAGATGGCGGGAGACTTGACTTTTAGTAGACTTTGAGCTTCATTCCACGCCCATCGTAATATATTAACATGGTAAATGGCACTCCCATAGGCGCCATGATAGCTTCGAGGCTAACCTTGAAAGAGCAAAAGGGTGGGTTCTGGCCCAATTCCCGGGAATCTCAGCCCCTTCCCCCAAAAGTAATTGGAATAATCCTCCCACTTGTTAGCATATGAAGCTACTGAGCCCATAAAAATTAGCAACACTGCCTTGTGGCCTTTTGCTCCCTTGTATTCCAAGAATTCCAACCCCCACACCTCAGGGCCATTCTCTCATCTTTTGAAACAGCCTATACTCTATGCAGTATGTACTTCTCTAAATAAATCTACCTTTATTCAACTATGGCTCACTCTTGAATTCTATTCTGTGCAAGCCAAGGACCCATGCTTGGCAGGACTCGTCCCAGGGGCTCCACTGAGACCTGGGGCACGGCCCTCCTCTCGCCCCACATTTGCTTTTCCTGTATCACTTTTTCTCACCTCTGAGCTTTTACTTATACAATTTTCTACTTTAGGAGCACTCTTTTCTTGTCTTCTTTTGTCTCTCATGCTTCCAATCTCAGTTTAGGGAATTCTTCCAGACACCTTCTCTGACTTGTCAAGTGTGAATTTGCTGTCCCTCCCAGGAAAGCTGACATTCCTCCATTTACCTTGATCACTCTAAATTCCTTTGCCCTTTTTATTTCTTCCACTAGACTTTAAGTGCCTCAAAGGCAAGTACCACGTCTATTTCATACTTGTAATCCAGAGCCTCACATCTAGTGACTCACATGTCAGTGCTCAAGAAAGTGCTGTTATATGCAAGAATGAATAAACCTCTTCCCAAATTTCCTCCTTTCCCCAATCCCCGACCCCCACCCTACTCAACCATTCCATCTTCCAAGAAGTCTAAAAAATGTGACTTCTTTCACAACCCCTGGAGCCTTTTGCCACTGCCATTCTTTCCCTGAAAAACAAGTTTTTTGGCTTATAAACTAATTCTCATTTCATCTCCTGTGGCCTTTCCATGATAAGCTTTATCTTTCTGATGGGCTTCCTGGAGCAAATTTCTGAAGTCTGGAGTGACTTTCTTTGCCATATAGCTTACCTCTGACCATCCTTTTTTCACCACTTTCACTTGGTCAGTGCACAAGAAATGAAAACGAATTGAACTCATCATCAAAACAAAATAGTCAATAATTGGGATATTTAATCTGCAGAGACAGCAAAATAGTTTGCTGCATTCCAAAATGGCCAAAGGGAATGCTGTTTTGCCATTGATTATATAATGACTGTATAAATTGAGTTATGTCACAGTCTTATGAAACTCTTACATTTCATGGTTGATTTTTCTGCCATCAGCTAAGGCAGCTACTTCAGCCAAATCTCTTTCAGCAGAAAGAAGTCACTTTAGGTGAAAGACTGAAATAGCTCTTTCAAAGTGGAGTAATGTTGTTTGCAATGACTTTATCTCTCTTTGTCACTCTGAACCTTGATCTAGTCGCTCTTCCATCTGGGGATTTAGCATAAGAAAGAAGACAGGAAATCTTATTTCAAAAGTTAGGTAATTGATGAATTTCAAATCATCTTATTGTTTTCCAGTCCTGCAGCATTATAAAGCCAAAATGAAGCAATACATTGATAACCAAGGGAAGACAATCAGATAGACTGTAAATTCTCTTACTAGACTAGAAACGCTATAAAGGTGGAGGTGTGGATTTTATTGGCCAATGAATACCAAGCACTGGACAGTGACTGTCTCGTTCAGTACCCTCTTGTATATCTATAATGGACACAAGCTTGGATATTAAGATCTAAAATCAATATTAGCACAATACTAGGGAAATGGTTTCAAAACTGAGTCCCCCTAAAACCAAGTTCCATTACTAAATTTATGATGAATCTCTCTGTCCAAAACTTTATTCCCTTTCTTGTCCCCTCTGACCTCAGTCCTGTGCTAACTGAACACTAGTCACCCAGAGTCAGATGACTAAATTGAGTTTGTCAATAACATCGTTAATGCGCTAAATTGCTATTGTAGACACCATCATTAGTGTACAAACTGAGGTTGTTTCTCCAGGGCAAGGTGAACTCACAGATCCCTGAGCCATGAACCACCTGGCTAGAGAATCTTAAACCAGAAAGATCTTAACTTTCAAAACCACGATTAAGAAGTGTCACAGATATGTCATAGATGATAATCAATCCCAGGCTGTTTGTTCTTCCCCTTTAAAAAGCCCCTAACCCTAAGACCAAGTTGGAGTGGATCTGAGGCTTGTCTCCCACTCTCTTGCTTGGTGTCCTGCAGTCAGTGCTGTACTTCCCTTCACCACAACCCCTTGTCAGCAGGTTGGTTTTGTTGAGCGTCAAGTGAGTGGAGCAGATTTTGGTTTAGTAACAATGTATGCTCCAAAAGTTCGCCTGAGTTGCGCAAGTCTTTGTTTTCCAGTCCTGGGAAGTGTCTTTCTATCAGTGAGAAGGTCTTCCTAAGCATTATACAAACCCCAGAAGGTGTAAGAAAAAGCGTGAAGATTTGACTATATAGAAATGTGAAACAACCCTAAACGCACAGTGGAGCCACAGGCAAATCAGACAAGGAGTGAATACCCATATTATGCAAAGAGGTGGCTCCAGGGGACCTGGTCTGTTCTGTAAGGATGTCCAAGGTCAGCTGTTAGATGGGACAAGCAGGGTTCTAAGGCAGCTGCATGAAAGTGCATAGAAAACTTGCAGTCAAGATACACTGGCCACCTCTGGGAAGTACCTCTAGGAAGTAGGATTGGGTGGGGCTGAGTGAAGAGTGGATAGTGTCATTTTCTACTTTATGTATATACGTATTTTGTAGACTTTTTTTTACAACCAGCACAAATTACTTTTGTAATTCAAAATTATAATGTGCTAGTAATAGTACTAAATAATAGTACTAAGTTCAGTAGAGAGCTCTGGACTGTGCTAAGGGCAAGAATGAAATGGATTTCCACATTTAATCTTTATAAAGGGGGATGGTATAGCTCAGTGGTACAGTGCTTGGCTAGCATGCATGAGGTCCTGGGTTCAATCCCCAGTACCTCCCTCCATCAATAAAATAAATAAACCTAACTACTTCCCACCACAAAACAAAAGACAAAAATAAAATAAAATTTGAGTTGTATTGTTTTTAAAAAATGCTGTGAGTAAGATACTACTATTATGTCCATTTTACATATGAAGAAATCGAGGCATAGAGAATGTAGGTAACTTGTGACAGAGCTTGTAAGTGGCTGGCTGAAAAGCTATTAAAATATATAAACTGCAAAGAATGAGATTGCCTATTATAAAAGGAACCAGGGTTCCTATTCCCAGCTTTAGAGAATAATTTTAAAGTAAATTTTAATTAAACAAAATTTAACTGGTGCGTGTTGAACTCTAAAGTTATTTTTTAAAAGCATTCTTGAAATAGAGCAGACTCAGCCCTGAATTGAATATCTGTGACCCAAATCCTTTGTGTGCTTTAGAAACATGCCTTGTATGTGCTATAAAACCCCTGTGGCAGAGTGCCTCATTGCTAAAGGGGCCATTTAAAGGTCAAGAGAGGGGCAATCATTGACAAAGCATATAAGAGAAGAAATGTGTAATTATAAAGCTTAAATGCTCCAAATCGATGGACAGAGAAAATAAAAATGTAAAGATATCCTTTTCATTGGGTTTATTATCTTCAAGTGGCTCCCTCCTTTGTTGTAAGAGAAGCAGAGTGCTCACTTCCGGTCTGCCCGTGACCCCCAGGAGTCAGCAGCCTCACAGTTCCTGTGGTTCCCAGATGCTCCTGTTCTATAAAAAGGAGGCAATAAAACCCATCTCCCCTCAGTGCCTGAAGGCAGCGTGTGAAACATACTCCCTGTTTGCTGTCAAAGCTTTTGTCATAGCTCCCCACCTCTTCTGTGAAAGAAAGAAGCACTCACCTACTATCCCCCGATAACATCTGGTTATAAATACGCATTATCCAGAAGTCCCTGGAGCAGACTGAAATCCACTAACCTCCAAGGAAGACAACGAGCCAGATGTTCCTGCAGTTCCAAAGGGCAGAGCCAGCCTCTCAGGAGGGTGAAATGGGAGGCTACCTATTAGGTCATTTGAACAGTACAGGCTAGAACATCCCTGCTCCAGGATATCTTTTGTCACATTATTTACATGAAGTTCCACTATTAGAAATGCATTCCTTTGAATCATATAGAGTCCTCCCTCAGAATGAAAATAGCCTTCATATTAGCTCTCCATGTGGTCAGGATTCCAAGTTGAATCATTGGGCATCATGCTAAAAGGCCCCTGGCCCTTGAGTCAGGAGGTGAGAGGGGCCTGCCCAGGAGAGAGGCAGACCATCTCACCCTGGGCCAGCCCTAGGACCCCCAGGGCTCCAGACCTTCCAGGTCAGCATGTCCACATATAAACAAAGCCAGGCTGACAATCGACTTTCCTGCAGACATGAGCTTCCCAGGCAGGAAACCTGGAGACTTTTCCTTCCTCTGAACCCCAGAAGACTGGCTTTTTGGTTTTTGTTTTAAATTACATCATCATTACAGATTTTCTAATCCTTTCCATAGAAAAGCGAGTCAATATTCTGCTCAGATTAAGGATCCCAAGGTCCTTAACAAGAATGCCTCTTCCCCTCTGCAAAATGAACTCACTGCATCCACATTCGTTCTCCTAGCATATAGCCTGCCTCAACTCCGACACCGCCAAACTAGGGCTGTTCCCATCAGCCCTGGGCATCAGGAGGTTTTCATAACAGAAGACTATTCATGTGGATTTAATCTATAGACTGCCTGGGGCCGAGGGGGCGGGCAAAGAGGGAACTAGCAAATCGCACATGTTTGGGCATCTACTGGCCCACAACCAGTCAGTCAGTGGTGAGACAGACACACCCCATGCACCAGCCCCTTCAGAGAATCAGCTCAGAGATTAATAGCATTAGGAAGCATTAGAACTTTGAGCTCTGAACAAGGGTTTGCTCACCCAACCATGTCACAAAAGGCAGTGAGAGTCTGCTCTGAGTTAAAAGTGGTAAGATAAACGTGTTGCTAGTTTCCTTCTAACAGTTCTCCCTAACTTTCCTCCCAGAATCTTCCCAGCTTCTCTGCTTCTCTGTACCTGACATCGCTCACCCGTTTTACCCAGCAAACTTAATAGTGTGGACATGATGTCTTCAATATACATTTAACTGCTTCCCCCTGACGGGTCCTTCATTTCCTCCTTCCTGGATCTCTAGGGAAAAAGTTCTCATGACGATGGAGTTGAATTAAAAGAAAACTCCTTTCCCCGAGGAGACAATAGAAAGTCAAACAACTCAGTTTTCAAGGACTGCCTGGAAAAGTCACTCATGGAGCACAACGGCGCCTTTGTGAATTCACCCTCACCCGCTGCACTCACCCAATAGGGGCTGGTCTTTCGGCGGATTTCTCCGGGCAGTGCAGGCTCCTCCCCTTCACCATGATTATTTCAAATTTCTCTGCTCTCCTCAGCTGCTAACTTGCTCCCTAACGCTGTTAAACATCCAAGCCCCGCCAGATCTGGACCACCTGCTCCTCTTTCCCTCCCTTTAACTCAGAGATAGATGACAGTCCTTTTTTGTCCTTCTATGCCCCACCCTCCCTCCTGAAGTTTCGCAGGACATCACACCAGTGATCTTCGCTCCCTCCCTCCCCTCCTCTTCTCTAGCCAATTGCTCCCTCTCCATTGATCCTTTACATCTCTATCTACATATCCATTCCTTTACCTGTAATACACGTAGTATGTACAAGTTGCAAATATTTCCTCCAAGGTTGTCACTGGTCTTTTGACTTTGTTTATGATTTTTGTTTGTTTGTTTGTTTGCTTAATGTGTTTTCAGCCATGCAAACGTTCTTCTTTTTAAATAAACACATTTATCAATCTTTCCTTTTATTGCATCTAGATTTTGAGTTAGAAATATCTTTCCCCACCCTCAAGATATAAAGGAATTCATACATTTTTCTTCTAGAACTTGTACACTTTCACTTTCACACTTAGATATCCAATCCATTCAGAATTTATTCTTGCATATGATGTGAGATATGGATTCAATTATATAATTTCCACATGGATATTTAGGTATCCCAACACTGTTTATTAAAAAGTTTTATGGGGAAGGTATGGCTCAGTAGTAGAGCATGTGCTTAGCATACACGAGGTCATGGATTCAATCCACAGTACATCCACTAAAAAAAAAATACATTTAATTACCTTCCCCTCCAAAAATTAAAGCAAATAAAACAAATACATTGGAAAAAAAAAAGAATTTTAGCCCCAGAGATTTGAGATGCCATCTTTATCGTATTCTGAATTTCCACACATATTTATGGATTTTCTGTTTTCTCTGTTTAGTTACACGTCTGCCATAAAAACAAAACAAAACAAAACAAAACAAAAGAACTAACCATTTCTCAATCCTACATCCGTCTCTATCTTTTGCCTTGGCTCGCCCTCCCCTTCACAAATTTTTCAAAAGAATTTTCCATGCTATGCCTCCATTTTCTTACCATTCACCCCTCAGTTTCCTCCAATGTGTCTTTCACCCTCATCATTCCATCAGAACATTTGTGCCCGAGTCATCGCCACGGTGCTAAATTCCTTGGGTAGTTTTAAGCATCTTATTTGACATTGTTGAACACTCTTTCTTTGAAATGCTTTCCAGGTTGGCTTTCAGGTCTCTGAAGCTCCTGGTTTCTTCCTTCATCCCTGGCCAGCCTGGTCTAGTTTCCTTTGCAGGCTCTTGCTAACCTACCTGGCCATTCAAAATGCCCACTTCTCACCCCTTTCTACACGCTCTCTCTAGGTCATCTCATTCCTGCCTACAGCTTCAGTTCTAATCAACCCACACCCACCTCCGACCAAGTTCTCACATCTAAGTGAACCCAAGTCTATTTTTCCAACCTCCTTTATGATACTTTTCACTTGAATATTTCAGAGGCATCTCAAAGTCAATGTGTTCAAAACTAGACTCAAGAAAGACCCATTTCATCTGATTCTCATCCTCAAACCTGGTTCATTTTCTTCCTCTCTCACTAAATCACATCACCATCCATCAGGTGAAGAAACCTGGAAACTCAAGTGTCATCCTTGACACGTCTTTCCTCACATCCCAGATCTGAAGCATTGCCAAGTCCTCCTAAAGACTTCTCCTATCAGTCCATTTCTCCCCACAATACATCTTCAACTGGGTTATCCTGACCTCAAACTGGATTCCTGCCATGGCCACCAAATTGGTCTCCATGCTTCCTACTATTACCTCCACCCCCTGTGTTTCATGGTTCACTCAGACGAGTCTATTTGAAATCAAACCACTTCACTTGCTTTCCATTGCTTTTAAGATAAGCCAAAATTGTAACACAGGCTGCAAGAACCTCTGTAGTCTGGCCTCTGATTACCTGTCCCATCATACTCCCTTCCCCATGCTCTCTGAGCTCCACTAAGCAAGCTGACTTTCAGTACCTTTCAAATTCTTCCCCACAGAGGGGCTTCTCCTTTGCTAGGCCATCCTCTGCATCCTTTCCCCATCCCAGCTCATCCCATGCTCTCCCAAACTGGAATCAGTGCTCCCATTATAACTTCTCTGGGTCCCACGTACCTCCCCCCCCCCCCGGAAATGTTTTAATCACGGTTAACCATTTTCTGTTTACATGGGAGATTCATTTTTAATATCTGTGAGGACAGGACCACATCAGTCATTTGTTTCCAGTTTATCCCAATAGATACCTCTGTGCATAGAAAATAAATGAATAAACTCAAATCAACTATATTTCTTTCAAAGTCCTTATTTTCTACACTTTAAACTTTTAAATAAATAAGATTTTGTTTTTCAAGAATATATTTTTACGAAACATGGGACAGCAGCCAAGTGTAGAATCTGATATTATGTCTAGGATATTGCAAATCAGGAAACACGAGTTTTAATAGCAGTTTTAAAAACTTCAGTGGTGAATTCTGAAGAAGGTTTTAAATACTGTGTACTTCCCCAAAGCATGCAAAGTACAGCCACCTTGCTTCTATTTTTTCATTATGTTAATTGCCTTCATGCTCCTCTCTCCCACTGGATGGTCAAATTCTTGATGGAATACCCCATTGTTACTGACTTTTGTGTCTCCATCATGTCCGTCATTATGGACCACATAGAAGGTGCTCAATCAATGTGGAATAAATTGATTAATAAATGTGCAACATTTTATGGCATGGTTATTAAAAGCACTGTGAAGATAATGTGGTGCTAACAATAGTTGAGGAAGAATCGAGGGGATTTCCTCTGCAACTTAACCAGAAGTAAAATACAAGCAGAAGTACCCCAAATAGGATAAGCCAATGGTCAAAGACTTGAACAAGCAGAGATGATGTCAGGTAAAACTATGAGGTACATGTTCAAAGAGACATTAGGAAAAGGCCAAACAGAAAGTTGAAGAGGACACAGGCATCTGGAATTGACAGAATATCAATATAGGCGAGGCTTTCCAAAAGAGCAGTGAGTATGGACAATTTAGAATTACTTCAGTTGTATAAAACAGAAATTTTACTTAAACATGACAGAAGGTTTTTCTTCATGTAAATGAAGTCCAGAGGCAGCTATTCTAGTGCTGATATATTGGCTCCATGACCATCTGGGACCCAGGCTCCTTCTATCTTTGCTTTGCCATTTAAACTTATGGCTTCTCATGATCCAAAATAGTTGCTTTGGTGCAAGCCATTGTCTCTGCCTTCCAGCCACAGAGAAACAAGAAGAGAGAAGAAAGCCAAATACCCAGTTAAAAATTAGGGAGAATGATTAATGGGGGTCAATTAACGGTCTGTGCCTCAGCCTAAAATCAGAAGAACTCAAAGAGGACTTTGTGATGCAGAGAATGAAGTAAGAAGAAAATCTGTGGATTGAGCCGGTAGTCACATTTCTAGTCCCCACACACTGACTGCCAAGTGCTACACAGCTGCATAGGTGGTGACCAAATGAGTGATCCTGGTGCCTGAGGGGGAATCACAGCACCCATTTAATCCCTCACTGGTGCTGGTCAGCTCCCTCCTTCACTCCCACAGAGACTGTTCCAAACCTGCATCAGTCTTCTAAAGCCACTGTCCTCCCTCCTCTCTGAGCTCTGTCAACCCAGAAGAAATGGATGCTTTTAAGCATGGGTGCCTCAGCTTTCCATCCCACATCGACAGCTGTATCTCTATCATTCACCCCTAAACACCTATCTTCTAGATTTTTTGTTTGTTTTCTTTCTTTCTTTACTTCTGTGCCCTTTCTCCTGGTCAAGAGAATTCCTGCCTCTCAGGAACCTCTCTCTATATATATCTGAGAGATTTTGAGATTGAGAGATTACCCTGGATTATCTTGGTGGGACCAGTGTCATCACAAGGGTCCTTATAAGAGGGAGGCAGGAAGTTCGGAGTCAGGGAAGATGTGACAATGGAAGCAGAGGTGAGAGAGAGACACACAGACAGACAGAGATGAGACAGAGTTGAAGATGCTCTGCTGCTGGCTTGGAGAGGGAGGAAGCAGCCACAAACCAAAAAATGCAGGCAGCCTCTCGAAGCTGAAAAACAGCAAGGAAACAGATTCTTTCCTAGAGCTTGTAGAAGGAATCCAGTTCTGCTGACCCACTTTAGCCTCTGACATTAAAAACTGAAAAAAGGACACTTATGAACTCATCTACAAAATAGAAACAGAATTGCAGACATAGTAAACAATCTTATGGTTACCGGGGAAAGGCGGTGGGAGGGGATAAATTTGGGAGTTTGATATTTACAAAGGTTAGCCACTATATATAAAAATAGATTTTTTAAAAAAGGTTCTTGTGTATAGTGCAGGGAACTATGCTCACTATCTTGTAATAACCTTTAATGGAAAACGAATATATGTATGTATATGCATGACTGGGACATTGTGCTGTACACCCGAGATTGACACATTGTAATTGACTGTACTTCAATAAAAAAAAAAAAAAGAAAGAAAGAAAACGGAAAGGTAATAAATTTCTGTTATTTTAGACCACTAAATTTGTAATAATTTCTTATAATAGAAATTGATAGAAACCATTTATTTTTGCTGTTGCTTATTTCAGCAACTAAACAAGACTTTCAGTAAAAAGCTATTTCAGGAAGAATTATTTCTCTAAATATTTATAGACAAGATTGGATCAGTGTGACGGGAGTTGAAATGAAGGCCTGGACAGCGACTTCCGGAAACAATACATGAAGATACGGAGAAAAACAAAACTCTGAGATCACTGACCAAAAAGCAGATTTCCTTCTGCTTAGGACATAAGTACTCACATGGAATGTAACATAAATACACTGCATTTGATACTTGAACTTGTTCAGTTTGTTGTGACAGGCCTGGATTGTATTTATGTAAATCAAAATATGCTTTAAATTTGGCAGGAATCTACTGGCCCTTCTGACCCCAGGTTATAAGAAACAATGATGAATACCAAGTGTCAGTAGACTATTCATGTCTCATGAGCAGTACTGTGAAATTGGGTATGCCCAAATGCTGCAATTCCCTACAGCTGAAAACATGGAACACTTTGCTTTCTCATATCTTTGTTGTCTCATATCTCATAAATTACAAGATTCTCTTGAGAAATGTCTGAATCACATCTTCCATTTGCCCTTTCAGGTTTACTCACTACCCTTCTCCACCCTGCTCTTTACCCTGGGAGGCTGTCCTAACATGGATTCATGCAATAGGCTCTCTGGGCTCCTTGCCTTCTGGCTTGAGAGTTTGGTAAACAAAGAATCCCAGCTTATGACCAAAGGAAGTAAGAAAGGTAAAGAGAGAGTGTATGTTCTTTCCAGTTCTTCCAGTTTCCTCCTAAGTAAGCTGGTCCTGGAATCCTTGATTAAAAGTCTGCTTCTGGGGAAATCCAGCCTCAGACACCATGGTGTCAGGAAACTGCCACCATCCTAAGGATGCGCTCCCATAGTCTTGCTTGTCCTGCCATAGCTGGCCAGACCCAAGCTGCACCCATCAGATTCCCTCTCCCTGGGATTTTGAATTGGAACAGAGAGGATGTTGGTCAGTGCCTGCAGGAGGGTGGGACGCTCACACGCGAACAGGAGCTTTGCAAAGTCAAAGTGTACCTGAGGCAGGAAGCCCCATAAAAAGACTGGCAGGACCCCTAGTCAAGGCTGCTGCTCTCCTCCCACTAGCATCTGGTTCCCTGGCCCAGAGGCTTTATCTCACTTTTTGCCTCTAAAGCAGCTAACTTACACCTAATATCCTATTGGTTCCCTGAGCTCACTTTCCTTCACTCCTGATTGGTTATTACTCTCACTTCTGATTGGTTATTACTCTCACTTCTGATTGGTCCACTTCCCTAACTTCTGATTGGTTCATTCGTAGTACTTCATTTGCATGGAGCTCACTCCTGATTGGTCTATTTCTACAAAGCTTGTTTCTGGTTGGTCAACTTCTGTTGTACTTTATTTGCATATGATGTTGCAAAGTGTAAAACTGGCAGCCTATATAAGGCTTGTGTAAAGTTGTCCCGGTCCGGGTCCCCAACTTTCTTAGTGCTGCTTGGTTTCTCACCGGGATCCAGGTTGCTGTCACAAGTGAACTGTAACACGTTTTACCCCAACATACCAATGGACAGGAGAAGCAGAGAAGGCCAGTTTGCAGGTTGGGGGTGTGGGGTAGAGTGTTAGGGCCTGGGGGGACACACAGAAAGTGAGACAGAGAGAGAGAGAAAGGGAGGTAGAAGAGAAGACAGTGGGCCAGAGAATCAGAAAGGAGGTAGGACTTCCTGTTCCAAGCTCCCTCCCTTCCTAAAGCGCTCCTACGTCTGGCTCCTGGTCTGTGAGTTATGCCAATATAGGCATAATATAGGTATAAATTCCCCCTTGTCTCCTAAGTTAGCTCAAGTAACTTCTAAAACATACTACAAAGAGTCAATTAATCCATAAAAGCATCATAAAATCACACCCACACTCTCAGTGAGCCAGAAAGTTCTGCTCCACTACACTCCCAGTGAGAAGTCCCTTCTCACAGCCCTGAAAGCGCAATGAGTGTTAATCTCCCCACAGGTAAATGAGCAAGTCTTCAACCACCCTCTGGCCCAAAACCTGGCCTGATGGCCTTGCTGGCACACAGAGCAAGATGTTTGTGGTCCAAGACAACCCAGAATGGAACGATTTATGCCCTAATTATTCTGGCTGGAGCAGCACAAACTCACCTAGCTGCTCCAGACTTAGTGATACGTGGCAGTGAGAGGAAGTCAGACGTGCATGAGCAGGAACAGATTATGTTGCTAATTCTGCAAGCTCCCCAGCTCCTCCTTGCTGCCTGCTAGGGCTCCAAATTCTCAGCCTCTTCACCTTCCCTGCCCGGCCACCTGCGTCTGGGTGTCTCCAGATGGTGCTGTTTTGGGGGAGCAGCAGGACTCTGACCAAAAGGGTCCTGTCTTGAGCAGCCTGCCACCATTCATAAAATCCTCATTATTGAGTTGTACTTTTGGTTAAGATATTATTTCCAGAATGTCACTGCTAAAGCACAGAGGTACTATTAAAGCACAGAAAAAAGCCTGGAAACGTAGTCATTGCCGTTTGGGCTCCACCACTCCGGGTAGGCCATGGAGCAGCTCAGTGGCTCCAGGCTTGGTCACCGAGATCCCCACTGCCACTCCACCCTTCACAGATGTCCATCCACACAGATCTGTCCCATGCGGTCCTGCCACCTCGCAGGACATCTTGCATGGGCAGGGGCTGGATCTACCTCCTTGTCTCCCAACGGCAGCATGGAGGCGAGTGTGGCCAGAATAGGGGATCCAACATCACCCTCCACTGTGTGCTGGAAAAAGAAAAATCTCTTTCTCTTCTCTCTCTGGGACAATCCGTATAACTCCCCAAGGGACCACCTCTTCTTTTTCTTTTTTTAAGGGGTGGGGGAATTAGGTTCATTTATTTATCTAATGTTTTGAGGCGGGAAGGTAATTAGCTTTTCACTTATTTGTTTGTTTACTTATTTTTTTAAATGGCGGTCCTGGGGATTGAACCCAGGACCTCCTGCATGCTAAGCACGTGCTCTACCACTGAGCTCTACCTTATCCTCTAAGAGACCACCTCTTCTAAACAAAAGTCTGAGACTGGGGAACGTTTTCAACCCCTGTGTTCCTGGTCAAAACCTGAAAGGTTGTTCTTGCTGTTCCTTCTGAACAGCAGGAAGATTTCTTCTCCCAGTTTTTGGTGATCTGAGAGAAGATATAAGAAAGGGCTTGCATAAAAGAAAGAAGCATTCAAGGGCCTTAAACTCTGCTGAAATTGGATTCATTCATTTGTTGAACAAATATCTGTTGAGTGCCTAACACTAGGCACTGGGAATACAAAAACCAGTCTCCTTTTTTTTTTTTTAAACTTAGAGATGAAAAATGATGGCTATAGATCAGATAGTCACTCCAAGTCACTCCAGTGTCTCCATCTAGGGGCAATTATGCCTTCCAGGGGACATCTGGGGGTGTCTGCAGATATTTTTGTCACAACTGGAGGGGTTTTTGCTGGAGGCTAGTGAGTAGAGTCCAGGAATGCTGTTAAACATCCTCTAATACACAGAACAATCTCTCCATAGTAAAAAAAAAAAATTATCTGGCTCAGAATGTCAATCGAGGTAAGGTTGAGAAACCCTGTACTGAGGCAGTGGTTCTCAAAGTGTGGTCCCTGACAGGCAGCATCGGCAACATTTGGGAACTTGTTAGAAATACAGATTTTTCATCCCCACTGTAAATCTACTGAATCAGAAATTCTGGAGTGGCAGCCAGCATACTGTGTCTTAAGAAGCCCTCCGGGGGATTCTGATGCACACTGATGTTTGAGAAACACTGAATTAAGGAATGAAAGAATCTATCATTACAAAATGAGGCAAATACCCTGAAGCTTTTACCAGTGCTACTCAGAAAGTGATTTGCCCACTCCTGGCAGCATCGGCATCATCACAGAACTTGTTAGAAACAAATTCTTGGTCCTCAGCCTACAACCGCTGAATGATGGGGAGCTATGTAGGGGCCAGATCAAGAAAACCACTAGAGGCCATTCTAAGTAATTAAGATTTTACATGATGGGAAATTGGGGCTTTCTGAATGATTCAAGTTCCAACAAGAAACAGGAATAGGCTGGAGAAAAGATCGGGAAACAGTTGGGAGGTTACCGAGGTAGCTCCCCAGGCAAATGATCCATGGCGGGGGGAGCAGGGGTAGAATGGAGGAAGTACACAAGGGAAAATCTCAGGAAGCAGAGGGCAGAGGATGTGATGATTGATTGGATTAGGGAAGGAAGGTGCGTCCAGAATGCTTTTGATTGCAAGTAACAAAAATTCTCACTTTAGAATGGCTTAAAGAAAGAGGACTTTACTTTTTTTTTTTTTTTTTCATAACAAGAAGTCTAGACTGAGGCCACTTCTGCCTTTGGTTTAGTGATTCAACAATATCAAGGTTGGTGTCTCTGATTCTCTTGGCCTTTCCTTAATATTTGTCACCTCATGGTCACAAGATGTTTGTTGCCTCTCCAGGTATCTTATCTGTGTTCAGGGACAGAAGGAGGAAATAAGACAGAATTTGTTCCTTTTAACGAGAAAGCAAAATTTTTGCAAAACCCCCAGCAGATTTCTATTTATTGGCCAGAACTGCATCACATGACCTTTTATAGCTACCAGGCAGTGTTAGAAAATGTTTATCATCAACCTCTCCATGGCAGAGAAAGAGTTTGGGAAGTGGTATCAAACCCTACAACCTACAGTCTCTGTAAGGGAGGAAGGAGGAAACTAGAATGACTCTGGCTTGAGTGAATCGGGGGACGCTGGCAGCAGTCCCTAGGATAAGGAAGACATGGGAAGAAACAAGTTTGGGGTGGGAAGAATCACCCATGCAAATTCCTTTAGCAGCTAAGGGAACATACAGAGGTCTCTGGGATAAGGACGTGGGTATCTTTGAGGGGCCATAATCCACCCACCACATTGTTATTAGGGCCAGTCCCTTGATAGCACAATTTATAAACATTCCAAACTAGTGAAGAAGGAGGCTCTCTGTGGCTCAACACATCTGCAGGTGATTGCAGGACCCCCTATCGTGTTCACATCTACCAGCAGAAATTTACAGGCAAAGAGCACTGTCACCCAGCAACTCACCAGAGGTACCTTCCCTGTTGGAGTTAAGAATGAGTTTGGAATGGAGTTGGGTGCCAGAGAAAGCAAGAGAAGAAAGAGGAGAAGGAGAAATTGAGGCAGAAAATTCTCTCAGCCAGCTGCACAGAGGGTTTGCACTGAACCTCTAAACAGAAAATTTGGTTCCAGGAGGGAAAAAGGGATGTTAGTCACCAGTGTTACATTTAACCCAAGGAGTCATTTGTTAGTTTGGGACTGACTCTCCAGAGAGACTTCCTGCCTCGGTGAGTCTTTGCTTTGCCAAATTCTCTCCAAGCTTCTCCCCAAGTCTGCTGTTGATCTGACCAACTTCCCTCCCACTCACTCTAACTCCTCTCTTGTTTAGATTTAATATCATCTCAGGTTTAAAGAAGGACTTGTTATTGTCAGAGTGTGTACACTTACCAGTCATTCTCATTTCCTCTATCTTGGCTCTTTGTTAATAAACAAAGCATAATTTGCCCCCCTCACCAGTCTGTAGGAAAAAGGATATTAATTATTTTTGTTCAAACTAAGTAAACAGATTCAAAGGCCAGAGATATTTTTAGCATCTACACTAGCATATGAGAAAAATTAAAAAGTAGTATATGCTCAGTGTGGCACCTTGTACTTTCCAAAGATGGCCACAAATTAGTATCTCCCTTCTCCCTCATTCTTATATCTGACACTCCTTCCATCAATAGGTACAGCCTGTGTTCCTGCCCCTGTAATCTGGGCAAGCACGTGACTAAATGGAACTGACCCTATGTGTGACTTTCAAAGCCAGATCATAAGAGATAGCACAGCTTTTCCCAGTTTCTCCTGAGATGGTCACTCTGGGAACCCAGCCCCTTTGCTGTGAGGAAGCCCAGAGATGTGGAGAGACCAGCCCAGCACAGCCTAGCTGAGTGCTCAGCCATCAAGCACTGCCAGACATGTGAGTAAGCAAAGCTTTCAGATGATGTCAACTTCAAACTGTCAAGTCACTCTCTGCTGTTTGAATCTTCCCAGATGAGGCCCCAAGCATGGGGGAGCAGAGATGAGATATCCTCACTGTGCCCTTTCTGAATTCCTGATCCACGGAGCCATAACTATAATAAAATGCTGGTTGTTTTGTGCTATTAAGCTTGGAGCAGTCTACATGGCAGCCACAGTTACTAGAGCACTCAGGTAGGTTGGATGCAGAAATACAGAAAGACATTCTTGCCAGCAAACACAATAACTTAACAGGATGCCTGAATCTTACAATTTCCCCCCTACCATGCTTCTTAAGAATAACAAATGTCTCAGGGCATTAATTTAATCCAGAGCTGGCCTTTCCTTCTTCCTCCCATGCAATTCATTTTTTCCAAGCAATTCATGTGGCTGGAGTTCAAAGCTGCAGAGATTTCATGAAACTTCACAGAACCCAGAAACAAGTCGTATTTAAAAGGATGTACTTAGTTTTTTCTTCAAAAGTGTTTTTGGGAAATGTAGTCAATGAGGCAACAAAGCATGAAGGAAACTCCTTTTTGGGGAGAGGGAAAGAGCCCGAGGACGAAGATTGAGAGTGAGGCGGCAAATCGTAACTATTCAGTAGAAAAAATAGTCCTCATTTTCGCTTTTCTGAGGTTTCCTCATTCTTAGAATTTTGGAGATTATAGATCTGTCTGAATGGAGCCCTTCTCTGAGGTAGTTTTGGGATCTATTTTGCTAGGTTAAGTCTCGCTTCGACTCTGTCTGCCCTTCAAAAATATTGGTGGACTCTTGAGTTCAGGAAGTAATTGTTTCCTGATAAAGTGTTTTGTGAGGTCAGTTATGTGGAGGAAGCTGTTCATTCTTTTATTCAACAAATATTTGTATTGGCTCTGTTGACGGGACGGAGCACGTGGTTGAGATGGACATTTGGGGTGGGGCAGAGGCATGGTTTGATCAGTCTGAAATAAAGGATGTGTGACTATTAAGTGCTGCAATGCTGACACCAAGGAGCTTGCTCATTTCTCTGTAGAGTCATTTAAACTTACCTTGTGTTCTTTGAAATTCTTTTTAGAAATGTGAAGTAGAGAATTGTTTATTTAATAATTACGTCAGATACTTAATCTTATTAATATCAGCTACTTATTCTTTTGAATGTAACTGCTTTTTTGATGGCTAGCTCAAGAAAGTCAAGGCTGGCTGTCACGTGTGGGTTGATGGATACAGACTGTGAATTTCATGACAGTTTATTAACACTTGATTTCACTCCAACACACAGCTTATGGGAAGAGAAGACTGAGAAAGCATGGATGGTTGAAATCCTCTGACAGTCTCTAAACCACAATATTAACGCCGTCCACCTCTTTCCCCCAGCCTTGTAGGGCAGAAAGCGATTTGCAAATAGGCTGAGTACTGTTTCGTTACCCACCTCTCCCTGCCCTGTTGCTGCTGCTGCTGCTGTTAGTCAGCAAGAAAAAGGTGATGGTCTTTCTGATGATGACTAAGGGCATAATAATCGTCCTCATAACACACTGGCATCTCTAAGAAGGCTTCTGATTGTGTTTCATTGGTTCTATCCCAAGTAGGAGTCAGAACTTCAGAAATATTAACTAACTCCTTTGGTCTTTGTAACAATTTTAAGAAGTTTCTATTATTATGTCTCATTTAAAGATAAGGAAACTGAGGCACAGGTAACACATCTGAATTCATACTAAATAAGTCAGGATTTGACTCTGGCTCCAGAGCCCATGCTCTCAGTCATTACATAATGATGCTTCTAAAAGTTTATGCCACTCTTTATTATTAAAAAAAATACCCCCAAGCAAAAAAGAATTCTAAGAGGCCAAATTGCTGTTGCAATTGGTCTTTGTTCTGGGTTCATCTATCCAGTAATCAACAGAAGCAACAATTCTAGTCTTTAGTAGCTATTTTTACACAAAGAGCTTTAGAACATATTGTTTTGGAGAACCCATTCTTGGAAAGGATGCATGTATGACTAGCAGACAGCACAATCTGATTTGCACAACATTTTCCAGTAAAACAGTTGGTTTTCAGAAGCTGCCAAGGTTTCTAAATCAAAACTTGGGACAATGTTCATAATGGAAATACTCAGAGGCCAGGAAATGGCTAACTTCTCATGGTCATCTGAGGCAATCTGGGAGGACTTAACTGGTTACTTACATATGTGCTATCATTCCATCATATCTCTGTTTATAACTTTACAAACCACCATCTTTGTGGATATGAATGACTGCTAAGGCCAAGTGGAAATTTCAGAATAATCAGAGGGTTCATTTATGTCATCAACATTAGTTGGCTTGTCTGCAGCATTTCCCTTGAAAATTTCCACCATTGCCTCATCACCACCCCTACATACAAACACGCACACACACACACACACACACGCACACACGCACACACACGATGTGATATACGAGAGAAAAAGTCTTGTGTTACAACTTCTTTCATCAAGAGATGGAGTCACTCTTTTTGGTGACTTGAATCTAGATTTGGCTATATAACTTTGTTTGTTCAATGGTACATTGCAAATGGATTACAAACAGAGGCTTGAAAAGTGCATTCCTTTGGGGCTTACCTCTGGTGCTGGGAGCTCTTCTGACATCATGTAAACAAGCCCATGCCAGCCACTGGATGATGAACGACATATGGCGAAGTCATCCTGTCACCCCCAGTTGATATCAAAACAAGTGCTACACAAGTGAGTGAACTGCCTCCCTCTATCCCTTGCTCCATCCCCAAGCCAATCAGCCCACCAACCAGCAGACAGTTGAGTAGGCCATCCTGGGCCATCCAGGCCCAGCTTAGCGGGCCCAGGCAGACAAAAGGCTCATTTGACCAGCAGAACTGTGGGCCAATATAATAGTTGCTGTTTGGGGATGGTTTATAAAATAGCAAAGGTTAACTGCTACTCATCCTTACCTACCCACATGGCTATTTGGGAACCTGTTGTTTTCTTACATGATTTGTCTCTCCTCCCTCCCTTTCCTCACTCAGCCACAGTTGATTGGCTCGAGGATGATGATTGACTCAAGCTTGGCCAATCAGTTTCCACCCCTGGGATTTTTTTCGAACTATGTCTAAGAAAATGAAGTAATCTTCCTCCAAGAGTAGAATTTGCAAGATGTGAAATTAGGGATTTGTTCATAGCCATGTTTCCTACTGGATAGACAATGCTATTCTGTAGTGAATAGGAATAAAACCAGCACAGAGAAAAAGTAGAAATGAAAGATGGAGAGAAAATGCATTTAAATACTTAAACATCATCCCTGATATGGTCACAGTTGGATGAGTTGAGTCTTCCTTGGGTTTCATGAGCCAAAAACTTCCAACTTTTCCCTAAGCAATTTGAGTTGGGTTTCTATCACTGGCTCCCACAAGCAGCTTGATTGATATATCCTGTTATTTGTGTATATTGCATTATTACTTATGCAATAAAGAGATCAGTGATTATATCCTTATGTTCAGTAGGATTTTAGGGACTGTTTTGTTTATCTCTTGCTATAAAACAAGTCACCCCAAAATTAGCAGCTGAAAACAACAGGCATTTTATTATCTCTCATGGATCTGTTGGTTGACTGGGATCAACTAGGTGGTGCTTCTGCTGGTTTCATTTGGAGACTCTCATGTGGCTGTAGTCAGATGGTGGCTGGGGCGGAGTCACTCGGAAGCTGAAGGCTCAATAGTTGAAACATACAAAAATCACTTCTTTACTTACACATCTGGCATCTCAGGGCTCCTCCTCCTGCACATGGCCTTTATCTCCACCTGACAACTCATCTTCCAGGACTGTGTGACAGTTTCTGCCTTTCCAGCAGGATAGCTAGACTATCCTGGTGGCTTGGGTCTCCCCTGAGCTTGTTCTTAGAGATTAAATTTCCTTACGACCCAGGTTTGGAAGCTGCACAACATCACTTCCACTGCTTTCTATTGATCAAGCCAGGCAGTTTCCAGTTTTCCAGTTTCCAGGAGAGGGAATTAGACTCTACTTCTTGAAGATAAGAGTGGCAAAGAAATTACAGCCATTTTAACCTACCACAATAACTCTGATTTTAACAGATGTTATTTAAATTTCAGCTTCAAAGTGTGTGATATTTGGAGACTCAAGGTAAAGAAAACCTAAACTTTAAAAACATTAATGGCCAATAAAAATTTCCCCTACAGCCTCGTATTTCCACATTTATGGATTTTCTTTTAGACTAGCCCCTGCTTGAAAAGGTGATTCAGCTCTTCTGTTAAATATAACTTTCTCCCAAAAGTGAGTTATTTGTGTAATTACATGTTTAATGTTGGCCTCCCTCACTAGCTGAGGGAGTTTGAGAAAGCAAGTACCATGTCTCATCGGCACACAGTGTCTACCTGTCACACGATGAATGCTCCTTAAATGTTTCTTGAATGAATAAATGCAGTGATTCTAAACCAAAGGTGATTTTGCTCCCAGGGGACAATTGGACGGGTCTGGAGACATTTTTTTATTGTCACAACTGGATGAGGTGTTGCTATTGGCATCTTGAGGGTAGAGACGGTGGGTGCTGCTAAACATCCCACAGTGCACAGGACAGCCTCCAACAACAAAGAATTATCTGGCTCAAAATGTCAATAGTGCTGAGTGTAAAAACTCATGATGTGAAATTGATTGTGTTGTCATAGCCTAGTCTAT
Organism: Vicugna pacos; assembly: GCF_048564905.1. Classification (NCBI taxonomy): domain Eukaryota; kingdom Metazoa; phylum Chordata; class Mammalia; order Artiodactyla; family Camelidae; genus Vicugna; species Vicugna pacos. Next base: position 19,777,165 of record NC_133005.1, read on the forward strand.
TGGGAGTCTACTGAGCCATGGATTTCCCAGTCTTGTGTGCGTTATCCCAGTTAATTACCCCTAGTTTCCAGATGATAACTGGTTCCACAGTGGAAGAAGAGCCAGGACTAGAAGCCCATGCCAGCCCTCACCGGCCACCTCCTCCAGGAATCCTCACTGTCCTTCTGCTCCAGCTTCAGAGTGTAATCCTGAATTGGATACAGATGACGTGATACACTAGCTATCTCACATTTGCAGCCCCCAGATCCAATCTGGACCTTTCTCCATTCTTTCTTATGTCCTAGAAGTCTGGCCATGTGGGCTACATTAATGGGCCCCTTCCCTCTGGCTTCCCTTTGGATTCAGCCAAAAAGGGTGATGGTAGAAGGAGAGTGAGGCTGGAGAACTTGCTTTCCTGGATTCCTCCCCGCTGGTTGCTGTAGACTGGCTGCATCCTTCTGCTGAAAACCAGAGCTTCCACCAAGAGGCTACTGCTCTCTAATGTAACTGCTACTGCCTGTTGACCCTTCAGGCCCAGGGCTGTGGGCACCACCCCCCCTTACTAGCCTCACCATGCTGTCCACTCATTTTGATTTCCCTTAATCTGCCCACATCTTTCTAAATAGTCTGTGAAATTCTCATCAGTTACCCAATTTGCATGTGACATCAGTCTCCTTCTGGGAAATACACTGGGAATTGCAAGACTGCCAGATGCTTTCCTTTAAGGAAGACTTTCTATCTCTAAAGGCCTACTGCCTGTCTCATCTGTTGGTTTTCGTCATCTTGGACACCAGCAAGAACCCTAAGCAAGCTGAGGGCACCATGATCATTTGGATAATAGTAGTCTATGGAGTTACTCTACCACGAGTTGAATCCTACAGTTAATGCTCCTTCTTGTCCTTACTATCCACCACTGCATCTCAACACTCCAGGTCCCAGGACTAAATAAAACTAGGTCCTTCCATTTACCCAAGTGCATCGTGCTACTGAGGCTGGCAAGCACCTGGGACTGGTTTCCTGCTGAGTTGCTGTGTGTTGGCCCTGAATGACCCGTCCTTTCCTCACCCTTTGCCCAGCTCTGAACTCTTGGCACCTGCCTGCTGCTGGCATGAAGTCTGCAGCGTCTTTGCCAGGGATGACTGTCTCTCTGGCCCCTGCTTCCCTGCCTCTCTCTCTCTGCAATATCTATATGGTGCAATATTTATTATAATTACTTTTAAATTTGTTTTCCTTATAGATTTCCAATATTATCAGATGCTTTCTCAGGCACCTTAAAAACTTATTCAGAGTCATCTAAGTAAGAAAAGGAGAAAAGAACTCATTTCTATAGCTATGTGTCATATCTTGCTTTGGCAATTACTCTCGCTACATTAAAAAGTATCTCAAAACCGAGCAGTTTAAAAACAACCATTTTATTCTGTTTGTAGAGTCCATGGGTTAGGGTTTCGGGTAGCATGGGAGTCTCTGCTCTATGATGTCTGGAGTCTCAACTGGGAGGACTTGAGGACTGGGGATGATGACAGCTGGGCCAGAAGTCATCTGGAGTTCTGTTCAATCTCGTCTGACTTCTGGGCCAGGATGACACAATACTGCAATCGCCAACCGAAGGGGTAACCTGTGGCCTCACTGTGTGCGGCACATGGCAGCCTCAGTGTTTTCCGACTTCTTACGTGGTAGCCCAGCCTCCACGAGTGAATGATCCAGTGAACAAGGCAGAAATTGCATGGCTGTTTATGAACCAGCCTCAGAAGCCAAAGCAAGTCACTTCTGTTGTTTGCCACTGGTGGAAGACATCACAAACACACCCAGATTCACAGGGAGAGGAAATAGACTGCAACCTTTGGTGACAGAGTGGTGAGGTCACACTGGAAAGAAGTAAATGAGGCAGATGATACTGCTCAGCCATCTTTAGAAAGTGCAGTCTGCCCTAAAAAACCTGCAAAGCAATCGTTTCTTTTAATCTCAGCAACTCAGAGATCAGTGGTGGTTCTCCCACTTTACAGAGAAGGAAACAGAGGCAAAGAAGGTGAGGAACTTGCCCAAAGAGGAAGTGGCAGACTGGCATAGATGCTGATCATTGAATGATAAAGCCTGCTTTTCAAAATATATACCAGGATTACATACAGACATAATGGATGTGTGTTTTCTATCAAGCAGAAACAATATATAATCTTGAAGTCATCTTTAGGCCTTTTCCTCCCTTAAATATAGTGTTAAAGATCTGGATTTCCATGTTTTCCCTGGCTTCCTGTGAAATATGATAACAATTTATATTTTCCAAAAATGGCCAGAACAATATTGCCTGGGTCCTTCTAGAACTTGCAACTCTGCTATCAAGTGGTAGATTTAATTCCTCCTCTCCTTGAAGCTGGGAGGCCTTGTGACTGTCCAGGCAATTGAGCACAGTAAAAAGTCATGCTGCTACGTGACTTCCAAAGCTAGGTCATAAAAACTCTCTGCCTGGGATGCTTGATCTGGGGAAGCCAGCCATCAGGCTGTGAGGAGCCCCAAGTAGCCCAAGGCAGAGAGAGCACATGGAGAAGCCTATGGTGAAGAAACAGATCGCCCAGCCCATAGTCAGCATCCTGCTTCAAGATGTGAGCGAAGGAGCCTTCGGATGACTCCGGCTCCAGCCTCTGACTCTTCCATCTGAGGCCCCAGACATTGCGGAGCCACACAATCCTGTCTGAAATTCTAGTACATAATTATCTGTGAGCATAAGAAATGCTTGCTTAACACCACTGAGCTTTGAGGCCATTTGTTATGCAGTCATGACTACAGGAACACTGTATCATCTCCTTACGGTTTACTGTACTTTATTGGCTTGGGCTGTCTTTATTGGTTTTGCCTCTTCATAGCCAAGTAAGTCTCCCCAAATTATTAATGAAGTGATTCTTGACTCTGACATTAATATAGGATTACAAGATATAGAAGATTGAGAATTAAGATCCCTGACTAATATCAGGAAATCCTTGAAGCTTTTTTTTTAAATTGAAATATAATTGACACATAACATTATATTAGTTTCAAGTGTATAACATAATGATTCAATATTTGTATATATTGAGAAATGACCACCACGATAAGTCTAGTTTACATCCATCAACACATACAGTTATAATTTTTCCCTTCTGATGAGAACTGACTATTCTTCAATTAAAAAATAAATTTAGGGGGGTGGGAAGGGACAGACTGGGAGTTTGAAATTTGTAAATATTATCAGGCATATGTAGAATAGATAAACAAGATTATACTGTATAGCACAGGGAAATATATACAAGATCTTGTGGTAGCTCACAGTGAAAAAGAATGTGACAATGAATGTATGTATGCTCATGTATAATTGAAAAATTGTGCTCTACACTGGAAATTGACAAAACATTGTAAACTGACTATAACTCAATAAAATACAATGTTAGAAAAATAGTAAAGTAATACATTTACATATTCAAAAAATAAAAATAAATTTAAAAGATAAAATATATATGTAAATTTTAAAAAAGATCTGCTCTTTGAGTAACTTTCAAATATACAATATGGTATTATTAACTATAGTCACCAGGCTGTACATTACATTTCCAAGATTTATTAATTTTGTTTTGAACACCTTCACCCTTTTCACCTAGTCCCCCAACCTTTTCTCTGGCAACCACCTACCTATTCTCTCTCTGATTTATGAGTTCTTCCTTTTTTTTTTTTAATTTCTGATGTCTTACAGTATTTGTCTTTCTCCCTCTGACTGATTTCACTTAGTGTAGTGCCCTCAAGCTCCAACCATGTTGTCACTAATGACAAGATTTTCTTTCTTTTTCATGGCTGAATAATATCCCATTGTGTGTGTGCATACACGTGTATGTGTATACATATACATCTTTCACATTTCCCTATCCATCCATCCATCCATCCATCCACATTTGGGTTGTTTCCATGTCTTGGCTATTTCAAACAATGTTGCAGTGAACATGGGGGTGCAGATATACTTTGAGTCAGTGTTTTCATTTCCTTCAGGTAAGTACCCAGAAGTGAAATTATGGGATCATATGGTAGTTCTAGAAACAGGCACAATTAATCAATGGTGATAAAAATCAGAATGGCCTTTGTTGTAATTCTTTAAAATTAACTTTCCAACAACAGTTTGCCACGGAGAACATATTTTGAAATTTCAAACTCTGCCTTGTTTCAGTAGCTTCTAAGTAATCGTGTTCAACTCATCTCTGGGGACACTCCAGGTTCCAGGGAAGACATGAGTCCTGCCTGTTGTCTCTGGTGTGCTTGATACATATAGTATTTCCTCTTCTGGGTGGGGCTCTGGGTACTTGCAAGGGACGCTGTCCTCTTGTTCCCTGCCTCGCCTCTTCTCCAGGGCAGACGCATTTCCAGAGTCTCTCCAGCTCTGTCTGCTCCATGCTGCAGTGTGAGCCGCACCAGCTGGGAACCAGTGTCACCACTGCTGCCACGGGGCTAGGAGTACAGGACAACCTGCAGGCCTGAATACCTGTGGGCAGAACTTCAGTTTCAAATCACTACTCTCACTTTGAATTCTATCCAAAGCAAGACCCCGAGACAAGATCTTGGGTGCGGGTGGTTTATTTGGGAGGTGACTCCAGGAAGCTCAGTGAGAGGGGAGGGAGAAAAGCCATGAAAGGGTAGATTAATATGCAAGTCACAATTTAGGACACTTTGGACTCAGTTCCCCTGGGGACCCTCTAAGAAACTGTATAGAACGTGCCTCAGACATATCACTCCGAAGGATGGGGAAGGTGGCGGGTTTATGCACTGTCGTAGACCGAATCTCTGTGCCCCTCACCCCAAATTTGTATGTTGAAGCCCTAACTCTGGGAGTAGCTGTATTTGGTGGGGTGTCTTTATGGAAATAATTAAGGTTAAATTAAGTCATAAATGTGGGGCCCTGATCTGGTAGGATTAGTGTCCTCATAGAAGAGCCACCAGAGCTTGCTCTCATAGATCTCTCTCTCTCTCTCTCTCCCTCCCTCCCCTCCTCTCTCCCTGTACCCACACTTGCTGAGGAAAGCCCAGGGGAGAACACAGAGAGAAGGCAGCCATCTGTAAGTCCAAAAGCAAGGCCTCACCAGAAACTGAATGGGCCGCTTGGTCTTGGACTTCTAGCATCCAGACCTGTGAGATAATTCATTTCTGTGTTCTAAGCCAGCATGCTGGTATTTTGTCATGACAGCCCGAGCAGACTAAGACCTGGGTGTTCCATTCTCAGTGACTGAGGGTTGCCCTTGAGGGCACTGAAGTTGGCTTGACAAGGTGGGGAGTTTCGTCAGTACATAGAACTTTCCACCTCGGCTGCAAGTGAACTCAAGAGGACCGTGGGAATGTGGCAGGTCCAGACAGTGTCTGCTCTACCGTGGTTTCCAATTTTCGACTTAACAAAAAGCACTGCTGTATTGATTATTCTTGTGCATGTCCCATTTTACACATGTTGAAGACTAAACTAGGACTAAATTTGCTCATTCACACGGAATGGGTGTTATAAATGGCTACGGATATGACCAAATTATTCTCTTAGAGGATTGTATTATTTTACATTCCATCTGCAATGTCTGATTCTTCAGGACCTTTCCAGCACAGCAAGCCTCGTAGGTGGACCAAAGTGTCTCCCTGTGGTTTTCATTTGTAAATTTCTTTTGAATCATTGTCATAGAGCATGAGACAAACGTGATGGGGAAGGATGCTTTCCTGGCTCATTGTCAACCTTAGGTCTTACATCTGTTTTTCACTGAGAGCATGGATAACACAAGGAACCTCAAAGGTTGTAGTGTCTTTGGCCTGGCTGGGGCAGGAAGGAAATCCCCTTAAGTAGAATCTGGTCTTGGTATCATTTGATCTTAGTGGTGGCCATGGAAACAAAGGCAGCAGAATTTGTTTCAAAGCATCAAAGGCTTGGAGCAGATTAAAGCTCAGGAAACCACAGCGAGGGTGGGGTTGGGAGGCAATTGTGCGTGCTGCTGGGTAGCTATGTTTGTGAGCTCACCTAAGTTTCTCCTGCCTTCTCCCAGGAGAGGTGGGATCAGAGACAGAGAAAAGCCATGTGTGCTGTTACAGTGTTCTTGTATTTTTATCTCTGCATTGGGGGCCACTGTTATTTTGCTGGGCTTCACCAAAGACTCTATATTCCTCCAGAAGGGAGAAGGACCATAGCGTTCAAGCAGTTGAAAACATTATTTGCTGTCACCTCCACTGTTCCCATACACAAATCAGACAGGGGATGACTGCGTGGAATGCTGGAGAGAAGTCACAAAGCCAGGCTGGCCTGCACCCCCTTCCTTCCCCTGGATGCCAGTTCTCCCTTGAGTTTGCATCCTGCAGCTTGTAACTCATGTCCCCATAGTCATTGAAGGGACTGTATTCAATTTCTGTTCAGAAATGTGTACTATATGAAACTGTTTTTAGTGACATAAAAATTGCAGTAAGAGAATCAAGGAAGTCCTGGGGCCTTTCGCGGAGAGCTGACATACCAGATATCAGTGGCATTTCTGAACCTGTAGCCTACTCATTCCTGGAAGTCTCCACAGGGTTGCCAGCCAGAGGTATCTTTTTCTCTCTGTCTGATGAGATGAAGTCTTTGTTCCATGCTGATCGCATTACTGGCATGTTTCTATTTTAGGCTAACCTTGAAATGACATGGGTTCTTTGCTAATACAGAATCAAATAATTGCTTTACTTACAGCAGGCCTTCTGATTTCTCTGCTCCATCCCTGGGGCAGGCTGTCAAAAGGACACCTCCAGCATATGGTGGGGAAGCGGAATAGACGCCTCTGTTTTCAGGAAAGGCAGCTACTTCCCAGCCTGGGCACAGCAGATGCCTGTGCCCCTAAAATCTGCATGTGCTGTAGTTAAAAATGACTGTACGTTTCCTTTTTTCAGTGTACTGAGCTGATTCCAGGCAAATATCATCTGACAGAAAGGAACGAGCTACGCTTGCAGCTCAGCCGCATGAAAGAGTCGTCGTCTCCAGTCCCCAAGCCTCCCTCGACAGCCGGCCTCACCGTCTTTCCCTCCCCTTGCCTTTCCCCACTGTGCGCTAAGCACCCCCCACCCCCGACGCCCCTGTTTTTCTAGGCACGGGTTCTAACACGTAGGTTTGGGGATCCCTGTGAAACTGTAGCTGGAGAAAGAGGCAGCCAGGTGGTTCATTCATTGATTCAGCAATATTTTCTGTGTTGTTCCCTTTTCCCACTTAAGTCCTTTAAAATCTTTTTTAGTGGATTTTGAATTAGTCCAAGGATTGAATCGGCACCTGCATGTATCAAATCAGATTAAGCCTGAAGCAAACCTGGGCTTTTGAAAGTAAACACAATTTCTAGAGAAAAATCAAGCATGGCAAAGGTGTTCAGTAGAACTGGTCTAATCAAATAAGGAAATGAATTCCACCTGACTCCTCTTCCTAATTTTAAATTCACTTCTCAAGAAGGAAGCCTGCTCACCTCAATCAACCACAGAATGCTGATCGGCTACAATGTGATAACTAAGTTCTCCCAATGGTATAGACGATGTAACATCCTTGGTACTACTGTTAAACCCATTACAAGGATGAACAGGGAGAGTCAGAGAAGTAATGTAATTACGATTTCACAGGGAGACTGGAAGGGCAGAACCACCTTCAAAGCTCAAACTTCTGGCTTTTATTTATGTATGTTATTTCTAACAGTACACTCCATAATATGTGCTCCTTAAAAAATACTAAAAGTGAATGAATAAATGATTGGCTGAATAAATGAACAAATGAATAAAATCAAAGATGCGAACAAACAAACCAGCAAAATCTTTCTAATAGAGAAAAGATTTAGTCCCAAACTCTCCAGTCAAGATGAGGTCAACAGTTTTTAGAAAAATATTTCCAAGTTTTTTACTTAATTCAGGAAAGATTTGTTCACCTTTTCTGAGAGAAATTTATTGAATTGATTACAGTGTACACATCACTTTTGAGATGAAAAGAATTCAAGAGGAGTTTGGTTGGGTACTGCGGCTTTGACTTCATGTCCCATAACTGAGTGGTGCTGGTATTAACCAAATTGTTAACAACAAAAACAATAATTGGATTCAACCATGCTCTGAATAAAAGCTGGATTATAATTTTGTAATAAATGCTGTGCAACCACACATGGTATCAGTAATGTAGTATTTATAATGACATATAATACAATACACAATTATATTATAATATACAGTTGTTACAGTAGATTCAGTGCCCGTATGTTATAAACCAATAATTGAAAGGAAAGCCAGAATTAAGGGATGAAGTTGAGAAAAGGTCAATCATGTGTCAATTTCTTAAGCCTTTATATTTTGTAGGCTTCTTGAAATAGTTCAAGAAGTGGATTCACCCACCCAGAATGCACCAGCACAAGGCATTCTGCTGGCTTTCCAGCAAGGATGCAGTCGGCAACTGTACTGGCATCTTCATCTCACCAATCAGGTAACGGATAAGGAGGTTAAGAAGCTCACCTAAGGTTTTACGCTATGCGTCAGTAACAAAACCAGCCTTCAAATCAAGCAGCATCAGACACTCAGTGCGACGTGCCAGTTGCATGTTCTGTGAATTGGCAGCCTTGCAGAACTTTGAATGTGACCCTCCTTCTTCTCATATTCTGAATGTTAATGTAACTCTTTGTTTCTCAGAAATTTCCTCTTCAGAGACTAAAGAGTTTGAATACAGTATAAACACATAAACCCCACAAGACAAAGGTTTTTGTTTTTTTTTTGAAGGGATGGCTCTTAGGAGTGGACTTCAGCAAAATCACTCTTGGCCTCCTACATGAGTTTTTGTGCTGGTGAAATCATTTCAAGTTATGCCAGTTTCAGCCCTGCAAGGTTACAAAGAGAGAGAGAGAGACAGCACGTCTGTTTCTCTTTCTTCTCCAATAGCGCAGGCAGCTGATGGGCTGAATAGCACATTCCAGACCTACCTTGAAGTGAAGCCACGTTCCAGGAAAAGGCCTCCCACAGCTCGAGTCCTGGGGCCATGTCCTGATGTGCATTACCCTAGGCACGTGCATGTATTCATAAAGTATACGTGTGTGCATGGTTGTGTAAGCCAGTTCCTTGCACTGTGTCCCGTGGTTCAATTTAAAGTCCATCAAATAGTAACACAAGGCCAACTACTCCCACAGGACGCATGACCCTGTGCGTGGTACCCAAGGCTGCTCAGGGTGCAACAGGCTGCTGTAGGCTGAGATGCATAGCACCCCAGCCCCTCGGGGTCTCAGATGGCTGAACTACATCCTCCACCATCCTCTGGGAATCCTGTCTTCTTCCAAATCAAGAACATAAAAGAGGCAACTTCTAGCTTGGATACAACCTCAGCCAATCATCTCCCTCAGATACAATGAGTGACCAACCAGCTAAGAGAAGCAACTGGGAGCGTAACCTTTACAGTTAGATCCAAGTTCAAATCCTGCCCCTGTCACTTAGTGGCTATGGGACATTGGGCAAGGTACATGATTGCTCCAGCGTCCTAGTTTATTCACTGGAAGCAGATCCTGAGGCTAAGTTTCAAGAGCAAATAATTTATCTGGCTGATGATCCAGGAAACCGACATGGGTGTGGGGGAAATGAGATCAGAAAGGGAAGACAGACAACATAGGACAGGGTGTTGCTGGCGAGGAAGGTACCTTCCTCAACCTTCTAGGTTCTTCTGGCTGGTCTAAGAATTAAACTGACATGAGAGGTTAACAGGAGAAAATGGAACAAACATTTAATGACATGTATATGTGGGAGAGCACTAGAAAAACTGAGTTAACTCACTAAAATCGCTGAAGTCCTCACCTTAAATACCACCTTCAGTTAAAGACAAAAGAGAACGTTTAAGTAGTAGCTTGGGAATTCACAGGAGGAGGGCAATTCCTGGGGATGGAAAAGCAAACGTTTGGTAAATAAATGTGTGCTGGGCCACAAAGAGACAGTGGGACACAGAGTGGACTCTGGTCTCTAGGTTCTGTTCCCCAGCACAAAAAGCCCATATTCTTCGCAGATATCTCCAGTAATAGCCCTAGTCTGGAAATAGCCCTGCTATCTAAATTTTTAATTATTTATTTTTATTGAAGTACAGTCAGTTTACAATGTTGTGTCAATTTCTGGTGTACAGCATAGTTTTTCAGTCCTGTATATACATACATATATTCCTTTTCACATTCTTTTCCATTATAGGTTGCTACAAGATATTGAATATAATTTTTGTATGATACAGTAGAAACTTGTTGTTTATCTATTTTATATATAGTCATTACTATCCGCAGATCTTGAACTTCCAATTTATCCCTTCTTACCTTTCCTGTTGGTAACCATAAATTTGTATTCTATGTCTGTGAATCTGTCTTTGTTTTGTAAATAAGATCATTTGTGTCATTTTTTAAAATTCCACATATAAGTGATATAAGGGATACGGCATTTTTCTTTCTCTATCTGGCTTACTTCACTTAGAGTGACAATTTCCAGGTCCATCCATGTTGCTGCAAATGGCATTATTTGATTCTTTTTTATGGCTGAGTAATATTCTATTGTATAAATATACCACAACTTCTTTATCTAGTCATCTGTTGATGGGCATTTAGGTTATCTCCATGTCTTGACTATTGTAAATAGTGCTGCTATGAACATTGGGATGTATGTATCTTTTTGAATTAGAGCTTCCTCCAGATACATGCCTGGGAGTGGGATTGCTGGATCTCATGGTAAGCCTACTTTTAGTTTAAAATTTTAAAGCCAATTAGAGGAAAGGTCAAAGTTTCCTCCCAAGTCTTTCTTAATCCACATACCAAAGAGATATTTTAGGGTGGCAAGTTTTGCTCCCCTACTGTGTGTTACCAACATGTCACCACTTTAGACAGCTGCAGCTCGATGCCAGTGGGGGCCCTGGGAGATGGTACAGAGCATGCACCTAAGAGTCTTCTCAACCGCAGCACAAAGGGGTTGGGTCTTTATCAGGCATGGATTGAGGGCTGTTTAGGGGCCTGGGGAACATTCCTTGGCATTTGTGGCTTGTCCCCCTCTCTCGACTCTGGAAGCCAGAGAAAACCCTCAGGCAAACAGTTGTAAGTGTGGGCAGTTGGAACTCTGTCCCTGGATCCCAACTATGACAAGTGTGAGGGGATACGGGCAGAGCACTATATTTTCTGTTGGCTCTAAAACCCACCTCTCAGGTCCCACACATAATGCCCTTTAATCCGTGGAAGCTGCTATCACTACAGCCAGAATTGAGTGAGGATGTGGAGAGAAGGTGTGGTAAACTGAGTAACGGCCCCTCCCTCAAGATGCCCACATCCTGATCCTTGGAAACTGTGGGTATGCTAACTTACACGGAAACAAAAGGGGCTTTGCAGATGTGATTAAATTTAGGATCTCGAAATGAGATGACTGTCCTAGATTATCAAAGTGGGTACAATGTCATCACAAGGGTCTTTGTAAGAGGGAGGCAAGAGGGTCAGAATCAGAAAAGGAGATGTGATGATGGAAACAGAGGATAGAGTGATGGGGAGCCATGAGCCAAGGAAGGCAGGCAGCCTCTAGGACCTGAAAAGGGCACGGAAATGTAACCCCCCTGAACCTCAAGAAAGAATGCAGCCTTGCTGACCCGTTTTAAACGTCTATCTAATTAAGCAAGGAGGTCATTACACGCACTGCCTCTGATACCTTAGCAGCCTAAGTAAACAAACCAAAACTTAAGCCTGTAAATGCCTCACGGTTAAGAAATCAAAATCTAAGGGCAACTCATCACAAACAGCCAACTAGTCTTTCCCAACAAAGGCAACCGCTTAAGCTACAGTCAATCAGATAATTTCCTTGCTTTGCTTCCACTTTTTGTCTATGAAAGTCCTTCCCTGAGCCCCTGCCGGTGGAGTCATCCTAACCACTTCCAGTCTGATGCTGCCCAATCCGAATTTATCTTTGCTCAAATAAACTCTTAAAATTTTTAATATGCTATTCTTCGAACAGTTTTGACCTGCAGCACTATAAGATAATAAATTTGTGCTGTTTTAAGCCACTAAGCTGGTGGTAATCTGCCACAACAGCCAAGGGAGACAAATACAGAGTGGTCCCCTAGGGGTAAGACTAGATAACACACAGTAATGTTTCCTATGAGCCAGCACTAAGCACTTGAAATACACTCATTTAATCCATAAACCAACTGTAGGTGTATTTACTAAGTGGACTTTAACTCATTTTGCCATAGTGAATGTCCTTTCATACCTCTTCTTTTCTGTAGCTTTAATGTCAAAAAGCTTTAATTTTATCATTACAGTTTCCTGAAGCATACAACCAAATCTTTTTCAGAAAAAAAATTCATCAAATGGGCAAAAGGAGAAACACAAAAGAGTGAAGGCTGACTCAGTTCTGCCTGAAGCAGGTGGAATAAAAATTGGCCGAGGCTCCTTTAAATCCACCTGATTACAAATGGATACTTTTTACCCTTTGCAGTGTGCTCTGGCTGGGTAAGGTCATTTAATTATTCAAAGGAAGACACCACTGTATTTTCACCGCAGAAGTTGCAGCTTGGACTAAAATCTTACTTCCATCATCTCCAACAGTGAAGTTTCCAGGTTGAAGTAATGATCATGTCAGTGATGTGTCATTCCTGGAGTCCATTCTCTTTGCTCTGCAAGAAAATCTGGAGCTGGGCTTTGGGTTGTAGAAAAATGAAGTTCCTCATTCACTAAAGCTGCATCAGCAGGAAAATCCACTGGAGCCTCTAGGCCAATGAACGTATTGATGTGACTATAAAAATTACCATGAAGATAACAATGCAAATTTTTGTATTCTGGGAAAATTCTTGGAGTTTGGAGAAAGAATCTCTATTAACTTGCCGGTCAGTATGCTATTATTAGTCTTTCTCTCTCTCTCTCCCTTTTCCTTGATTTCTCAGTTATTTCCAAATAATGCCAGATATAAGGGGGAAAGGCACCTACACTATCACCACATAGAGAAAGAAAGACTGATGACTTATTAACAGGAAAGTCATTTAGTCAAGACTTTTAGAAACAGATTAGCAACACCATTAAGAGGGAAAGAAAGGTTTATTTGACTGAATCTTCCTTGGGTCTTTTGGAAGATTCAGGCTTTTATTGTATTAGCTTCCTACCTGTTACTTTATATGTCTTCATTTTTTGGCCATAAATTTCTCAGGGCAAGACCTCAGCTTTATCTTTGTTTCTCCAAATCCCAGGCAGTTCCAGACACAAACATCTTCAGTGCTTACTGAATGGAATGACAAGTTGACTATATACATTTGTATGTGAATATATAAAAGTTCTTACTTTACTGTTGTCAAGTCATTTCAGATTATAGCTGAACACCCAGCACAGAGCCTGAGAGAGGTCAGTAATCACTTGTCAAATATCAACAAAGGCAAAGCTGTGAAACCTGAGCCTCAGCCTCCCTGAGTTCCACCTGAGCCCCACTCACCCCCTTCTCCAGGACTCTCAGAACAGCCAGCCCTACTTTGGTGATTTCATTCACCCATGTGTCATGAAACTGAACTCAACAGAGCTTGGGTCTGCTCACCTGACTCGCAGCAAAGCCAGTCTACTGACAGAGGTTGTGCTGAAGGAAAGTACAGCATTTATTGCAGGGCGCCAAGCAAGGGAGTGGGAGACAAGCCTCAGAGCCACTCCAACTTGGTCTTGGAACTAGGGCATTTTTTTAAGGGGAAGAATAGAGAGTGGGATTAATCATTGTTTTGTGACATTTCTTAATCTAGTTTGAGAATCAAGATGTCTCTGGTTTACAATTCTCGGGCCAGGTGGTCCATGGACCTGGGGGTCCAGTAGCTCACCTTGCCCTGGAGAAACAACCTGACTTTGCACATTAATGATGGTATATATAATAGCATTTTAATGCATTAATGATGTTATTGACAACAGCAAATTTAGTCATCTGACTCTGGCTGATTAGTGTTCAGTTAGTACAAGATTGAGATCAGAGGGGACAAGAAAGGGAATACAGTTTTGGATAGGGAGATTAATCATAAACTTGGCAAGGGAAATATATTTTAGGGGGACTTGGTTTCACATGTTTAGTCACTTTAGTGTCATTCAACAACTATTTCTTGTGCTCTGATGGAGATGTGGAGAAAGATATAGCAGTCTACAGCCTGCACAAAATAGTTCAACTCCAATCACCAAATTACTTTGGCAGTTGTGATGTGGTTCACTTCTTGCATTCTTGTCTTCATAGGTAAATCATCATTAGGACAAGAAAAACACTTCTAGAACAAGAGATACAGGAATAGCAAAGAAACAAAAACAGGGTTAAAAGGAAGAGAGCAAAACACTGGAATGAGGACCACTGTGAGGAAATCCTGCAGCATGAGGGATTAACCTGGAATTGAAAGGGGGAGAGAAAATGTACTTTCTCCTTAAACCCAGAGTAAGAAAATATATTCAAAAACAGAACTACAGAAAAAAAAATGTACATTTTCAACTTGGAAAGGTCATAATGAAATCAGAAGAGGTTTCTTGAGTTTTAAAATCCAAGAGTCTCTAATATCCGTGGGAGTAGTTCTGACATACTTCTAGATGAGGTCATGATTTCTCAAGTGGCCAGAGAGATGTCTCCTGCTGGGTGACCTTGGGTGAGTTGCTTGACCTCCCTACGCTTCCATTTTTGCATCCACATCCTCATGGAGCTGTGATGAATCAATGTTGTAAAGGGCCTAGAATGATGCCCGGCACCTAGTAAGTATACTGTAATTATTATCTGTCATCATAGCTTTTTGTTGTTGTTAGAACAACTCAGCAAAATAAAATTCCAGCCAATCGTCAGACACATTGCTTCACACATACATCAAACAGGCCAAACAAATAATAAACAGCAACTACATTGACCAAAAAGATAAAAAATAAGAAACTTTTTATCTTTGGCCTTTTAAACCATCTTAGACAAACCAGCTACGTATAGTTCAGCTAAATACATTGTAGGGGAGGAAAATCTTCTACTCTCTTAGGTTCAGTACCTGGAGACTGTGAATTAAACTGACAAAAGCCAGATGATGGGACAAAAAATTTACCTTGTATGCATACAGGAGCCAACCAAAGAAGCAGTTGACTTGTCAAATGGTTAAAATTAAAGGCTTGTATACCTAACTTAGTAGAGGAAAGAGAGTGAGGGGAAATGGCTAATATGGGAAGAACAAATAGATTTCTTAAGGAAAGACATATGGGTTTTTAGAAGAATAGATGGGAGGTGTCTGTGATAATGTCTGTCTATATAGGGATGAGTGGTCTTTCTGTCTTCTTCAGAGCCATAGAACTCCCCCTTTTCTAAGAGATTTATAGTAGCTTCATTTCCCAGAAGTTGCTGCTTTCAGTCAGAGACAAGAAGCTTTAAGGAGGCTTTTTTCTGCTTCTGTTGAATCTTAAAAGTCTTCAGCTCAAAATAATCTTTATAGTAACTCGGGTTCCAAAAAAATTAATGAGTACTCAGAATAAGTTTTTTTTCTCCTTTGAGATTATAATGAACACGGTCACACCATAAGTCAAGTCTGAAGTAAGACAGAGAATGTTCTGACACCCTGTTTTGTCATCCAAGATCATTAAACAAAGCTGACCCCTAACAGAAATATAAAATGTAAATTAAAAATACCCCCCAAAATGCTTCTGAAACTACTTTTAAGGAAACAAAGCAGAGCCTTGGAACTTTCTGTTTCTTTTTTCCTCCCTTGTTGCAGATTCCCATTATGGTTCTGGTTGGGTAGTGGACAACATGTGTCACCTGCGGGTGGTCCTGCCCACTGTGATGAGACGGGAGAATTTTCTCCAAGGTGATATTGGTGCTCAGATTGGGCCACCTCAAAATACGCCACAGTAGCACACTGATGATTTTGAATTGAAACTGCTTGAGAAGTAGTCGTTGCAAGAAGGCAATCTGAACCTCTTTTGTCTCCCTGAAAAGCAGGAAATAAACCTCATATGAAAGGTGCACTCCTTGCACATAGAGGTAGAAAATTCAGAGCCAAGAAACTGTACATACCAAACTCATTACTTCTTAAATTTACTACCTCAAGCTCAAACTCTGATTAGATCCTTTGCTAATTTAGCACCCCAGACCTAAGTTCCTCTGTCCTGGACAATTCCTCACAAATGTACGATTTCTTTGTCTGAAAGGTATAAAAACTGCCTACTTTGGCCACTTTTTTGGTCTCATTTCTGTGGGACCTCCATGCATATAAATTCAAATGTATTTCTTGTTCTCCTGTTAATCTGTCTTGTGCTGATTTCCCTATAGGTCCAGTTACAAGAACTCAAGAAGGTGAGGTTTCCTCTTTCCAGACAGTTACCACATTTAGATTCTAAGACAAGAGGAAGGTGACGGATTGGACATGTTACAGTGGCCTTTCTCATTTCTCTCTCTGTCTCTGTTTCTCAGTCTCTTTATCTCCCTCTCAACTTCTCCCTTGTTTCTGTCCAGTCATCCTCACCGGTGTCAACATCATCAACTGTTTACCACAACTGTCTCAGCCCCTCATCATCATCTCCATCTTCATTCTCCCAGCAACTTCTTCATCCTCGTCCTCGCCGCCATCAGTCTCCTGCTCTCTCGATATTATTACCGTTAGCAGGGGCATCTCTTCTGCTTTCAGCCCTGGGCAGTGCTCTTGGAGCTGCTGGGGCACACAGGGCCTCTGATGCAGCCTGCAGACTCAGGTTACAAGAGGCACACAGAAGTGGCTGTGGGAGCGAGACCAGGACCATCTCAAAGAGGGCTTTTCAGAGCGACCAGTCAAATGCAACTCTTTTTAAGGGACACACAGGCTGACATAATCATCAGACTGCGTACCAGAATCATTCAGAATATCCATATATGAACTTACTTCAAGGCTTTTAAGTTAAGGTTTCACCTTAAAGAGCCCAGCCCGCAACACCCAGGACAGAACGTCCAGTGAATCCCCCATTCTGCCCTCTTTACCCTTCAGAGATTTTACATTCATCCCATTCTCCCAACACCTGACGCTCCCAGCACCATCTGCCTCTCAGGTGAAGAAAGGGAGGCCTGACGTCTCAGCCCAAGTTCCCTACGCAAGTCCTGCCAGAGTTCCGGCTCCCGGATGGGATCACCTCCCACAACTCTGCCCCAACTGGGCCTTTCTTCCTTTTTTCTTTTTTTGTCGTCTTTTTGTTTGTTTGTTTTAATTTTTAAAATTTGTTTGGGGGGGACATAATTAGGTTTGTTTATTTATTTATATTTTTAATGGAGGTGCTGGGGATTGAACCCAGGACCTCATGCATGCTAAATGTGCACTCTACTACTGAGCTATACCCTCCCTCCTGGGCCTTTCTGATGACAGTACCCTTGGATGCAGGTGCGGAGATGATGCAGAGGATGGAGAACACCCAACAGATAGATGCTCTGCTCTGTTAAGAGGCAAGTTTCTGAGCATCTCTTTTTCTTGACCTTCCTGCCCTGTCTTTCCCTGGTGTCCCCCCCTCACACCTCCCTGCCGATCCAGAGGAAAGGGATCTTGTACCACAGCTACCACTGGCATCCTTCTTTTTTCCTGGGGCTTTTGGATTTAAATGGGGCCTTCAGAAAAACTCTCCTCTTTATAAAGAAACTGTTTCCTAATTTGCTATTCTTTTTAGCATCCCCGAGGCAAGGCCAGCACTGTCTGCCACCCTTCCCGCTGCCACAAGTGTCTATATTTTATTCTACTGCAGGATGGGAACAATGCTAGAGTGGAAGACAGAAGGCCTGGGCTCTAGGCTTGGTTCCTTTCCTGGCCATTTAGGCATTTACTTTCTCCAAACCTCCGCTTTTTAATCTGTAAACTGGGAACTATGCCACTCTATTTAATGTGAATTATTAATGTTGATATGAACGCAAAGATCAAATAAAACCCTGTGTGTGAAAGTGTCTTTTTTTTTAAATTAACATATAGTTGATAACAATGTTGTGTTAGTTTCAGATATACAGCAAAGCGAAAGTGTTTTGAAGGCCTTAAAACGCTCCACTCATGGGCCAGGGTAATTTATTGAAAAGCAAATTTGTTTTTTATTTTCCACGTGCAGCCAAGCCCTCACCATCTGCGAAGTAAAAGCGGCTCTTCCTATTTCCGGGAAAGGTTGAAGTTCACTGAAGATAGGGGTGGGAAGTGAGTGCCTTTGAGAGAGAGTGGGGAAGTGGTACAGGGTGGTTGTAAGGATGCTCTGGTGCCTTCCCAAGTTCCCCTGTTCGGGATCAAGAGCCTCACCCCCTCAGCTGCCAAGGGGGTTGGCCTGCGGCAGCTGCCTTGACCAAGGTCATGTGCCTTGACCAAGCCCGTGCCCAAAGACCAGTTGCCTCAATTTAGGACAGTTCTGACAGGCCTCCAGCTCTAGGGCTCCAGGTGGGATCAGTTGAGACCTCTATAGTGAGAGCATCACGGCCAGCCTCCCTGTCTGCCCAGACCTCTCTCCTGTGCTCGCTTAAATGGACTGTCCCTGAAAGCACTCCCCAGTGAACTTCCTACAAGCAGCTCTTCCCCTCAGGTACAAAGTGCTAGACCCCATTCTAGCTCTGCCAGCCCCTGGGGATGGAGGCCAGCTTCCCTGAGAGAACGGCTGCCTGCCGCCTCTCAGGGGAAGGGGCGCAGAGAGGCGATAAACATCTTCCTCAAGTCTGCGCCTGCACCCTCTACCTGATCGCCCTCTGGCACACAGGTTAAGTGATACTCACATTAGCTGGCAGAGCGCGTGACCCCCGTCGGAAGTCACCAGACATCTGTTCAACTGCAAGGCTCTGTGTCCTCCTCTGGGCTCACGCCTGCTGTCTTACGTGTCTTGGAGCACAATCTTTCTGGAGTCAACCATCTTCATATTTCCCTTGGCACCTAAATCAACTCCCAGGGTTATTGCCAAAATTCAAATAAACAACCCTGACCTCAGCCTGAACTGAAGGGAAAAAAAAGAGATAACCTCAGATAACCTTTTCTCCCCGTTTTAGGCACACAGACCTTTTAGCACATGGCTCAGGAGAATTTCTATCTTAAGCTATTTATATCCCCTACCCACAAGTCTTGAAATGGAACCTTGTAACCAGCCAGGAAGGACGTGTCAGGGACGGTCATTTATGTCATGGTGCTAACGTGCTGACGCGGACCTCGCTAGTCGGGGATGACCTGGGTGGCCTAGGCACCGACCAACCAAATGGATGCCAGCCAGTCAGAACACATGCCTGTAAACAAGCTGTGCTGGTTTGTACTGGCAGGGCTCTGCCTTGCAGAAACCTGCAACGCTAACTCCCCATAAAACATCCACGATAAGTGCTGTCTTAGTTGGACTCCCCCAAAAACAAAGTCTGAGGGAAGGATGCAAGTGCGGACAATCTATTTGGGAGGTGACCCCAGGAAACAGAAGTGAGGGAGTGGGGACAATGAGACAGGGAGGGAGACAAGCTAACACAGGGTATTAATGTGCCGGTTGCCACTGTGGGCAACTGAGGCTCAGTCTTCTGGGACCTTCTGAAGAGCCAGGGAGAAAGTATATCAGAAGTGTTGCACCAGAGGATGGAGGCTGCGGCATTTACCCATTGACCCCATCCTCTGTTAGATGAACATCGCTCCGGGGTTGTTAATTCCCTTGCACTTTCAAGTTACCTGAATTTCCAGTGTCTCAGAGAAAGCAGAGAGCTTCGTGCTTTAGGATGGATGCTGGCAAAGTGTACCAAACTGACTACCAAAGAGGCACTGAAATCAGGTGAGCTGACAGGGTGTGACATAGGCCATCACAAACATCTTAATAAAAATATAAAGGAAGTGCACCACGATGGGGGCCCACAACCCCTTAAGTCTTAAATGATGGTAAAGGACAGATGGTTTTCAACTGCCCAGCATCCCTTCCTTTGGGAGACCACCTTTCTCCTCATTTCATTGTGACTGTGTTTGTTCTGTGTGGTATGCAGAATTACAGGGCCCCGAAGATACCCACGTTACAACCCCTGGAATCTGTAAATATGTTAGATTACGCGGCAAAGGGGAATTAAGTTTGTAGAAGGAATTAAGAATGCTAATCAACTGACCTTGACATGGGAGATTATCCTGGGTTATCTGGCGAACCTGATGTAATCACAAGGGTCTTTATTATTGGAGGAGAGAGATGGAAAAATGTGAACCAGAAAGAAGACACGGCCAGGATGTTACTGGCTTTGAAACTGGAGGAATCGGGCGGGAGCCAAGATGTGCACGTGGTCTCCAAAAAGTGAAAATGGAGTCTCCTCTAGAGCCTGAGAAAGGAAGGCAGCCTGGCCAACATGCTAATTTTAGCCCAGTGATTCCCATTTTAGGCTTTTGACCTCCAGGACCGTAAGAAAATAAATCTGTGTTATTTCAAGTCACAAAGTTTGTGATAAATTGTTACAGCCGGGATCAAAAACTAATACACTCCGTATGCTTTGATAAGGCTAACTGGGCCAATTCCTCACCCCATTCACTAGTAGAATCATGACCCAGCATCCATCGCCTGGTCCACAGTGATTTATTCAGGAACAAGCATGTAACCCAGGCAGGACCAGACCTTCCCCAGTCCTAATGGGAAAGACACATCCTCTTTAACTGGGATACGTTATGGTCTTTATTGTTCTACACGCAAGGATCCTTGTGATTACATCAGTCCCACCAAGATCACAGCAAAAGAAGGAAAAGCCAGGAGGATGGCTGTCTGTGGGAAGCTTTCCAAAGTCTAGCCAGGAAATGACACGCTTCACATCCACTGATCTTCCTTTAACCGGAGCACAGTTCCCAGGCTCTGCGCAACTGCAAGGGAGGTTGGGGAAAGTGGTCTCCGGGTCCCGGGGGAGGAGGAAAAGGATTTCAAGAACAGTTAGGCATCTCTGCCTCATAGGCTTGGCTGTCAAGATCCTTCCTTTTTAATCCAACTGGAATTTATATTCATACTAATAGAGTCGCCATGAACATAATCACTTATTTAAATAAGCCTGCTCAAATTCTGCTTTCCTGGAAAGAACCCATGGTGACCACCTTCTCTTGAGCTCCTCGACCTAGAATATTGTGTATCAATACTTTTTCTGCAGTGTTTATCAAGGAGAAAGAGAGAAGGGCAGATGCTGAGGGTAAAGGGGGTGCTATCAGAATTTTTCCACCCACACAGTGTGCTCCCCTGCAGATTGTGTACCTGTTGCCAAGGAAGCCTGGCTCTGGCTCAGTGAGGCTCAGTGCCAGAGTGAACCACAGCCAGTCCAGGGGGGCTGGGGGTGTGGGTGGGGGTGGAGGAGAAGGACAGAGGTATACATTTATCACCACAGCATGCACATCTGGTCAAAACCCTTGCTGGTTGGAATTTATTATTAGATAAATGCATATAATACTACATGTCAGACCATGACCCCTAGACTACAGCCACATTCAATAAACTCAACTTTAACTGCAACTAAAGGTGTCAGATTACCACCTCCCCCTCTTTATTTCTCCACATGGACCCATTGGCAGCCTGGTGGACCTCTTGCTTAGAATGTTTTTGAATTCATAAAATAAAATATGTAAGGATTCAAAAGAAACCAATTATGTTGAAATGCTTTATCAAAATATTTAAAAATTAACAAAGGTTTCACACATATGCCTCTTTATTAATGCTCTAAATATCAAAATCTAACTGCAGGTCTAAAACCCAAGATTTTGAAGGAGTGATGAGTCTGCAATCTGGAAATATCTGTGTACTTTAGTAATGACAAGGTCACACGTCCTGCCGATAACACTGTGTTTCGTTACCCGCATTCATCATTGAAAGAAAGGGTCAATTTTAGTTAGAAGTTAGTGCAAACAGAGATAATTTTTTTCCTGTCCAAGTTTATGGCCCTCCCAAATTTTACCCACAGACTCCTGAGAAATCATGGACCCCCAGATTCAAAAGTCTTCGATTATGTTTCCATATTCCCTGCAATAAGTCACATTTTTAAACACAGACTACAAAGGTGACTCACACCTGCTACCCAGCTTTCGGTTCAGATGCCCCACTGCCCCCGCCCATTCCCGGTGCGTTCTCCTCTTAGACACAGCCAGCCAATCAACATTCACCACATGCGACACAATGCTAGTGTTTGTCGTCACTGAGGGCTGACTGGTCACCAACCTCTTCTGTTTTAATTCTTTCTTTCAATTTTTTATTGCAATAAAATACATGTAACATAAAAATTACGATCTTAACCATTTTCAAGCATATGGTTCAGTGGTATTAAATACATTTATATCATTGTGCAACCATCACCAATCATGAATTTCCATAGTTTTTCTCACCTTATGAAATTGAAACTCTGTGCATATTAAACCCTAACTCTCCATTCCCCCTTCCCCCAGCCCCTAGCAATCAGCATTCTACTTTCTGTTGCTATGATTTTGACTCTCCCAGTTACCTCATATAAGTAAAACCGTACAGTATTTGTCCTTTTGTGACTGGTTTACTTCACTTGGAATAATGTCCTCAAGGTTTGTTCATGTTGTACCATGTGTCCAAGTTTCCTTCCTTTTTAAGGCTGAATAATATTCCATTGTATGTACATAGCACAGTTTCCTTATCCATTCATCTGCTGATGGACCGTCAGATTGCTTTCATCTCTTGGCTATTGTGAATAATACTGCTATGGCCTGGGTGTACAAATACCTCTTTCAAACTCTGCTTTCTTTAGGGGCATACACCCAGAAGTGGAAATGCTGGATCATATGGTGATTCTATGTTTAATTTTTTGAGAAATTGCAATATTATTTTTCACAGTGTCTCTGCCATTTTACATTTCCACCAACAGTGCATAGAGTTCCAATTTCTCCACATCCTCGCCAAACCTTGTTATGTTCTGTTTTCGTTTTTTGGTTTCCATAATAACTACCGTAAATGGGTGTGAGGTGGTCTCTCTTTGTGGTTTTGATTTGCATTTCCCTAATGATTTGCAACGTTGAGCATCTTTGCATGTGCTTATTGGCCATCCACATTTCTTCTTTGACAAATGTCTATTCAAGTCCTTTGCCCACTTTGAATTGGATTGTTTATTTGTTGCTGAAGTTTAGGAATTCTCTATGTATTCTGGATATTAACCCTTTATAAGATCTATGGTTTGCACATATTTTCTTCCATTCTGTAGGCTGCCTTTTCAGTCTGTTGATACGTTCTTTTATGCAGACAGGCTCTTAATTTTTATGGAGTCCAATTTATCCATTTTTGCTTATGCTGCCTGTGCCTTTCAGATCATACCTAAGAAATTATTGCCAAATCCAATGTTGTGAAGATTTTGCCCCATGTTTTCTTTGAAGAGTTTTATAGTTTTTGCTCTTCCAGTTAGATCTGTGATCCATTTTGAGTTAATTTTTGTGTATGGGGTTAGGTAAGGGTCCACCATACTCTTTTAAACCATTATCTAATGTAGTCCTTGTGACAACCCAAGGAGGTGGGTAATATATGTACACATTGTATGGCCACCAAGAAGAGCAGTGAAGTCACCTGCCCGAGGAGACACAGCTAGTAAGGAGGTGGACTCAAGATTCAAACCCCTGTTTGTCTGACTCCAGACGCGACTCCGCTGAACATTTTACAACAATCTTTTGCTTGTGTTTTGTGCCTCTGTGTGCATATCTATTTCCCTCTGCCTGGAACACTTTCTCTGGTCTTTGCCAGGTAAGCCCTCCCCCTTTGTAGCAGATGTTACAGGTGTCTTTTTGGTCCCCGCTGGGTCAGGTCATGCCAGCCAGATTTCCAGCTGCCAGCACCTGCACCTTTTTGCCTGAGAGTTTTCGGAAGTCGCTGGTGCCTGCTCCGCAGATACACCTGGCAGATCGGAAGAGCCGGGGAACTGGTGCCCCCCAGGAGAAGCTCCTCAACAACCATTTTATGTTCTCAGGAGTCCACACTGGGGGCTGGGCTCAGCTCAATATTTCTTTTGTTGAAGTCCCCAGTGGAACCCAGCCTCCGTTGCCTATAGCAGGAAGCCACGCTTGAAAGCTTTTCTCTCTTCCTTCTCACCTTCCTCTCTTCCTCATTTGGGCTTTCTGTGATCAATCCCCAAAGAAAGGGCTTGTACCCAAGTCTCTATTGCATGGCTGTTACTGTCACAAATATAACATTTTCCTTTTTATTGTTACTTCCTGGGGTTGTCTGCTTAGGGTGTTTCATCCTGGTCTCAATCCATCTGTCTGTATGTTACTTTTGCAAAATGTGTTCTGCTATTATTAAAAATACAAGGGAGGAAGGTATAGCTCAGTGGCAGAGTGCTTGTTTAGCATGCGTGAAGTCTTGGGTTCAATCTCCAGTAACTCCAATCAAATAAATAATAAACAAACAAACCTAATTACCTCCCCTGCTAAAAAAAATTTAAAAATAGAAAAAAAGAAATACCAAAAACAATATTGTGAAGACCACAGTGTATCATAAATGTTTATACTTGCTTAGTTATTAAAAATACAACCAGACCCCACTACTGCTTCACTGGATGGTCCACATTCAAGGTCTTCTTACGATCAGAAATCAATCTTTTTAACTAAATTTGTCCTGCTTCAGCCCTTTGTTGCCTCTCTGAGGAAAAATAATCCAATAATCTAGATAGATTTCATGCTGGGGCTATAGACTTTTATTTCCTCATTTTCTCTACTACATTCTGTAACTTCCTTTTTTTTGCCCCCCAAACTCCTGGTCTGAACTCAAAAGCACTGGTTGGCAACCAATTTCCGTTTCTTGACAAAGAAAGTCTTGTTTACATTCAGAGTTTCCTATTCTGTTACATAAGGGTCCAACAGTCATTTCCTCCTTATGCTGTACAAGCAGTTTATATCAAGCTGCGTTTACACACAGCAACAGAACAATTGCAGAAATCTTAGGATCAGAGTCCTTCTGCACAGCCAGAGCCTAAACGCAGAATGTTCTCAGGTATATGTGAAATCTAACAAACAAAAACCAGACTTAAAGAAAAAGAGATAAGATTTGTGGTTACCAGAGGTGGGGATAGGGGAAGTGGAAGAAGGTGGTCAAAAAATACAAATTTCCAGTTGTAAGCATTAGGGATGTAATGTACAAAATGGTGACAATAACTAACACTGCTGTCTGGTATATATGAAAGTTGTCAAAAGAATACATTCTCATCACAAGGAAAAAAACCATTTTTTTTTCTTTTCACTTCTCCCTTTTTTGTGTCTCTGTAAGATGATGGAGGATACCATAACTTATGTGGTAATCATTTCACAATATATGTAAGTCAATCATCAGACCTTAGCATCTTACACTTACCCAGTGCTGTATGTCAATTACATCTCAATAAAGCTGGGGGGGAAAAGCATGTCAGGTTTTGAGGGCCCACAATTTACCCTCTATTTTCAAAGAAAATAATTTTGAGTGGTGGAGTTATCTGTAATTAAGTTGTTTTTTCTGTTTAATTTTCTGTATTTTCCGAAATTTTGTAATGGTCATGTTTTACCATCAGCACCTTCGGAAAACCTCTTTTGGGTTAACAGATCACCTCCAGGAAACTAATTGTGAGAGGCTGCACATGAATTCATGGCATCCAATAAGATCCATGTCAACCAGGATTCTTTGGTTGCAAGTAACAAACCCCAACTCTAATCACGGTAGACACCAAAGTGGGGCTGGGAAATGTTACTTCCTTGTGTAAGCAGAAAGCACAGGGTGCCAACTTTTTGCAATTCATCCACACAGAGTGAACATTAGTAGTACTAATATGTCCTTCATGATAATTGTTTTGTCCTGACTTCACTGTCACTCTTGGAAATGACAAGGCATAGGGATGTAAAGAGTGCTCTTGCACAGGGAAACGCAAATTAAATCAGCAGTGAGCTCTGATTTCAGAGCCATTAGACGGGCAAAGTTTTCAAGTCTGATAATGTCAACTGTGGTCAGAGTGGAAAATCAGGAACCGGGCTTTTACACTCGGCCTGTGGGGGTGAAAAATTGGAATAATTGCAATAGGGAGCAACTTTGCAAAACTTAGTAAAAATTAATGTGGGCATAATGGCAACTCAACAGATATACTTTTATACATATATGACCAAACGAGTTTCTTGCACATGAAACAGCAGGACCCGGTGGGGGTCCTCCCTGGTACAAATCCTTTTCTTATCCCCTGTTTCTTGTTTGTTACAAAATCAAATGGCTTTGGTTATTCCAACTGCCTCCCAGGAACGGGGGTGGGGGGTGGTGCGAGGAGGGGGGACATTGTGCAGTAATTCACAGAATGTTGTACTTTCATCTGGAATGAAGTGGAAATATCACAGCATTGCTCCGAGACATGAGAAGTCAGATTCATGCGGTAGATGACTCCAATGCTTACACTGCTGAAGTCATGTGGAGAGTCTCCAACTGGTTCTCCAATCTGTTTTCCTGGATTCCCCGGAGACTAAGATCTATTTTCTCAGGGATATTGCAGTTCCTTCTCTCCCTGTTGTTTATGGTTCTAGGAGCCAATTTACTTTTTTGACTTATACTTTGTTGTATTCCTCTTCTTTGTAAAACTGCAGTGAAGACTCTTCTAAAACCCCCTGAGAATTGGTATGATCACGTTCGTTCCTTCCATCAGAAGAATCCCTGGACAATGCCCCAATTCAGCGGGAAGCAGCCAGAGGAGATGGGCACCCATTTCCCTATTTCCTTGGAAATGGAAGGAATGAACCAACAGCAGGGATTTGAAAGAGCAGAAAACTAACAAGATGGCTATTGAGTTGTTCAAGCCTGTGCTTCTAGCTAAACTGATCTTATGACTAACACGTTCCTCACCCCACCCCCCATGCAGTCTTTTCTTAGAAGAACTTATCCTTTTACTCTAGAGGTCTGTGCGGTGCCAACTGGTGCCTGACGAGGCCCTGCGGCCCTTGAAGTTCCAGCCCTTAGGAATCCATCCGCTCCTCTCTGGAAGATAAAGTACATCCTTTCCTGACATGTGTTTGCCCTAGCAAAACCTACCAAAATTAACTGCCCTGGGTAATGTCTAAACACACAGTGAGAAACTCCAGACTAATTGGTCTATCTCAAACCTATGTCTCCATCTTATTGGAGTCATAAATCCCACTGCCTTGCCATATACCAAAGCCCTTCCCTCACTTACAGCCAATCAAAAATCTGTTCCCCTGTCCCTCTTGTGTTCACAGCCCCTTCCTCTGTAAGAGACCCTGCACATTCACCCCAGTGCTCACACAGGCATCTCTTGTCTGTGGCCCACTGTTGCCTATAGCAGCCGTTAAAATTTTCTTTGTCTCTTAAAATTTTCTTTGTCCCTGGTAAATTCTTTTGCTGCCCATGACACCAGCCCACCATGTCCCTTGACAGTCTTGAAAGAAGGTCATGGACTGAATCTTGAGAAAATGGGCAGACCCTTCTAAATTCCTCCATAACAATAGCAAGTTCTTATCAGGATGAAAAGAATGTAGCCCCGCTCACACCCTGACTGTTATACCCTCCTGTTCCCATTTTTCTATAAAACCCAGGGCCCTTACCCCGAGGGGGGCTCACAGTCTTTACAGGATTAGCCTGCTGTGACTCGCTTTGCCTGGCAAAGCAATAAAGCAATTCTTTTCTAATTCTCCCAAAACTTTGCCTCCGACTTTCAATTTAGCTGTCAGGGTACAGAGGCAGGTTTTTCGGCAACACACATTTGGGTCAGGCCATGTGGACACCAGCCTGTTCGTTATAGCATCACTTGTGACAGTAAAATGATGGAATACTGTAAAGCAGTTAAAATGAATGTATAGATTAGAACTCCACTTTTTTTCAATGTGGACGGACATCAAAAACATGATGGTGAATGAAAAAAGCAAGCTGCAAAAGCTGTAAAAGTATGATACTATTTAAGTAAATTTGTAAAGTATACAAGTAGTTTTGTTTTGTTGTGGACACATACTCCCTGAAACAGAGCGGGGTTCTGTGGGATCCTCCCTGGTGCAGACCCTTTTCATGTCCCCTGTTTCTTGTTTGTAGGAAATAGGCTTCATTCAGCTTCCTTGACCTTCCCTGAGTTCAAAGGGGCAGATTCAAACTAATCAGAGAGAGAACAGAGACAAGGGAGGAACCGTCAAGAAACAATAGTGCAGCCTCGGGGCAGGTCCCGGTTCCTCCTCAAGGGATACACATAACCGTATCATTGAGTTCTTCTGCAAGAACTGCGGTCCCCGCCCAGGTGGAGGATGGCAACTTCAGGCTGAGCACAAGGTTCTTGGAACACCGCCCTATGACCTCACCACCAGCCAATCAGAAGAAAGCCACACACCCAGAGCCCTGACCTCCAATTTTGCCTGTGAAAACTTTTCCCCGAAAACCATCTGGGAGTTCGGGAAGGGGGTGGGTTTGATTGTGAACTAACTGTTCTCCTCGCTTGGCCCTGCAATAAACATTTCTCTGCTCGAAACTCCAGTGTTTCAGTTTGTTTGGCCTCACTGTGTGTTGGGCACACAAATTTTGGTTTGGTAACATCTCCGGTTGTTAGATCCACCATTCTGTCTCCTCCACCACACTCAGGCCCTGGGAGGCCTTAGGGACGTCACTCACGAGCCCTCTTTTCTCTGGCTTTAGTTGAGTTCATCCAATGGGGGGGCACCAGTAGGAATCTGAGGGGAGGAGGAAGGGAGGCTGGGTATTAACTCTACCCCCTGCTCTGCCCACTCCCTCCCTACCGGGCAGGCTGCAGATCTGCAGGGGCCGTGTTTATTCACTGAAGAGTACGCTCCTGTGGCCCCATCCTTTGGCTGCAGTTCTTTCTCGCCCTGTAGCAGGAACCTGTCTTTGTTCCTTGAAGCCCAGGCGAGACCATGACTCCCTTGAGTTGCTATCGCCAAAGGGCTTCACCGTCCTTTGCTGAGTTCCCTTACCACCGCCGACACATTTGCAAATAGAACTTAGCTCAACTGCCCAATTGTATGTACCTGCCGAGATTCTGAATGATGCACATGTGTATGTGGGGAGATTTAAAACTATGCCTGTAAATGTTATACACTCAGCTCAGAAGGCTGATGATCCCTTCAAAAGGAAGTGGAATTGAGGATGGGGAGGAGGAGAAGGGAAAGGTTTAGCTGTATCTGAAGGTTTTTTTTAAAAATAAATTTAAAGAAATCACATCCGAAGCTATTACATAAAAATATTTAATTCAGTTAAATCTGGGAGGTTAACACATGGATGTTATAGAGTGTTTTGATTAAAATCTTTCTGAAAACATTTTCTTTTAATAAGGAGCTTTAGAAAGTGCAATGCTTCCTCATTCAGGATGAAGCAAGAGTGTTACAGGAGGCCCAAGGTTCATGGCACCCTCACCCTGGATACTCTTCTCACCAGCATGTCTTCCAAAGACACAAGATAAATCCTGCACAATTGGATGAGATCATTCCATCTTCTTTGCTTGGAGATTGTGGAAAAGTGTAGAATTGCAATTAGAGCTATGATACCTGATGAAAGCGAGGTAAAATTGGCCTCCAGTCAAGTCTAGAAGCCATCACGGTAGGTGACAGCCATGACTGCCAACCGAACAGATCATTTGTACCTTCTACAAATCATTGTTAACCAAGGCCTCAGCGCATTTGTTTTCATATTGCTAAGGAAGTTTACTTGTGTAGCCAAAATAGCAACAGAACAGTATTGGGAACTGCACAGTTGTTTGACTTCCTTGAGTGAAACATTTGTAACTCTAAATCTTAGAGCTTAGAGTCAAAGCCTGTGTTGCCTTGCCTTAGACACTGTTCTGTGTGTGTGTCTGTGTGTGTGTGTGTTCATGTGCAAAGTGTGTGTCTGTGTGTGTGTGTGTGTTCATGTGCAAAGTTGTGGTTTTAAGATTTTAAAATACTTGTATTTCTTTTTAAAAATTGAAGTATAGTCAGTTTACAATGTGTCAATTTCTGGTTATAGCATAATGTTTCAGTTATACATATGCATACATATATTCGTTTTCATATTCTTTTTCATTATAGATTACTATAAGATATTGAATATAGTTTCCTATGCTAGACAGTAAAAACTGGTTGTTTATCTAATTTATATATACTAGTTAATATTTGCAAATCTCAAACTCTCAATTTATCTCTTCCCACCCCCCTGTTCTCCTGGTAACCATAAGACTGTTTACTACATCTTTGAGTCTGTTTCTATTTTGTAGATAAGTTCATTAGTGTCTTTTTTTTTTCTTTTTTTAGACTCCACATATAAGTGATCTCATATGGTACTTTTCTTTCTCATTCTGGCTTACTTCACTTACAATGATGGTCTCCAGTTCCATCCATGTTGCTGCAAACGGCATTATTTTATTCTTTTTTATGGTTGAGTAGTTTTATTGCTTCTTAGAGTATTTGCACAATGTACCTTTATTGCTGTGAAAAAATAAACACTACAAAGTGTGAAGTTGACAGAG
Organism: Vicugna pacos; assembly: GCF_048564905.1. Taxonomy (NCBI): domain Eukaryota; kingdom Metazoa; phylum Chordata; class Mammalia; order Artiodactyla; family Camelidae; genus Vicugna; species Vicugna pacos. Next base: position 19,807,471 of record NC_133005.1, read on the forward strand.
TAAGTCCTGTGGCTGTCTCAGTCTCACCCAAGTCCCTCCTTTTCCCAGAAACAGACACTGCTATTCAATGTGGTGTTTTTCCTCCTAGACTGTTATCTATGCATGTAGAGGCATGTGCATATAAAAATATTATCTTTAATATTAAAGTTTTGAAATCATTCTTGATGTTTTACCACTTGTTTTTCCCATCGAGTATTTGAGCGCTAGGAGTATTGATAGATTTCTATGAGACAAGTACAGTTCAAAATTCTCTACATGCATCGATCTGCTTAATTCCCCCCCTCCCCCGTCATATCCCTAGGAAGAACATACTATTACTTTTCCCATTTTACAGGTGGGAAAGTGGAAGGATAGAATGCTTCACTGAGCGTAGACAGGCAGGAAGTGCCAGCACCATGATTTGAACCCAGGCAGGCTGGTGTTAGAGCCTTTTCGCGGGTTACCCCCATGCTATATTGCCCTCATATTTAAGATTGTGTCCTGTCACTACATATAAGTCTTCCTAAAACTTGTTGGCTGCTGCATGGTTTTCAATAGCATGGAGGAATCGTAGTTTACAAAACCATTCTCACACGCCGGACATTTGTATTGTTTCACAGTGTTTTGTGACTCACGCCTCGTCTTGAACATTCTCTTTGTGCACACGGGTAACTATTTCTCTGGGCTGGGTACCTAAAATCAGAATTTTAAGGGTCTGCACACTTAAAGTGTTGACATAAAACACTAAGTTCTCTTCAGGAAGAGAATTTTCAATAGATCATCTCCTCATAGACACTGGATACTACTAGCCTTTTAAATTTTCCAAGAGAATCCACATTCTCATAAACGCTAGATATTACCAATTTTTAAAATATTTTTTAAACTGATAGGCAAAAATGACTTTTCTTGCTGGTTGTAACATCTATATCCTTGGTTTGTAGTGAGACTGAGATTTTCATATTTGTTTATTTGAAAATTTTTATTTCAACTTCCATACATTGCTGTTATCTGTTGTCCAATTTTTACTGGGTTCTCTTTTTCTTTTTGATTTGTGTGGTGTATATGTATATAATTTTAAAATTCTTTTTTGGATATGCATATTCAAATATATTCTCTCAGGCTAGCCCTTGTCTTTTAAATTCATTTTTGGCATCTTCAAGAAGTATTTAATATTTATAAAGACAAGTTCATTGGTCTTCTTTTTGGTTTCTCAGTTTGAGTCTTTCTCACTTTCTCACCTTTAGAAAAAATACATAAACATATAATACAGGCTTATTATAGAAAATATAGGCACTACAGATAAAAATGAAAAGTTAAAATCGAGTATAATTCTATCCCCCAGATACAAACAAAAAATGCCATTGTCTTGTGTATTTCCTTTTAATATTTTAAATATAAGAACAGATAAGAGGATATTTTGTGGTTGACTTTATTCCTTTCGTAACTATGTAAGTTTAAAAAGGTGAAACTCTAAACATTCTTAGAAACAATGAACAGTACATATATGTAAATTTTAAAAATATGTACCGTATATTGTGTATATGTATTTACATGCAATATATTGTATATGTGCAGTCAAATTGCAAATTCTACTTAATAAAACTGAAAAATGAAAAAAATAAATATTAAAAAATTTTTAAAGAAAGAACAGATAAGAGGGAGGTTATAGCTCAGTGGTAAGTGTGTGTGCTTAGCATGCATGAGGTCTTGGGTTCAATCCCCAGTACCTCCATTAGATAAATAAATAAAGCTAATTTTCTCCTCCTAAAAATAAAAATAATAAAAATTTTAAAACACTTTTTAATGAAAAAAAGAAGAACAGATATAGTTACACTATTAAAAGAAGAAGAAAAAGAAAAACCTGCATCATGTTTTTTAAAAAGGTTCTGACGTAAGCATTTTTAGTGGCTAGTGAACTGTTTTAAGACACTTTCAAGACCGTGTAGTTATTATTGTACACCAAGGAAAGCTCTCCATCCTTACAATCTGGGCGGGAGAAATGCAGAGGGGACATTTCCAAGCTGCTAGTAAAATTAACCTCTTTTATTTCAAGGTGTGGGGAGGCTATCCAAACCAGTATAGGCAGTGCCATTTGTTGGGGAGAGGTCTCTGCCCCTCAAGAACCCTCTGCCCCTTGTGTTGTAAATGGGTAACCAAGGCCCTCAGGATCCAACCCTTCCTCCCTCCATCACAGCCCCATCTGAGCACTTGAGCCCCAGTGTCACCTGGAACTTTGTCTGAGTCCCAGATTCTCACGGGTCTCATTTACTGTCTTGCTGGAGCAAGGCACAAAAGAGGCTGAACACAAAGTTCCCATTGTTTTCAAAGGAGACTTTGCACTCACTGAGCTCCCGCGGCTGTGAGAAAAATCTATGACTTTCAGCCTCTAAAGTTAAAGATAGGGGGCATTTTTTAGTTTAAAAATTGCATTTTAGGAGTATTGCTTTACTCTCATGTCCAGTTCTGACATAAACATCATTATAACAACGTAAAGGGGAGAAAACAATCGTTCATCAATTCACAACCACCTGTTTTCATTTTCAGTGCCTTCCCACAAAAGCAGTATGTTTAAAAAAAAAATTCAATTTTTCCCTTCTAACTTCAAATCACTCAGAGTACAGGACCGATTCTCTGCCTGTCCTGTGTCCATTTCTATTACACGTGATCTCTCTCTGGCTGGTAAGTCCCTCACAGTTTAACTCATGTATATTGTCAATTCATTGGAAAGTCTAAGTTAGAGAGGTATTGAAAATTTCACTTTCTTCAATCACATTTTCAACCATGCTCTTTTGAGTCTCCCTTCCCATTCTTGGTATCTATAGAGGATGCCATCAGTGACTTGACCAGATGGCTCTCACCATTCACACCAAGTGTTTCTTGATGCAAGCACTTGGATTTTCCACCTGAGCTAACTCTAAGGAGGGCAAGGAATTAACACCTCTGGGAGGACCCCTCAACCAGTGACTGATGAGAGCTGGTGAGTAAGTACCCCAGCTCCCTCGCCCCTCATGGAGGACAACTCTGAGGTGTGCTCCCAGAGGTCCTTGTGGAGTTGAGGCCCAGTTGTCCATTCTTTACTAACATATTCATGGCTCCCTTTCTTTCCCTATGTTGCTTCCCTCCTCCCCTACAGGTGCTTCCTGGATCATCTCCCAAATAAACTGCTTGCAGGCACATCCTTGTCGTCTGGCCTGCTTCTATGGGAAGCCTGCAACAATGTGCACACAATCCATTCCCAATTTCTGGCTGTAGCTAGTGGGACCCAAGCCGGGCACCTGCCTGGGCTGATCACATTCTTTCTCCCTGGAATCTTGTACTGGAAGAGAGAGAATGCTGATTGTTGTCTGCAGGAGGTTGGGGGCTCTCTCAAGTGAACTAGGGAACTTTGTGGCGTTCTAGTGTTCTAATGGGTAAGAGAAGCTAAGAAAGCCCACCTGAGGGGAGAGAGGGATGGAGGAAGGAAGGGAGATAGATGGAGGGGGAGAGAGAGACAGGATGGACAAGAGAATCAGAAGTGAGAGCCAGGCTCACCAGGCTCAAATCAAGCTATCAGCAGGGTTGCATTACCTTCTGAGGCTTTAGGGAGAAATCTGTTTCTTTGCTCATCCAGTTTGTTGGCAGAATTCAGGCCCTTGCATATGTGGGATTGAGGTCCTCTTTTTCTTTCTTGCCTGTGAGTGAGGGCTGTTCCTACATTCCTTGGCTCATAGACCCCCTTTCTCTACATTCAAAGCCAGAGATGATGGGCCAAGTCCCTTTCATACTTCAAATCTCTCCTGTCTCTTCTTCCATAGCATCTCTCTGACCAACTCTTCTGCCTTCTTCTTCCACTTTTAAGGGTCATGGGACTACATTGGACCCACCCAAACAATCCAGGATAATCTCCATATGCAAAGGTCCATAAACTTAATTCTATCCACAGAGTCCCTTATAATGTAGGTCTGTAACTTGCACAGACGTAACATCAGGGGTTAGAGGTCGACATTTCTGGAGGGGGCATTATTTCCTTTACCATAGTGACCCCAGAAGAGAGCGTCAGAAGAACCACCCAGCTGAGCCCAACTCAGAGGTTGACACGCAGAATCATCAGCAAGTAAAATGGGTAGTTTCTGCTAATGGAGCAATAATGAACTGACGCATCCTATATACAATAATATCAGGTCACAAACAGCCAAAAGAAAATGTGTTTGGAACATGTACTCAGAATTCCAAAGGGGTCCCTCAAGCCTTAAAAACTCTCAGAGGCAAAGTTCTCAGGGTTCAGTTCCCTGGCACAAACTTCTTGCTGCTAAGCTGCTTCCCAAAATGGGAAATGGGTGATAAGACTTGGGAGTCCAATGGACTCTCAAAGGACATTATCAGTAAAATCTAGAAGTTGGACCCAGGGGGTCATTAAATGTCTGCCTGTGCTCCATGCTTTCCTGATTATCTCACTCCTGGCTTCATGGTGAAAACCAGTAGTGCTGACAGATGGGTCCTTTCTGGGCTGCCACGGGCCCTGGAAAGTGTGGGACACATTTCACTTCATCATACAGCATCAGTTGAAAAAAAAAGTTTTATTGTGAAAAGGCAAAAGCCACAAGATCAGGGTGAGAAAGACAAATGCACGATCTTCAGTTTCTCATCAAATCAAAGAGCAATCTGCCAGAGCCAGGACAGCTGCTGGACACAGCATGGGCCCCTTCCAGTGAAATGACAGCATCCAGGCTCTGCTGCTCATTGGAATGAGATATTTGGCCAGGGGAGGAGAATGCAATAACCCTCATACTACAAGGCCCCCAACTGCCCAAGCTGCAAAGTACTTGGCATTCCCAGACAATTTCATTCAACAGCTGACATCTCAAATCCAAGCCACTTGGCACTAGCCTGCGCCGTAGGCAGGAGGGAAGTTTTTCCACTAGAATAGAACCCACAGCATGTCCACCAATGCCCTGGCCCTGGTCATACCTTCCTTGAGATATGAAAGGAGGTGGGACTGCCTACTTCTCTGTTTACTAGTTTTCCCTTTCCCTGCTTCCTTAACTGATTAGATTCTGCCCCCAATTCTGATTCACGGTCAGGGAGGTGATGGTGGGAGGCACACCGCCAACAAGCCAAGCTCCAGACATGAGCTGGGTCTCCTACGATTCAACTCAACTCTGACAGGTAAGAGTTCAGTCCTACAAAACTGTCTTTCCTCCCCAACTTCAGACACCCATTGCAAGCCCAGGTAACTACCCGCATTTCTAACTGGATATAAATCAGAGGTCCCCAGGATCCTCTCCTCAGGTTTGATTAACTTGCTAGAGCGGCTCACAGAACACAGAGAAATATTTCACTTGCTAGATTACAAGTTTATTATAAAAGGGTATATACCAGTTTACTATAAACTCAGGAACAGCCCTACAGAAGAGATGCATAGGGCAAAGTGTGGGAAAAGGGCGGAAAGTTCCATTCCCTGTCTGAAAGAGCCACATTCCCCAGTCTCCATGTGTTCACCCTATTCTTTTGGGTTTCTATAGAGGCTTCACTACACAGACAATTGATTAAATCATTGATTAAATCGTTGACCACTGGTGATCAATTCAGCCTCTATCCTCTCTCTCCTCTCTGGAGGTCAGACTGGATAAAGAAGATGTGGTGTAGACATAGAATACAAACTTGTAGTTGCCAAGGGGCCAGGGGGTGGGAAGGGACAGACTGGGATTTCAAAATGTAGAATAGATAAACAAGATTATACTGTATAGCACAGGGAAATATATACAAGACCTTGTGGTAGCTCACAGTGAAAATAAATGTGACAATGAATATACGTATGTTCATGTATAACTGAAAAATTGTGCTGTATGCTGGAATTTGACACAACATTGTAAAATGACTATCACTCAATAAAAAAATTAAAAAAAGAAGAAGAAGATGTGGTGAATATATATAATGGAACACTACTCAGCTGTAAAAAAAGAATGAAATAATGCCACTCACATCAACATCAATGGACCCAGAGATCATCATACTAAATGAAGTCAGAAAGTGAAAAACAAATACCATATTACATCATTTACATGTGATATCTAAACAAATGACATAAATTATCTTATTTACAAAACAGAAACATACTCACAGACACAGAAAACAAACAAATGGTTTCTGGGAAGGGGAAGGGTTAAATTCAGAGTTGGGGATTTGCAGATACTAACTACTATGTATAAAGTAGATAAGGTGGGGAGGGTATAGCTCAATGGTAGACTATTTGCTTAGCATGCACAATGTCCTGGGTTCAATCCCCAGTATCTCAGTTAAAAAAAAGTAAAATAGATAAACAGCAAGGTCCTACTGCATATAGCACAAGGAACTATATTCAGTATCTTGTAATAACCTATAATAAAAAAGAATATGAAGAGGAATATACATGTATAACTGAATCACTATGCTGTACACCAGAAGCTAACACAACTCCACTTCAATCTGAAAAAGTAAAAATAAAAATCTCTCCCTGTAAAAAAAAATAAATAAATTATAAATTAAAGTCACCTCATGGAAATAACAAAAGGCACCTTTGCACCTTTTATCATTTAGGAAATTCCAAGGGTTTTAGGAGCTCTGTGCCAGAAATGGAGACGAACACCAAATGCATATTTGTTCTTTATCACATTAACTCATCCTGTGTGACACTGTAGAATTGGTCCCTCCCCCTCGTATGACAGGTGTCAACCCCAAAGGGTTCCACCTTGGTATGACATTAGCTTTAAACAAATATACAGATTTCCTCGTGTCATTTAAGATCAACTAAATTAGAATTTCCAGGGATGGGCCCGGGAGCTGGGATTTTTTGTGTGCCGTGGGCCTTGTTTCCATCTGGCAAAGCTTATGGACTCCTTCTCGGAATCAAATTTTAAAAATATAATATAAAAACCCAACAGTAGTTGATTGAGGCCTGGGATCAGGAAAGGAAACACATCAGAACATTCGGGGGTGGCAGTGATGTTCTATACTTTGACTGTGGTGACAGTTAAACTCTTTGTTGAAGGGTGGAGCTACATTGCACAAGAAGAAGGGTGGACTAGGAAGGAGGGTGTTAGTTCCCCTGAAACCTGAGAGGAAATGTGTACAGATCTGCTGAGATAGGGCCTCTGAAAGGGCTGGCTGCCAAGTGTGCAAAGGGTTGAGGGGCCTGGGTGGTACTCAGGAGCTTTGGCCAAGAGCCCTCCCCCCAATGAGGGGAGGAGATGCTGGAGGGGGCAGTGGGACTCCACTACATCTGGATCAAATGGCAAGATACCTAGACTGGGTAAACCCTAGGTGTTGGTATGATCCTAAGGGAGTGAGGAAGAACTCTTCACCAAAAGTCTGGGATTAGATTTCTCCACTACTAAAGCCAAAAGAGGTTGAGCCAGATCTGATTTTGTTTGAGAATTTAAAGGAAGGTGACAGTTCCTGAGTTTGATTCCCATGGAGCAAATTCATACAGATTCATATATATGAGCATAAAATCATATTAAGAGACGGATGTTAGGAAAGATGTAATATCCAGAAGAAGGGACAACTAAAGTTGGTTTGGGCACTGATGGAAGCAGTGAGACGACAGTTTGGCAGCAACAGGGCTCCTCACTCCCTTGGGATCTTACCAGGGAGCCCGAGGCTTCTCACCCTGCTTTGGTGAGACTCACTTCCTTGGGCTCAGTGACTTTGCAAAGAAATGTACTTCAGTAGTCTGTTGTGTAGGAAATTAAAAGTCAACTTAAGCAACATGTCCCAATTTGCAAAATTTGTTCAAAACAGTTTGCATTTGCCAGACAATTTGTCTTGAACAGTTGCCTTGCCTACGAAAGGCAGCCAGCAGAAGATAACATTGCACCACATCAACACGAGCAAAGGCTATGATCTTATAAACACGTGCCCTAAATACTACACGCAATTCACCCAACCTTGGACTTAGCAGTTGCATGGGTTTGTTTGTTTGTTTGTTTGTTTTGTTTTTGCTAAATTTTATTATTTATTTGCTTGTTTGTTTAATTTATTGAAGTATTGTCAGTTACAATGTGTCAGTTTCTGATGTACAGCATAATGTTTCACTCATACATACATATATTTGTTTTTATATATTTTTTCATTACAGGTTACTATGAGCAATTGCATGTTGATGTAATGATACAGAGTTTTCAGGTAGGAAAAACCCAACAGATCCAAGGTGTGTTTTTTCAAAGTAAACTGGAAGGATGGGTGATATGTTAACATCAGATTAATATATATTATTTATTGCTTTTATTGCTTCAGTAGAACCATCTCCTTACATATTATCTTGGTTTCATGATAGTTGAGAAAAGCACTTGCATATATAAATATGAAACTGCGATTATAATGGGTGTACAATTTTTTAATGAATAGAATTTATCTTTTTAGAGCAATTTCAGGTTCACAGCAGAATTGAGCAGAAGATACAGAGTTTGCACATAGCCCTCCCCCACATATATATACTTAACGGGAGTATAATTATTGTTGGTCTTTAATGATCAATCAGTATCAGTGGATTAAGAGCTTTTGAGATATTTAAGGCTTGTCCCAGTCCAGGATGAAGAGGGACTTGGAAGAATGTTTCAACCTGCTTCGGCTGCCATAACAAAACACGATAGACTGGATGGCTTAAACCACAGAAATGCATCTTTCTGTAGTCCTAGAGGCTGGAAGCCTGAGAGCTGGGTACCAGAGGGGTCCAGTTTTAGTGAGGGGTCCCTTCTGGCTTACATGTGTCTGCCTCCTTGCCTCTCCTCAGTGCTTGTATGTGAAGAAAGAGAACGACTTCTCTCTCCCTTCCACTTCTTATAGGGATACCCACTCCATTAGACCTGGACTCCATCCTTATGACCTCATTTAACCTTAGTTTCCTCCTAAAAGCCCCATCTCTGAACACAGTCATGTTAGGAGTTAGGGTTTTAACATAAGGGGTCACAATTCAGTTCATAGCAAAGAGTGAGCAGTCCTACCCTCATCTCAGCATGGAAATTTCAATTTAGCCACCACGGAACCTATAATGCATGAAGCAATAACAATGGGTAAGAAGGTAGCTCAGAAAGAGGAGGGCTCAAAAAAGTCTTTCTAAACAGGGGAGGGTATAATGCAGTGGTAGAGTGCATGCCTAGCATGCGTGAGATCCTGGGTTCAATTCCCAGTACCTCTGCTAAAAATAAGTAAATAAACTTAATTTAAACATTTAAAAAAAAAAGATCTTTCTAAATTTGAGACTCTCTTGAGACCTTCAAGCCTACGTGCAGATTTTCCAAACCCAGGTATTTTCCAGCTCAATGGATTCCTATTGCTCTAAAGAAAATGTCCAGACTCTTTACCACTGCCTTCTGACCCCCGACTCAATTCCACCTCCCAGCCTCTTCTCTTGCCACCCACTGAGCTTCCTTCAGTCCCAAGGAACTCCCCTTTGTCTTCAGGCCCGTGCCCACGCAGTTCCCTCTACCTGGAAGACTTATCTACCCAGCATCTCACATCTCATCCTCCTCCCTTCAGTTTGTGCCTGCTGGCTCCTCTCATCCTTGAGGTCTCAGGTCAGAGGATGCTTCCTAAGAAAACCCCCACCAGCGCTGGTTATGTGCATTTTGTTTTCCCTGTAGACCGTGGTAGAGAGAACGGCATTGTGAACCCTCAAGTACCCAACACTCGTCTTCATTTGGTGATGGAATATCATCAAATATTCCATCAGGATTCACATTCCCCCAATCATCGCATAAATAATTTAATAGCTGTTTGTATGACTCAAGATACGATGTTCACACTTTGCAAAATAATATTTACATTATTTCACTGAAGTAGTAGGCATATAATATTCATCCATTGCCCATCCCTTACTCTATCGGTTGAACCACCAAGTGTTATCTACCCCTGCACACACACACCCCCGACCCAGGAAGCCCACCTGGGATGCAAACCTCCAGTTCTCTTTCGTGTCTACAGAGCTAACCCCTAACCACAAACTATTACTGACATTGTACCCTCAAAGCTAACTCACCCAAATTTATTGACAGATGGCCCAGATATATCACCAATATGTCATTTTCAGCACAATCTGACCTCATTGTAGGATTCTTCCAGAGCTGGAAGACTAACAATGTGTTTTAAAGGAAGAGAAGGGAAAGGATGCGAGATGCTCCAGTTGGCAGCTCCAGGCTCTGCCAGCACCACCTCTGAAGGCATCTCAGGAACTTTATAAGTCGGAGGAAATGTTCATGCACATGCACCCTGTGAGACATACTGTACCAAAAGCTGGATCTAAGTTTAGGTGGATTCCAAGCTCTTTTCCCTCCCCAAATCCTCTAAAAATAGCGTCTCTGTTTCTTAGGAAATCTGTCTTGCTCCTGAACACAAATATGCTTTGATTTAATTCCAGCAGAAAAAAAGGCATTCCTGACTGAAATAAAAAACAGGGCTCTTAGCAAGGGACATGACTGGGTAAGAGAGTATCTGAATTTGCTTTCCTTGTCTTTTAGAATGTATGTAATGCTCCCTCCCCCCGTTTCTGTATTCTATCTTGAAAACACAGTGGAGAGGGGACTTCGCCTATATATTTGGTGAGTATAGGAGGAGGTGGGTAACAGGCAGCATATCAAGTCCTGCTTTGTAGCACAGAACATGTTGGAGAGAGAAATGCTGAAACACAGAGAGAATAGGGGAGGATTTATATTTCCATTTTGGCAGTTGATCACACTCAGCCTTATTCAGCGAAGCTGCTTCAGTGCTCGTTGCCATGGGAACCAGACATGATTAAGTAGTTTATTGGATGCAGCCTCCATGGACCAATGTTCTAAAGCTGGGTCAGGGTTTCAGCCTCACTTTAGGTGTATTTTCTTCCAATAGGTGTGTTTCTAATTTCACTTCCAATGATCACTCGAAACTGAGATAAAACAGAGATAAAATTCAGGAAGCTAATATTTGTAGAATTTTGGTAATTTTGTGAGAAATAAAATAATTCAGCATGTTTGCCAGAAGAAGGCCATAACTGTAAATTTTACGTGTATGCACGCTGAATTTTGCATCACAGTTGTAAAAGGGATCATCTTGCTTTGTGAGATCGCTACGGCATCCCGGATTTGCAGTCTTTTCTCTTTCCTGACTGTGCTGGTTCAGAAAAACATTCATCATGGTGGTGACGTCCTTGTAACCTTTCCAAGTTCTTCACATTCCTCATTTGTTCCAACCGGACAGTTCTCTGGTGAGAGTCTGGCCAGACAGCTCGTCTCCATAACCACCTAATGAGGTGTAGCAGTACCGCTTTCCTCCTTGTGTTCAGCCCCCTCAGTTACTCACATGACACACACGGATAGGCAGCTGACACTTAGATACTCTGTGTTTGGGCTTCTTTCCAGGAACGCTGTACAGCGGTCAGCGTGTAGAAGTCAGCACACACCGAACAGCAGGCAGATGGGGGCAGAGCCTGCACACCTGGGCTTTGCTGCTCAGAAGCTGAGTGGCTTGTTTCCTTTCCCACGGCTGCTTCAGGGTTACTGAGACGCGCTGCGCAGATTCCTCTTCGGGCCGAAAGGACTTCTTCCCCCAGCTGCTGGGAGTGTTGTCAGCTAACAGCCAGGTCCCTGTCCAGGAATTGCCTTGTCCTGAGAAAAACCGGCTCCCTTCGGGCCATGCTTCCCTCCTGGGCATCCCACAAACAATATCTGGTTCCTGGGGGCAGGGGGTGTGAAAGCCCAGCCCCCTCACGCCCAGCCACCTCGCTCCAGCTCAGACCCCTCTGAAGGGGCACCCAGATCTCATCGTCCAGCTCCTCCTCCTGCTCAACCCTGCTTCTTTCACTTCCTTTCCAAGGGTGCTGCATGCTAGGGCACTTCCTGAGAGATGTGCATGGCCATCTTACAGTCTGCTTCCCTGGGTGAAAATCTGCAACAACTCTGATCTTCCTTTGAGATGTTCCCTCCCCTATTTTTCACAGTGCTGCTTTGGGGTGATTATTATTCCATATCCAGCCTCAGGTTTAAAGCATTTGGAAAAGCCCATTGGTTCCTCCATCCCCCTCCAACCACATGATTCCTGATTTAGGGCAATGAAACAATGGGAAGAGGTCTGATGAAGACTTCTAAAAATGGTCACAGAAGCTGTGGTATATTTATACAATGGAATACTACTCAGCCATAAACAAGAATAAAATAATGCCATTTGCAGCAACATGGATGGACCTGGAGATTGTCATTCTAAGTGAAGTAAACCAGAAAGAGAAAGAAAAATATCATATGATATCACTTATGTGTGGAATCTTAAAAAAATGAACTTATTTATGAAACAGAAACAGACTCACAGACATAAGAAACAAAATTATAGTGACCGGCGGCAGGGGGGAAGGGTGTGGGAAGGGATAAACTGGGAGTTTGAGATTTGCAGATGCTAACTAATATATACAAAACAGAGAAATAACAAGTTCATACAGTATAGCACAGGGAACTATATTCAATATCTTGTAGTAACTTATGGTGAAAAAGAATATGAAAATAAATGTGTGTATTTTCATGTATGACTGAAGCATTATGTTGCACACCAGAAATTGACACAACATTGTAAAATGACTATATTTCAATAAAAATATATATATACCAAAAAAAAAGGACTTCTAATAATGAAGCTTTCCTAATTTTCCAAAGGATCTACCAGAAGAGATATTCTCTGTCATCAGATATGAGCAAGGAAGCACGTGGCCTTGGAGTTAATTCTTAATATGATGAGAAGCTTGCTGAGATTACAGCCAACGTGGGAAAGTGGAGGCAAGAAATAATCCCTAGCTGAGCCACAGGCTCACACTACACCTGCAACAGTTGCATCTGAAGCCAGCCTACGCCTGGATTTCTCAACCTGTGAACCAATAAATCACACTATTGTTTAAGTTAACTGCAAATGCCCCAACTGTAAAATGGCACTGAGGATGTTTGGAGAGTAAATTATCAATGTAGCCAGCGCATTGGATGTACCCCATGGATGTTAGTGATTCATTCAGCTTCCAAAATCCATGGCTGATTTTCATGATGGAAGACAATGCATTTCTTATCAGCATTGGTTCCTCAGAGGTACGAAGGTCTTTACTGAACAACATCTGGGACTCTCCTTCTCCTGTAGTTTGATGTTTGATCCAGAGTGGAGATGTCGAATTTGTAAGCACTGGCAATTTTAAGAACTGAAATCTCATGTGGAAACCATAGATGTGCATATACATAATACTTTTTAAAAATACAGCACTTGCTATGTGTCAGGTCCCATGCTTGGCACTTTCCTTTTAGGTTCTCTGTGCAGGCTTATGCAGTATATGAATTCACTGAAACTTCCCAACAACCCTGGGATGTGCACACTATCATCATCCATTGTACCTTCTGCAAGACCTCTCCAGTGCATTCACAAGGGTACAGAGGTTGGGGGAATTTGATGACTATGACTCTTTATTTTTTCTGAATAATGGATACTTTGAATGCAGCTTTGGGTCACAAGATTTTTTTTTTTTTGAAAAGCAGGAAATAGAATATACATAGCATAAATAGTCTAAAGTAATAACTACACACACAGAGATAGTCAAAGCTTTAGATGTGTAGCTGAGAGCAATTGTTGAGAAATGAAGCAGCTCTTTCATATTGTACATAGTCCTGGAAAAAAAAAAACAATTTGAAAGGGGAAAGGGGAAGGGAAGGCAGATTAAGGAAAGAAATGCATATATAGAAATGTGAGATTTTACATTCATTGGGAAGATATAACTGCAAATTATAGGGTGAGTTAGGAAAATGTTTTACTCCTCCCTTTTGGGTTTAGATTTGCACTGAGAATTAATGTCTGTCGTTGGAGACTCTGTCTGTGTGTTTATGTGTGTAGAGACTTCAGTTCCTGGATGGGCAGCTAAGAAATGAAGAGTTGTATCTGCAACCACACTGGTAGGAAGATGGGAGCTCAAGGTTAGGGCTGAGGGACCTACGTCCATTCTGGACTCTTCAAAGGGACCTGGGATACCAAAACCTCCAAGAACTCATGTGACTCTCATGCCCCTAAGGTGTTGAAATCAGCCTCAGGACCATGTACCACTCAGGGAAGAACACTGACAATCATTTTCTAATTAAGTCCTTTATTGAGACTATAAGAATGTCTTATTCTTCCTCCTACACTGTTGGTGGGAATGTAAATTGGTGCAGCCGCTATGGAGGACAGTATGGAGGTTCCTTAAAAAACTAAAAATAAAGTTACTATATGATCCAACAATCCCACTCCTGCGCATATATCAGGAGAAAAATATAATTCAAAAAGACACATGCGCCCCAATGTTCACAGCAGTACCATTTATGACAGCCAAGTCAAACAACCCAAATGTCCCTCATCAGATGACTGGATAAAGAAGATTTGGTGTCTATATATACAATGAAACACTGCTCAGCCATAAAAAAAAGAATAAAGTAATACCATTTGCAGCAACATGGATGGATCTGGAGATCGTCATTCTAAGAGAAGTAAGCCAGAAAGAGAAAGTAAAATGCCATATGATGTCGCTTATAATTGGAATCTGAAAAAAAGGACAAAATGAACTTATCTACAAAACAGAAACAGACTCACAGATATAGAGAACAAATTTACGGTTACCAAGGTAAAAAGGATGAGAAGGGATAAATTGGGAATTTGAAAATTGCACCTCTTGGGCACAGATGGGAAATGTTAGCTATCTTGATTGTGGTGGTGGTTCCATGAGTGTATACATCTATCAAAATTCACCAAATTGTACATCTGAAATATGTGTGGTTTACTGTACAGGAACCATACCACAATAAAGGATTTTTTTTAAAAAAGATGACCATGTCTTCCCTAAATAAAGCCAGCTTTATTTCAAAAAAAAAAAAAGAATGTTCTACTCTGTTTTATCAACTTCAAGGTAGAAGATTGGTCATAATTTTTTCAAAAAGTGAGGGCACTGGAGGAGGTAATCCCTTCAGTCCATTCCAGCTCTGAAATATTTTGGTTGCGTGTCATGCATTTCCTGAAAGTGGAGATGTTTGGAGGAGGTCGGGCCCACAGGACCCAATTAAAAGGAGAAGGCACCAAGCTCAGGGTGGCCAATTTGGCTGACTCATCGACAGCAGAAATGGGCCCTGTCTGCATTTGTTGAGCAATAAAAGGAGAGCTATGTCTTATAGTTAGTGGTGTCTTATAATTTTTTCCAGGAGTTCAGCAGACACTGTGAATTAGAGATGGAACTGGTATAATTTTATACATAGATGTTAAGCTGTGAGACTTGATGCAGGACTCAGGATAAAGAACTCCCTTGAGAAGCAGCCAAGGAAATGATCTTAACAGATACAGCATGCTTGGCTGGTTTAGGACAGTCTCTTAACCCTATCATCCGATTCGTATAGTTCAAAAACCAAAACAAAAATGCTTCTCTCAATACCTCTTAAAATTTCTGATTGAGTTCTGAGTAGGGACTGGTGTTAAACTGTCAGGAGAAAATATAAAAGGTGTTTAGCTCTGAAATAAGCTTTATTCCTCGTAGGAACAAACACAAAACAACTGGGCACACTTCCTCCTCATAGTTTCCTCGGGAGCAGATGATCCTGGGATCTCTGACCCTTGTGGTATGTGGTGACTTACTCTCTATACGCAAAAATCATTTTAGTTGTCTGAAGAAGATTTTCCAAAACAGGCCTGTTCCCTGAAAAGTAGATTTCTTCCCAGAGAATTTATCTATCCACTCACTGTTTTATGATTTCTTTCTCAAGAGCTTGAAACATTTTTGTTCCCCCTGGGTGACGATTTGAATTCACTTAACAGAATATAGGTCCCTTTGTGAGCTAGAATTTCAGGATCTGTAACTCAACAAAGGTGACTTACAGCTTTTATGAATGTTGGAAAGTAAGAACTTCAGTGGATTAAATTCCACTGAAAACTTCCTGGTGATTTGTAGCCAACATTTAGTGATTTATTAACAAAATAAAAGAGAAGCTGTTTAAGGTATTAGAACAGATTCACTCAAATTCCTGAGTGAATTTTAGCTGAGTAAATGGCAACTTCAATTGCAGAATTATTAGAACTGTTTCTAGCTCAAAGTTTTGCCATAGACATAAAAGTGAGAGATTGCACTTTAAAGGATATAGTTTCTTACTGTTGATATTTTCTATGAATGTAGGAGTTTTAAAGTGCCAAGATCTAGAGTTTCATTTATGTGCTTACACAGAAGAATTTAAGATGAAATCAAACCTTCTTCTCCAGTCCATCAAGACAATGTCTCCCGTGGGACTTTGGTCTTAGAAGAGGGAAAAAAAGAACAACAGTAAACTCCAAGGAGAAACACAGGAAGTGAGACTTGTCGTGAGAAAATTCTTCTAGTCCCTGCATGTTAGGTCGAAGGCAGCTGTGTCATGTGGGTCACAACCACAGCAAAACAGGAACTGTCCAGCTCACCACTTTCCACTGAAGGGTCTCAAGAATGTCCCTGCTTTGGGTTTCTGCTGCTGATTCACCTTATCTATTTTCAGATGTGGGTGCTATAGGGTGGGATTGGTCACATCCAGCAGGACCCCAATCAGGAGAGTAGTTCATTGTTTCTGCCACCTCTGATTTGTTTCAAATCTAACAAGTTCCATAAAAGTCTCCCAATGTCCTCCTTTGTGGAAAAATTGGGCTGGCATCATCACTATGGTAGTAACTGTGATGATGGGAAAGAAAAAGGAGCTTAAAAGAGAATAAAGAAAATAAAGAGACTTACTTCAGGTGGGATGGTGAGGGGAGGCCTCTCCAAGTGGACAATAATTCAGCTAACATCTGAAGGAAGAGAAAGAGCCAGAATCAGAAGAGCATGGGAAGAGCGTCTAGGAAGAAGAAACAGCATATACAAAGGCCCTAAGGCTGCACGGGGCTGGTGTAGTGCGCTAAAGAGAGAGTGGTCTGAAATAAGCTTGGGAAGGTGGGTAAGAGGCAGATCATGTAGCAGCTTAGAAAGCACTGAAAGTTTATACCTAATTCTAAGTGTAGTAGGAATCCACTGAAGAATGTTAAATAGACCATGGCATGAACAAATTTTTATCTTACGATGCACCTACTCTGCATGCACAGAATGGGTTGGATAGGGCAAGGAGATTGGGTGGTAATGGAGGATAGGTTTGAAATGTACTTTGAGGATAAAATCAACAGTACTTCTGATGAACTGAATACGGAGAGTGTGGGGAAGGATGATTCAAGATACGATGAAGTTTCTCACCAGGTGCCTAAATGAGAGACGACACCATTTGTGCGACAGGTAAGGCTTAGGGTGGGGCAACAGTTCGGGAGGTGAGGAATCCAAAACACCAGGAGACACACTGTGATGTCTTTGAAATGACCTAGTGGGAATACCAAGAAGGCAGTTGGATATGGGAATCTTGAGTTCCAGGAAGTGAGATCCATGGTTGGATAGATTAATGTTGACATTGTTGGCATTTGGATGGCATCAAAGCCATGTTATTGGATAAAATTATGCAGACAGAGCTAAGAAAAACAAGAGGAATGCCCAGAAATTCCAATATTTAGAAGATGGAGAGTGGAAAAAGAACTTACACAGATGGCAGTGAAATGGCAGACAAGGAAAAAGTGATATCCCAGAAACCAAGAGGAGAGTATTTCCGGAAACAGTAGGGTGGTCGGACTGGGTCAGCGCTGCTTAGAGATCAGTAAATACAAAAACAGAAAAATGTCCCTCATCTTGGGCAACAAGGAGGTCATTGTTAACCCTGATGAAAGCAGGTTGGATGAAATGGTGGGGGCAAAAGCCAGACCACACGGAATGAGGGAGGGGAAGAAGCAGAGAGACATTTTTCCAAGAAATTTGGCTCTGATGAAAGTAGTTTCAAAACTCTCAACATTGTAAAATGACTATAACTCAATAAAAAAGTAAAAAAAAACAAAAAAACCTGTCTGCTTCCCCTCCATGTTGTGAAAGGACAAAGCTCTAATGTTCTTGTCATATACAATCTGGCTTTCTCTTCCTGTTTTGATTGCAAAATTCTCTTTGGTTCAGTTTTCAATTAGCACTAACTGGAAAATCACCTTCTTTCATCCCAGCATGAAACCTGGACATTATTGTCCCGTAAAGTAATTACTAATTACATTGGCAAAAGTAAATTTCCTGAAACACTATGTCCTTGCTAAATAAAGGTATCATTTAGGCAACCCTGATTTCTTGTTAGAAGCTGAAAATATCTTTCTCTCTTCATAAAACCAATTAATTATTCAGAAATATTCCCCTTATAGTTCAGCCAAGAAATTGGAAATGAACTTTTAAGGGCAGGGGCAGCTTGTCTCCTGTCATTAGTACAGGAATCACTTTGGGAGAGGAAAAATTGATCATTCGTCTCACCTCTGTTTTACCTCTTACCTTTAGCAAGATGTGTCAGGGACTATAACCTTTCTAGACTCTCTAACCTATTCCCAGCTCCGGGACCCAAATTATTACTTGGCTTTTCCTTAAAATGCAACCGGTTCCAACATTACGTACCTCTTTTGTCTCTCCTTCTCTCCTCTCTTTGGCTTAATGGAACTCAGTTTCCAAGATGACCCTCAATGGTCTCCCACCTCCTAGTTTTCATTTCCTTGTATAGTCCCCTCCTTCACTGAACAGGGATGACCTCTGTGACCAATAGGATATTACGGAAGTGACAGAGAACGACTTCCAAGGCTAGGTCACAAAAAACCTTGTGACCTCCACCTTCCTTTCTCTTGGACTGCTTACTCTGGGAGAAGGCAGCCACCGTATCATGAGAACAGGAAAGCAATTCATGGAGAGGTCCTCATGGGGAGGATCTGAAGGTTCCTGCCCATAATGAGAACTATGTGAGTGCACCATCTTGGAAATGAATCTTTCCACTCCAGCCGACTCTTCAGAAGGCTACAGCCCTAGACAACATCTTGCTGTAGCCTCCTGTGAGATCTACAGCCAGAACCACTTATCTGAGCTGCTTCTAAATGACTGACCCAGGGAAACTGATATAAAATGTTTGCTTTATAAAACACCAAGTTTGGGGTTTGTATAGCAATAGACAACTAACACATCACTGAAATTAAATGACTGGGAGGAGCTCCACAGCCTTCCTGAAGAGTTTATATATTCTAAAGAGGATTGTTTTAAACTCAAATCTGTAATTGATCATTTTAGACAACAACAAAAAAAAATGTGCAGTGAAGGATTCAAGGCAGGGAGAAAAGGGAAGAGTTAATTTTTCTGTGCATATGTGTGTTTCAGGAAGCAGCAAAGGGCAGAAGATATTAATATATAGTTAAGTAGGTCCTGATAACCTGCCTACAGAGCAAACCCCTCCTAAACCTGTACTTCTTGTCAGAGCTTCTTTCCTTCCTTCCCTTAAAAAAAAATCTATCTATCTACCTATCTATCTATCTATCTATTTCATTGAAGTAGATCATCACAGTAGATTAGTAATAGCCACTCCTGAGGGAAGCCAGTCACCACATAAGGTGTCTGATTATCCTTAGACCACCACGCTGGGAGGAAGCCCAAGCTAGCTACCTGGAGAAGTACTTTTCTCAGAGAGAGAAGCCTGAGCTCTTCCAGTCTTCCCAGCTAAGATGCCAGACATGTGAGTAGAGAAGACATCTTGGATGTCTACTCGGTCAGCCTTCCAGCCGACTCCAGCCCCCGCTGCCCTCTGACTGCAACCGCATAGGAAACCCTGAGCAAGAACCTCCGAGCTGAGCCCAGTCAGCCAACAGAACTGAGAAAGATAATAAGATGGTTGGTTGAAGCCACTAGATTTTGGAACGGTTTCTTCCGCAGCAAACATCGTTAGAACAATGAAAGAGGAAATCGATCAGAGAACAGTAGGAGTGCCTGTTTATGCTGGTGATCGTTAGTTTGTAATGAAGCCATTTTTCTGGCTGTGTGACTTTCTCCAGCTCAGGCTCTCAGGTGCAGGATCAGAGGGAATGGACAGTAGGACTTATGCAAGATGATGATAATGATAGTGATTTAGTGGCTAAAACAGTAATTTGTTATGATTTTTTAGAGTTCTGGGCCTGAAGTGCTCAGCAGGGCAGTCCTTACTCGGAGTGTCTCCGATGGTGCCAGCCAGAGGGCTTCTTTTTCTACCCAGTCTCTCCAGACGGGCTTCCTCGCAGTTTGGTGGTTTCAGGGCACTCAGATTTCTTAAGTAGTAGTTGGCATCCCTCAGAGCAAGCATTATAAGAGACACCAGCAGAAGCTGCAAGGCTTTGCAAGATTATTATTTTGCCAATGGCATGAAGAGACATCAGACACCCAACGGGTGAAAAATGGGTATGTAATGAGACAACGTTTAATTTAAAAAGGGTAAAAGGAATCCAAGAAATAGAGCTGTGATGCCCAGAGTCTTGTTGTCTAGGGCCAGTGTTGACCAAAGAATTAAGTTATTAAACAGACAAACAAAAAAAAGCTAGTAATTGACCATTAGCATTTTCTCTTCTGAGCTCTTGGCACCTTGTTTCACCCACACTTTCGTGTCTTCCATTGTAGTTACTTAGGCACTTGAGTTTTCCCCAGCTATGAAATGGTGACATCCAGTGAGACAAGGGCCATCTTACACTTATGAGCACCATGGTAGTCCCATGCCATATACTTCAAACAGATCTTCTGTAAAAAGTTTGTGGTGCTGCTAGGTATTTGGTTTTTAAGAAGAAACATCGACAGCCTCTTATTGGTCATATTTTTCTTGATCGTAAAGCAGAGTGCTGGAAGCTTTCAAAACCACCAGAGATATCCTTTCCGTCACTGTCTTTGGTCACTTTGATGACTCTTCTTGATTGGGTATCCTCCTCAATTTGGGGGTAGCTCTTGATTTTGGTGAAGGCTTTAAAAGGCAAATACTTCAGACTCAGATGTTACGTATGCCTTTGAATAATGAAAATGCTTACTCTTCAGGGAGGTAAGGAAGGCAGGATAATTTTTATCCATATGAGCCCTTGGCAGGACCTGTCTGGCGGCAAGATGGTGTCTGATAGGTTAGAGAAGGCAGTTTGGAGCTGAGTGCTTCCAGGCTTATCAAGAGTATGATTTCTACTGAATAGTCAAGAATAAGGAAATTTATTATCAGAACATGCAGGGACATGCTATTAAGACAGTCAGTAGAACCGAACTTTATTCTCTTGGCTTGTACCACCCACTATTTTGAGACTGTTCTACTTGGAGAGCCAAGTGTGAGGCATTGTCTGCTGTTTCTGCAGAATCAGTCTCAGTGTTTGCAGGTAAGTCACAAACTCCACAACCACTCCCAAACAATTAAAACAGGCTTAAACCCATCCTGTCTGGTAAGTAGCTGCAACTTCACAAAACAAAGGTGAGAAAAGTAAATCTAGACTCAGCCCAAGATTTCGTCCCATGACTGCGTTGACTGAGCGTAAAGTGGGCCGGGTTTTTAATCTCACTAAATATCCAGAAACTCACAAAAGATTTAGAGCAGAAACAATCGAATGTCCACTAAAGCCTAAGGACTTAGGGCTAGGGAAATCTGGCTTTCATTTCACTAAAAAGGTAAAGGACAAAAGTTATTTTCCTCATACTTTGAAAAAAAGGTTTTAGATGACTCAATATCTTGAAAACAAAATCAGTGGTAATTCTATAATCTCAGATAAAATAAGTGTGTAGGATATTTTGTGAATCAATCATTCAACTCAGAAAACTTTTTTGTCATTTAAATAAGACTTTAAAGAGGGAACAATATGTCTCTTCCATATGTATTTTGTTAGTAGCTTTCAATCCTTTTGTTATTAAAAAAAGTTGACACTCTGAAATTAAAACAGGTAGATTTTTATGGTCTAGGGAAGGAAATACAATTTTTCCTCTGTGATTCTAGTTCTTGGCTAAGATACCTTCTGTAATAAAAGACAGAGTAACAGGCGAAAAATGGATTTAATTTAATTTTGTACATATAGGGGAGCCCCAGAGATATAAGACCCTCTGACAGTCAGGCTATTGAGGTTCATAGTCTGAGCTAAAGAGAAAGAAATAGTAGGGGAGGGTATAGCTCAGTGGTAGAGTGCGTGCCTAGCATGCAAAAGGTTCTGGGTTCAATCCCTAGCACCTCTTCCAAAAGTAACATATAAATATATAACCCTACTTACATTCCCCTTTAAAATAGAAAGAAAGAAGTAGGGATCTGGGACTTCAAAGGGGAAAAATTCACAGAAATATGGGAAGTGCAAATGTTTGGTAAACTGCCATGCCATGTGGTTAAGTCAAAAAATCAAGTTAAACTTTTTTCTTCCAGTTTTATTGAGATATAATTGGCATACAGTGCTGTGTAAGTTTAAGGTGGACAGCATAATGTTTTGTCTTACATACATCATGAAATGATTAACATAACTTCAGTGAATATCCATCATTTCATATAGATACAAAACTAAAGAATAGAAAAAATTTTTTTCCTTGTGACGAGAACTCTTAGAATTCACTCTCAACAACTTCCATATATAACATACAGCAGTGTTAATTATATTTATCATGATGGGTCCCTAGTATTTATTTATCTTATAACTGCAAGTTTGTACCTTTGACTGCCTTCATCCGGTTCCCACTTCTCCCACCCCTTATTTCTGGTAACCGCAAATCAGGTAACCGCAGATCTATGAGTTTGTTTGTTTTTGAGGTAAAATTGACCTATAACATTATGTTAGTTCTTGTTACACAACACAATAATTTGGTATTTCTATCTGATCGGCACTGTAAGTCTATTCATGTCTGTAACCGTACAAAGATATTACAGTTATTAATTATATTCCTCACATTGTATGTTTCATACCTGTGACTCATTTATTTTGCAACTTGAATTTTGTACCCTTAATCTCCCTCACCTATTTCTTTCCTCTCCGCACACCCGTTCCCTCTGGTAACCACCTGTTTGTTCTCTGTATCTATGACTCTGTCTCTGTTTTATGTTTGTTCATTTGTTTTGTGTTTTAGATTCCACATGTAACTGAAATCATACATTATTTGTCTTTGTCTGTCTTACTTACCTCACTCAGCATAACACCCTGCTGCCACAAATGGCAAAATCTCATTCTTTTTCATGTCTGAGTAATATTCCACTATTTCTATCTATCTATCTATCTATCTATCTATCTATCTATCTATCTATCTATCTATCTACCTACCTACCTACCTATCACATTTTTTAAATCCATTCATCTGTTGATGGGCACTTAGGTTGCTTCCATACCTTGGCTATTGTGAATAATGCTGCAATGAATATAGGGGTGCATATATCTTTTCTAATTTTCATGTTCTTCAGATAAATACCCAGGATTGGAATTCCTGGATTATTATGGTTGTTTCATTTTTAATTTCTTGAGGAATCTCCATACTACTTTCCATAGTGGCTGCACTAATTTACATTCCAACCAACAGTGCCTAAGGGTACATTTTTTCTACACCCTTGCAAACACTTGTTATCTCTTGTCTTTTTTGATAATAGCCATTCTGACAGGTATGAGGTGATATCTCAGTGTGGCTTTGATTTCCCTGATAATTAGTGATATTGAGTATCTTACCATATGCCCATTGGCCATCTATATGTCTTCTTTGGGAAAAAAATCTATTCATATCCTCTGCCCATTTTTTTCATCAGGTTAGTTATTTTTTTTCAATATTAGTTTGTATAAGTTCTTATATATTTTAAATATTAACCACGAATCAGATATAGTTTGCAAATATCTTCTTCCATTCAGCAGGCAGCCTTTTCAGTTTGTTCATTTCCTTCGCTATGCAAAAGCCGTTTGCCTTCACGGAGTCCCATTTGCTTATTTTTGCTTTTGTTTCTCTTGCCTGAGGAGACATATCAAAAACTATCATTAAGATCCATGTCAAGAGTGTACTGCTTATGGCTTCTCCTAGAAGTTTTATGGTTTCAGGTCTTACATTTAAATCTTTACTCCATTTTGAATTTATTTTTTGTGTACAGTGTGAGAGATTAGCCCAGTTTGATTCTTTTGCATGTAGCTATCCAGTTTTCCCAACACCATTTATTGAAAAGACTCTCTTTCACCCCTGCTAGTGCCAGCTCACTGGTGGGTAATACTGGTCTTTGGGCTAGTGCCAGCCCACACGTGGGTGGAGCTGGGTCCCAGGGTCTCTGACCATAAGGTGCTGGGTGTTTAGGCATTGGTATCAGCCCAGTGGTGGTGGGGCAGGGTCCTAACAGCTGGCTGTGGAGTCCCGGTGAGGTCCCAAGGAGAGTGTCAGAGGACTGGTGTGTGGGGTGGGGTCCTGGGTCTTCTGGTGGACAGGGCTAGGTTCCAGGGTGGCTGTGGTCTCAGAGGGTCTTAAGGCAGATGGCCTGCTGGTGGTTAGTGCTGTGTCCCTGTCTGGCTAGCTACTTGCCCTGGTAATGACAGGCTGGTAGGTGTGGCTGGGTCCTAGAACTAATAACCTAGAGAGAGGACCCCACAATGGTACTTGCTAGCACCAGTATCCTTGTGGTAGGAAAAGTTCGCTGCTGCCAGTGTCCGTGGCCCCAGTGTGAGTCCCAGTTGCCTCCTGCCTCTCCAGGAAGCTCTCCAAGGTCAGGAGGTGGGTCTGACCCAGGTCCTTTCAAATTACTGCTCTGCCCTGGGTTCAAGAGTGTGTGAGATTTTGTGTATCCCTTAAAGATGGTGTCTCTATTTCCCACGGCCCTCTGGCTCTCCCAAAAGTACTGGCCTTCAGAGCCAAATGTTCTGGGGGCTCGTCTTCCCTGTGTTAAGACCCCAAGTCCTGATGTGGGGCCTGGACCCCTCACTCCTTGAGGAAAACCTCTGAGATTATAAGTATCCCATTTATGGGTCACCCACCCACATGGGTCTTGACCTTATCATGTCTCTACCCCTCTTATTTATCTCATTGTAGTTCTGAAACAGAGCAGAACCCTGTAGGCTCTCCCTGATTCGTCTTTTCTGTGCCTTCATTTCTTGTTTGCAGGAAATAGGCTCCCTTCAGCCTCCTTGACTTTCCCTGAGTTCCAAAGTGCAGACTGAAATAGTTGCTAATCAGGAGGGAGGGAAGGGAGTGCAGAGACCAGGGAGGAACAGTCAAGAAACAATAATGCAGACTTTGGGCAAGATCCTGGTTCCTCCTCAAGGGGTATACACATAACAATATCTCTGGTGGGAGTACATGGAAACTGGCAAATACTACAAATCAGAATTTTTTTTTTTTTGGAGAGCCAACTGTTACACATTTACTATCAAACCACTGACTTAAACATTCTTTATCTGCCATTGGATCAATTAGCTAAGCCAGGGAGACTGGCCTCAGCACAGAGCTGGCCACTGAGTATGCACTTTTATAGATAGGTGCAGTTTCCAAGTGACAATGAAATGTGAGCCCCATGGTCAGTACAAGGGAGGCCTGAGTTAACTCTAAGCCTGGTGAAAATCTATATGACAGGAGACACTGGGGGGAAAGAAGCTGATGTGGAATTCACTAGAGAAAGAAACTGAACCTCCTACTCAGCAGAGCCTGCGGGTGCTGTGTGTGTGTGAACCTCACGGACTTCCGTGTGCGTTAGGTCAGCGCTCATCAGACTTTTAGAAGTTCTGGTCCACCAATATGAATTTTTAAAAAATTCTGGGTCTAGACATAGGATTACTAGCTTTTAATTTTTCTAAATTTGATATTATAAAATTGAACAAACCCCTGTCATTTTTCTATTTTGATGTATATTTTAACCTTTAAAATGTAGATAAAATGGCATTTACCACAGGATATCTTTTTATGAGATAAACTCGGCTTCATGGAGAACTAATGACATTTCCTTTACATGTCTCACTCTTCTGTGGCTGGTAAGCATGTCTTCGGAATCACGACCCATTTCACATGGACTTCGGGGAAATCACTCCTCTGCGGATAGTTGTGATGGTTTAGAGCACAGGAAGAGAAAGTCTCTCAAGGGCACAGAAACAAAGAAGGGAATGAGGGACTTAATGAAAGGGACGCAGTGGAGATCACACTGTCTGTCTTTCAGAGTCTGTTCTCTCTGCTTCCCTCTTTACGTGTGTTCTGCCTGCCTCTTCCGCTTCACATTGCCTTCCCCTGTTGACTCATCTTGGACTTGGCCTGGTTACTTACAAACTCCTGGCCTGAATACACAGCGTTCACTGAGGATATCCTTCTCAGTATCTGTTATGGGATAAAATATGCCCCACAGAAAGATATGGTCAAGTCCAAGCCCCATATTTCTGAACAGGACCTTATTTGGAAATAGAGGCTGTCAAGTTAAGATGAGGTCACTGGGGTGGGTTAATCCAGTATGACTGATGTCCTTAGAAGAGGAGAAGAAACAGAGATGGATACACATACAGGGAAGACACACAGGGGAAATGCCACATGATGATGGAGGCAGAGATTGGAGTAATGCATCTACGAGTCAAAAAATGCCACGGGTAGCTGGCAACACCAGAAGCCAAGAGAAAGGCATGGAACGGATTCTCTCCTAGTGTCTTTAGAGAAAGCATCACTCTGCTGGCACTTTAATTTTGCACTTCTGACCTCCAGAACTGTGACAGAATAAATTTCTGTTGTTTTAAGTCACTACGTTTGTGGTACTTTGTCACAGGAGTCCTAAGAAACATGTAATACCGTAGCCAAAGTTGCTGAGAGAAGCTAATTAGCTTTCCTCATGGCCTAATCCTGGTCCAGCCAGAGGCCAGCCTAGCTTTGCTTCTAGACTTGGGTAACTATGAGTGGGTAACTTTGACCTACATGTCTAATACAGTAAAGCTGGCAGGACCCACTCCAGAAAGGCCAGGGAGTGTGGCCAGTGGCTTGATAACACAGAAGGGAAAGCAAGATTCAGCTTTGGTACCTTCTTGGGTTTGAAGCTTGGGTTTCGGGAGGTCACAGTGAACTCACAATGAACAGAAAGTCTCCCATTTCTTCAGCCATAATGAAGGGTTTTTCTCATTTTACCATGGGGGAAAAGGAAGTTTTCTGGGGTAAAACACCAGAAATAATGTTGACCAATACTGTCTTATTTTGACAAAATATCTTAACTTCTCCATGCTGGCCATTCTTGCAAAATATGGTTCCACAGAGAAGAAACACTGGTTAATGGCCTAGCTACTCCAAGACACAAGTATGCCAAACAAAATGGGCTATTCATAAAACTATTAATCTGGGCTCTTTATGGCAGTAATAGGCAGGTCAGAGATTTAAAACAAATGAACAAACAAACAAAAAAACCCACATCAACACCCAAAGATGTATCTGGTGTACTGTGTTTCCCTAATCAGATTGAAACAGTTGAAATGGGAAAAATCTTTTTTCTGGGGCTCTTTTGCCATTCTTAGAATTCCTTCACATTGCAGCTGGAAAAATAGGCCTCATGGAGTACAGATCCAAGTTATGAATCATTCCCCCTACATAAATAAACAAAACCTGAATTTGAGCCAGACCAGTAAATCCATTATCTTTTAATCTGGGAGCTGAGGTGTACTGGTAAAATTCCAGCAACCGGTTCTCCTGGGGGAAAGGCCCAAATCTGCAATGTTTGCTGGTTTCTGACTCCCATGATGGCTAATTTCAAGTCACCGAACTGAAAACCGTGAACTTGAGGTTGGGAGGAGATGTGCACCACCCACTTGCAGCTAGCTCCTGCACACAATTCCCTGGGAGTTTGTTTAACAATGCTTGACATCTGCAGAGAACTTAAAAATGTTTTTCTTTGTACCAGGTGTTTCACGTAAGAACTCCTTCACAGTTGACATTCTTTTAAAATTCTTACACTTGATGAGGTAGATACTATCTTAGTTTTATAGGCCATAAAGTTCAAAGCCTAAGAGAATGAGTGGTTTGTAGAAAGCCAGGTAGCAGAGCTGAACTAGGCAAGTTATTTAATCTCAATGGCTTTTGTTTCCTTTTCTACAGTGTGGGTTAAATATAATAGTACCTCATATGTGGTTGGGAGGATTTACTAAGATAATGCATGTAAAATTCTTAGCACATTGACTGATATGCATTCTCTATTTCAAATGCAATAAATATCCAATGTAGAATATTAAAAAGTACCAGTATGCAAAAAAAAGAGGAGAATTTAAAATATATTCTAACTGCTAATAATCTCGGTGTAGAATTCCAGTTCTGGCTTAAGATGATTTATGAAGGGCAGTCCGAGCATACAAAATTCTTTTTCAGTGATAAAGCATTTGAGAAGTCGTTGAGTGCAATTCTGTTTGGATCATGATGGAAGCCTAGGTTGCATAGCAATGTATGCAAATTACTTTTAAAAATAAATTAGAGCAGGAATAATAATGTCACTGTCACTTGAGTGTGCTATGATGTTCTCTCTGGAGTGGGAGTCCTAAGAAAGAAGATGAAGCCAAGGTCGAGGGCATTTAATAATTATGGATGGGATGCCCATGGGGGCACGTGGTGGCTGTAAATTATACCCCTCAAGAATTCTGCACAAAAGATGGCGGAGAGAACTGAGTTGGACAAATTCACAGTTAGGGAGAGCTAATGTGTTTCTTCCAAGCCGAGTCATTGGTTAATAGCTCCCTGGAGCACGATGCTGAAAAGGACAGTGGAGCCTCTCCTCTGGGGGTGGGGGGTTGGAGGCTGGGTGCTATTTCCAGTAGATGGCAGTTTATCTGATTTGACTGAGGATTTTCAGTGGAAACAAGAAGTGATACTTTTTTTGGTTCTGAAAATTTCACCATTTTTTGTTCAAAAAAAAAAAAGCCTTGTTTTATTTTTGTTTTCCTTATTACCGTAATTTGTTACCATAACTGAGTATTTAGGAGGTGGGCTTGTAGCTTAGTTTGCGTGTACAGGAAAAGTCTTTTCTGTTGTTCTCAGGCATGATTTAAAATGAACACATATGCACATAGAATGTTTCAAAAACTGAGAAAAACACAGAAAAGCAACAACTTCTCATATTTCCACTACCTTTTTGTGCATTCCTTCAACCTTCTAAAAATGGTATACCAACATATATCTCTATAAATACATATCAACAAATACTTTTTTTAAAAAAAGTCATGCAATATACTCTACCGCTTGCTGTTTTGTTTAACAATAGATTGTAGACATCTTTTCAAGTGAGTACATAAGGAGTAACCAAATTCTTTTAGTGACTGTGTATTTCTTGTGTAAATAAATGAGCTTCAGTTACGTAACCATTGCCAAATACCTGATTGAGGGATATTTATGTTTTTAAACAATGATGTTACATTGTTAAATCATAATGGTACGTTGTTTAAATTTGTGTGCGTGTGTGTGAATTTGTGTGCATGGGTGGCAATTTCAAGCTATGCAACTTGAATATTCTTGGTATATCTTTATGTACCTACATTAATATTTCTGTAAATATACATTCCAAGAAGTTGAAAGCTATATACACAAATTTTTCATAGTTATTAATGTTCCAGACTTTTCATTTCCTCACATCTTCCAAACCTGGCTGGGTTACAAATTCTTACTTTTATCATTGATAAATTTCTGTGGTTTCTCCTTGGATTCTTGGAAACCTGGCAGGCTAAAGGCCACAAAACTAGAGATATGGTAGTGCTGATTGCTCTGTTAGCTGCTAGGAAAGTTTTAGATCTGGAGTCAGAGAAGACTATTCCAGGGTTAGGGCAGGAAGAGACTCATGCCCTCAGATCAAAGGACTGTACACAGTGTGCGGCTGCAGTGGCAGTTTGGTGGCAAAGCAAGATGGCAGATCCCTTCATTTCAGCTCAAGGTAGCATCCTTTGTACTAGAATCAGGGTAAGGAGGGTTTGCATCTCTAAGAGTAGTTTGGTGCTCATCTCTGTGCCAAATTTAAATAGTCCTGTGAGATTAAAGATTTGTGATTTTGAAATCCCTCCATACTCTAGAGATTAGATACTCCTTTGGGCGGCTGAGCCTAATCACAAGAAAGCGTGGGCTTTTATTTCTTCAGGCAACAGACTTTATCAAGTCCATTTGATAGGCATTGTTCTAGACACTTCAAAACAGAATAAGATTTACATAAATTCAAGGAGTTTACAAATTAGTTGGGGTGGGTGGGGAGACTAAAAACCAGAAAATACCTTCCATAAAGTTCAGTACAGATGTGGTTGATATTTGCCTATGCAAATTGCAAATTCACCCACATAAATTTTTGCCACCTCCACCCCCCCCCCCAAAAAAAAGAAAAGAAAGAAAGAAAGCAAGCAGGAGGAAAGGAGAGTCTTGTACCTAAGACTTCCAAGATAAGGTGCAGTTCACTTGATTGCTTCTTGGAGCTAATTTTACAGTGGTCAAGTGGGTGGGTGTGAAGGAGGATTAATAAATGGCCGCATTTAGGCTAACAGATGGCTTATTCTTATGCTCGCCCTTAAAATGGTCAACTGACCTAAATGACCAGTTGCTACTCACAGTTCCAGGCCTATTGTTAAAACTGAAGCTATTGATCTTACTGTTTCTACTTTATTCCAGTAATTCAAAGTAATAATCAAGCTTGGTCTCTGGGTCCTTCTCCAAGGAGAAGGTCACAGAACTGTAACCTTACAAAATAGCCTGAATTACCAAGAAGACCACACCTTGAGTGCTTACGAGATAAAGAGATCTAATCTGCTGGCTTCTATAGAATTGGTCGTCTGGAGGCATCATGCCACCATGCTAAGTCATCTGATAAGAAAATGATTCTGTTGCTTCTTATCAATGCTTTATTGTTTGAGTTCTGGCTATATAACCATGCCACCGCAACTCCAAGGCAGGGTCACTGTTTTGAAGGAACTAGGCCGCTGTGAGTCCCCTTTGTCTGGCAAAGCAATAAAACTGCCTCTTTTCTTCTTCTTTTTCTTCCAAGACCTTGTCTCTGGGTTATTTGGCTCGTCACAGATGGGGGGCTGATCTTTTGGCAACAGGTGGGGCAGTGGAAAAAGGATCTTCTGGAGTAGATCTTCTCAAACTGTGTTCATATGACTCCCTAGAAGCCTTGTTAAAATGCAGATTCTGATTCAGCAGGTTGAGGATGCCGAGATCAAGACTCAGCAGTTCTAACATCCTCTCAAGGAATGCCAGCACTGCCGGTTCCATGACCACACTTTGAATGGCCAAGTTCTAGGCTGAAGTAGCCCTAAATCCTTTAATATGACTGGGAAGGAAGGGGATGGTTTGTGTCAAAGATAAAGTTTTAGAAGTAGGTAGGATCTGGCTAATTATGAAGAGCCATTGGGATATTAAAAAGAGATGAATCAGGGGAGGTCGTGAAATATATTACAGCTCAGCAGACTAAGGGAATAAATCTCCTAAACTTTCCCCTTCTTCATCTTCTCCCCCTACCCTGCTCTTCCCCCTCATCAACATCATCATGTGTTTAAGCCATAAAAGCGGAGAATTACCTGGAGCAAGCAAAGGGGATGCCTTCTGAAACAGTAGATTCATAATATAGTTTATGACATGAACTTGTTGGTTAGAACACTGACAACATACATCAATAGTATTTGAAAAGATATCCTTGAGGGAATCTTGGTTTGGCATACAGTTGGCTGTTATCTGTGTGTTCTGCATCTATGAATTCAACCGCTTGTAAATCAAAAATACCTGAAAAAAAAAAAAGTCCATCAAGTTCCAAAACGCAAAACTTGAATTTGTCCCATGCTGGCAACTATTTACATAGTATTTTCATTATATTTACAATTATTTAGGTAGCACAATGTGTTAGATATTATAAGTAATCTGGAGATGATTTAAAGTATAAGGGAGGATGTGTCTAGGTTAAATGCAAATACTACACCATTTTATATAAAGAACTTGAACATCCAAGGGTTTTAGTATCCATGAAAGGGGCGTGTCCTGAAACCAATCTCCCACAGACACCAAGGGATGCCTGTACTGAGGAATGAGCACTATTTTGAAGACGAAAGGAGATTTCTGACTGTTACAGAATTCTTAGGTTTCTGAATTTCTTAAGATTTGCGAGATGAGTTTTGATCTCCTACAAAAGGAATTTTGCCTGTTTGCCTTACTTACACAGTGGGTGCCTGCTTTGGCCAGACTTCTGTGATTTGAATCATGAACCGATGACTTGACAATGGCTCCTCTGGACTGGGATCTGGGACTTTAAAAAAATAATAATCATTGATTTTTTTTTTTGTTTTTAATGAATAATACATTTTATTTTGATATTGATAGACTTAATCATTGATTTTAATGACAAGTTTTATCAGACTCTGATACCATTTTCCTGAAGAAATTTTTTGTAATAAACTCCCTACCTGGAACTTCTCTCCCCAAACCCAGTAAAATAAACAGCTCTAAACCAATTACTTAGTTGAATTTACCAATGCTCATTTCTATAGTTGGCTGGGTAATAAAATAACTTAGGAGACAATTTTCATTTCTGATGGGCTTTGGTTGATGACACACACTATAACTGAGTCCTCTTACCATGAATCTCAGATATAATATTTGCATTAAATAAAGGCTACTTATTCAGATTTTTTAAAAAAATGCCTGGTGTTTAATTAAACCTGAGGAACAAAAAGATGGCTTCAGAAGTCATTATTGGTAACCAGACAAGGTGATGGTACAAGGGGACGCCATGCTATGGAACCCAAAGCAGTAAGTCCCTGCTTCTCCAACCGGTACACGTAAGCATTGTTTATTATTAAATATTGAAATCTGGATTAACAAATTACTTCATATTTTTCCTGAAATTTACAGTGATTTCTATAAGCATGTTTATACCTGCTGTGTGCCAGGAACTATGCTGGGATCAATAATACATACTCATTGCCCTTGCAGGCCTGCTTATAGGAAGGCAAAATAGAGATGTAGCAGATAAAAGCAATAAAGTGTTAGTTCTCACCCTTGTTTTCATTTTATAGGTAAAATAACAAAGGTATGGTGTGAGCCAGCAAGTCAAGAGTGGAATGGAGAGCAGAATCGAATCGTTGCCTCTCATCTCTCCAACTAAATCATTCACATAATAAATGCGCCAGCAGCGCCAAGAACTTCTGCCTTCCTGACTCCAGTCCCAGCTCGTTCTGGCCTGCTGCCAGCCTGGAGTGAGCAGCTGGGTTTTCCAGCCTGGTGTGTGGTAGCAGTGCTGTTTGTGTTCTTCAGTTCAGAGTAAGGCTATGTGAAAACAGCAGCTCATTCTGTGGACAGTCATCCATATTTTCACTAAAATGATAAAGTGACAGTCAGTCAATTGTGGAACAATTTGAGCAGTGAAGGGAATTCTGTTGGGGGATCCATTTTAACACAGAAGGCACAGGAGTGAGAGGTTTTATTCGGAGAGACAAAAAATAATAAGAAGTGGGACAGGCTGAACACAAAATATTCAGTGTTCTATAATAAAACTTTTTTTGGATATTCAAAATTGAAATATAGTTGATGTGCAATATCATATTAGTTCAGGGGTACTACGTAGTGAGCTGACATTTGCATACATCATGAAATGATCACCGCAATAAATCTAGTAACCATCACCCTGGTACAAAGTTATTACAATATAATTGATCATATTCTTTATGCTGTACTTTACATCCTGATGGCTTATTTATATTATAACTAGAAGTTTGTACCTCTTAAGTCCCTTCCAACCCCCACCCCCCACCTCCCTCCTGTCTGGCACCTACCCATTTGTTCTCTATATCTATGAGTCTTTTTGTTTTCTTTGTTTTTTTTCTTAGTTTTTTGATTCCACATATGAGATCATACTTGTCTTTTTCTGACTGACTCCTTTCACTTAGCATAATACCCTCTAGGCCCATTCATGTTGTCACAAATGGCAAGATTTCTCTCTCTCTGTCTTTTTTAATGGCTGAGTAATATTCTGCTGGTATATATACATATATACCATTATCATCTTTATCCATTCCTCTTTTGATGAACACTTAGGTTGCTTCCATATCTTGGCTATTGGAAATAATGCTGCAATGAACATAGGAGTGCATATGTATTTTTGAATTAGTATTTTTGTTTTCTTCAGGTAAATACCTAGAGGTGAAGTTGGCGGATCATGTTGCAGTTCTAGTTTTTATTTTTTGAGGAACTTCCATATTGTTTTTCATAGTGGCCACACCAATTTACATTTCCACCAACAGTGCACAAGGGTTTCCTTTCTTTCATATCCTCACCAACACTTGTCACCTCTTGTCCTTTTGATAATAGCCATTCTGACAAGTGTGAGATGGTATCTCATTGTGGTTTTGGTCTGCATTTCCCTGATGGTTAGTGATGTTGCACATCTTCTCCTGTGTCTGTTGGCCATCTGTATGTCTTCTTAGGAAAAATATTTATTCAGTTCCTCTGTCCATTATTTAATCAGATTTTTTTTGATGTTGAATTGTATGAGCTCTTTGTGTACTTTAGATATTGACTCCTTTCCTGATGTATCATTTGCAAATATCTTTCCCCATTCAGTAGGCTGCCGTTTTGTTTCCTTGATAGTTTCCTTCACCTACAAAACAGCTTGTTAAGCTTTGATGAGTCCTGTTTATTTTTGTTTTTGTTTCCCTTGCCTGAGGAGATAGATCAAAAAATATATATATATTGCTAAGGCATATGTCAACGAGGTACTACCTATGTTTCCTTCTAGCAGTTTTATGGTTTCAATCTGATATAACTTTTGCTACTTAGTTTTACAAAGTATTAACTCCTAAAGATTCTAAGGGCAGAAGACTTCCAGAGTTGCAATTATGTTAAGTTGTTACACATGTAATTTTTCTCTAGCGACTGCTTCATAATATCCAGTTACACAAATACGCTGATTGTTTGCAAACAGTATCTCGCTACTCAGGATATTTCTGTAGAATGTTACACTAGCTAAACATGAAAATTTGAACTAATCCTTGAATGGAGATGGTGGTCCACAAATGACTTATTTATACATGAAAAGTTACTTTAGTCGAAGTTGAATGGAAGTCTTTCCCAATCATTTATGAAAAAAATGGTTATTCTACTGTCCCTTTTTGTGGAGGGGACTGTATATAATTGATAAATATTTCTACATTTTTCTTCCATTAAATAAAAAAATTTTTTGAAGCTCTCCATTTTAAATTACATGCATTTAAAATATGGGTAAGGAAATCTGACGGGTGTATAACCATATCCTATCTATCTAAAAAATTAACTTAATTGCCACAATTCTGTGAGTTAGGGTGTATATTACCTTATTTCATTCATTCTGCCGTCCCCCTTTACAAATTTAACCTCTGAATGCAGCAACGTGGATGGACCTAGAGATTATCATACTAAATCAGACAGAGAAAGACAAATATCATATGATATCACTTACATGTGGAATCTAGAAAAATGACACAAACTTATTTACAAAACAGAAACAGACTCACAGACATAGAAAAAAAAAACTTATTTTACCAACAGGGATGGGGTAGTATAGGGATAAATGAGAAGTTTGGGATGTCAGATACAAACTACTATATATAAAAGAGATAAACAGCAAGGTCCTACTGTATAGCACAGGGAACTATATGTATTACCTTGTAATAGCCTATAATGAAAAAGAATATGAAAAGGAATATATATATATATATTTGAATCACTTTGCTGCACACCAGAAACTAACACATTGTAAGTCAACTATACTTCAATTTAAAAAATAATAATAATAACCTCTAAAATCACCGATGGCCAGACAGCAGCCCTGACATACCTGTCACCCCTGGACACACTTGAATGTGGTTGTTTTTCCTGAAGACTATTAGAAGATGGAGTACAAATCTTGACTATTATCTGTAGACCTTTGTTGATAACTTCTCTTACTATCAAATACAGCAGTGGCATCAAAACTTGCCCAGTGGATATCAGTGCTTGGATCCTAGGGATAATATTTGCACATTAAAAAAATGCACTTAAAAAATGCTGTATCACTATGTTATTGAATAATATTGTTTAGAAAACAAGGGCATTACAGTATTATTTATGGTTGAGCTATAAATATGAAGAAGTTTGAGAACTATGTAAATAATTTATTTCACAAATTATAGGCTTGCAAAATTAGACCTGGTAAAATAATGGCCACAAAAGAAAATTCACAGTCTTGGGAGCTATATTTGGTTTAAAAAAATTGATAAACATAAACTTTTTCTTTTTGCTGTAAAATGCATATAAAAATTGAATCCAATAAATATAATTTCAGTAAGATAAAAATGGAACAAACTAGCAACAGCTTGACTGTACCTTCTGAAAAATTTAAGTAAGAGAGTAAATGGGTTTAATAGTTTCCCCAGAAATAAAAACTCAAATTCATCAATAGTAGTAAAAATGTTTTTTCTGCAAAGATTTATATTCAATTACAGATAGTGTTACATAAGTTTGTGTGCCCGAGGCACCATGAGGTGCCTCTGACATCGAAATGTCAGAGTTTGGAGCAGAGAAAGGTTTACCGCAGGGCCAAGCAAGGAGAACGGGTGGCTTGTGCTCAAAAAAACCTTAACTCGCTGATGGTTTAGGGGGAAAAGTTTTTATAGGCAAGATTTGGGATGAGAGGATTGGTTGGTGGTGAGGTAACAGGGTGGTGTTCCAGGAATCTTGTGCTCAGCCAGAAGTAGCTGCACCTGGGTGGGCGCCTCAGTTCCTACAGAAGAACTCAAAGATATTGTTATGTGTATCCCTTGAGGAGGAACCAGGACCCTGCCCTAAGGCTGCATTATTGTTTCATGACTATTCCTCCCTTGTCTCTGCACTCCCTTCCTTCTCTGAGGGAACTGTTTGAATCTGCCCTCTGGAATTCAGGGAAGGTCAAAGGGGACATGGAAAGGATTTATACAAGGGAGGAACCCACAGGGTCCTGCTGGTTCAATAATAATGGGTAAGATTCAAGTTCAAGTCTGGGACTTACATCTAGAAGTTTTTCCATCAGTGCCACTACTACTTTTAAGAAAAGGTATCAAGTGGATCACACAGTGCTAACTTCAGACAAATGACGTAATATGTTTCATTATTTAATAAAGTAAAATTATGTTAAATATTTTATAAAATTTAGTACATATAAAGCACTTCTGGAATTAATGAGATAAGACCCAGGGTAATATCATTAGCCATTTTTTTTTGAAAAATTGTAACATTCCACAGAAGCAGACGGAGGAAGAAATGCATTGATTAGATTCTACTCCAAAATCTCAAACAGAACTGGGTATATATGATGTAATCTAAAATATGCTGCATTATTAAAAAGTTTTTAGGCAAGGATCTGAAAAGTGGTAGCTCTAGGAATACCTTCTTCCCCTGTGTGGATCCCAATTTCTCCCTTATTTTTCAGATTATTTTATGTTGCTGGCTTGTTTAATATCTTCTAGAAATTCCTCAATTTGGAGCCCACTGATGGCAACTTTCAAATATGCATAATTCCTCTCTTCAATAGAATTTAGGGAAGGAGCATGGATTCGATCCATTAACTTGAACGATAAACATCAGGCAAATAATAGTTTGATTAAATGGTGATTATAGGAAAATAAAGATCTACTATAAATATTTAAAGGACGCAAATTTTACGTAAGAAAGAAATTCATCATTGAAGTATGACTAACAGCAGAGGAATGAAATCAACTCCAAGCTATTGGGAAATGTACAGCAGCTGACTCTAGCAAATACTGGTACATAATTAGGAGGAAATTTTAATCCTTTAAGAAATTTGGGGCTAAAACGAGTGCCATCAAGAAACCATTTCATTCTGTGCCTCACACAAACCAGGCACTTATTAATTATTTATTAACAGACTGGAAAACATTGTGAGAAATGCCCTGGGATCTAATCCAAGCTCAATTATCAAATTCGATTTATAAAACTAGAAGCTATTGAAAAGCTAGAGCTCATGGAATCCAAACACCTTTTCAATAGGCCCATTCCAACCAACTTGCAACTTGAGCTACCTCTTATTATAAGAGTCCTTCAAAATCTCCTAAAAACGTGTTTTTTAAAAAAATTTTCAGTATCTCACTTGACTTAAATGACATCTGTTAACGATTTTCTATTATGGGTTAACCAGCGGTTAACCTTGATGTTGGAAAGGTAGTAATTTAAGTTAGGTGAGTAGCAAATGCTGATTAATTTTTCTGGGACCGTCAAAGGAGAGCGTTTTTCGCTTTTTCTTCTTGGTAGAGAAGATTTTTTTCAGAAAATAAAGGGTTACAACTTTTGCAGAAAGGGTCTCTATAGCTTCCGGAAAAGTTCCTTCAAACTTCAATTTACACACAAATAACCTCTCCTTAAGTGCAATTTTATTTTTTATATATATTTTTATTAAAGTAAGGTCAATTACAATGTGTCAATTTCTGGTGTACAGCACAATGTCCCAATCGCATTTATGCGCTTTTAATAGGCAGCTCTGAGACGGGCCCGAGGGACCAATTCTGACAGCTTCCAGATGATGCTGCTGGTCCGAACACCAAGCCTTGCGTAGCGAAGGTACACATTCTCACCCATCTTAGGTCACCTAATTCTCGTTAACGCTTAAGATTTTATCCAAGGGGGCTTCTTATTTTATAATGAAAGGTAGTTTCCAGAGAACGTCAGGCCTGCTCATTTTCCTCGCTTTCCAATGGGTGGGGGGGAAAATGCAATTCAGAGTCGCAGCTCCACCTTCCACCTTCGGTTGTCGCAAGACGGCTTTGGGGACTGAGGTACGCATCCTCGACCTGAGGCCAGGTCTCCTCGGCGCCGCCGTCCGCCGTGGCTCCGGGCCAATGGAAAAAGCCGACGCCGGGGACCCCGGGGGAAGCCCAGCCGAGCCGCCCCCCGCCGCCGACGTGGGGCCCTTTCCAGGAACGAGCGGGCCCGCCCCTCGCGCGCGGCCGCCCATTGGTCAGGACGGCGCCGAACGTGACGTCAGGCCCCGCCCCGCCGCCCTCCGGCCCCGCCCCGCGGGGTGGCCCGGCGGTTTGGTCTGGAGCAGCTGAAACCGGTTTGAGCGGAGCCGCTTCCTGCAGCTCGGCGCCGCAGCGGGCCACCTGGGGGAGCGCTGGAGAGGCGCGGGCCGCGGGCTCCCGGCACCTCGGCCCGCGGCACTCGCTCTTGGGCGCGGCGGAGGCGGCGGCGGCGGCGCGAAGCCGCGGACCCGGCAGGTGAGGCGGGAGGCCGGGCGGCTCCGGCTCTCGGCACGGGGGCCGCGGCGGTCGCTCACGTGGCGCCGAGCTGTCAGGGCTGCGAGGCCGGGGGCGCGCCGGGGCGGGGGGGGGTTCGCCGGGCCCCGGGGGTCGAGGCGTGGGCAGGGACCCCCAGCCCGGGCGGGGACTGCCCGACGGGGAAACCGCGGCCTGGACTTCTGCTCCGGTAAGCCGATGGGTAGCACCTATTTATCCTGTTTATTGTTCGCTGCCACGATTCCGCTGGGCTGGCTGCCTGGTGCTCAGTTCCCCTCCGGAAATTTTGTGAAGTGTTGTCGATATACCATAATGCAGAGGGCATAGCACCGCCACGAGTGTTCAGAGAACCGAGTTAAGGAACGGAGAAACAGATGCAGCTGGAGTCGTCTGTGTGCCCCTTAACTCACAGCGTGCCCCTCGCCGACCACCGCTCTGCGGCTTTATCCTTAAGTGATTAATAGTGTTATGACAACTGCTTATTTTCTGAAATTGCTTAACTAGGTAGTTTAGGACATGCTAGTATAATTGAGTTATTGCAAGAAACCAAGGTGCCTTACTCCTTTAGGAAAAGGTTCCAGGAAGAGACATCAGTGTCCTTGATACAATTTTAAGACAGCTGCCCCTTCTCTTAAAAGCTGTACTTTTTCCAGGGCTCTTCAAATTGCTTTGATGATTTCTGGGAGAAAGCGTCCATCAGTTAGGTGCTTCATCAGCCCCCCCTCACCCCACTGCTCCGTTATAAAGAAAATCGGACATAAATTCAGTCATGAATTGTAGAGAAATCTTTCTCCTTGAGGCAGCTGTCCAGACTGATGTAACACAGAGAAGAACTGATAGAACCAAGCGGGATGTTCGGACTTGATGTCTCTTCATACTCATACTCATACTCATACTGTTGCCCTTCCTATTTCTGCCCAATTCTTACCCACTACGTTACCCCTTCTTGTTTCTCCGTCTTGCTACATTTCTGACAGTTGTGACTTAGCTAAGTAGTAAACGCAAGCTATCACTCCTTTTTGCAACTCCTAACATTCTGGATACGAATAACACAAGATAAATAAAACAAAACAGGTAAAACTGGATGTGGCTCAGTCAGTTCTCAACTAGGAAGAACCAATATTCGTCCTAGACAAAATAAGACAGAAAAGTTGGACTCAGAAATAATGACCACAAAAGAAATCCCAGTGGCAGGGTGAGTAAAATTTGATATGTACAAAAAGTAAGTAGACGAATCCAATCTTTGTGTATAACTGAATCAGGAAAAAATATGAAATATGTATGAAAATAATAAAGTAAAATGAAATGAAAAGATTTTGGAAAAATTTTACGGCATTGTTTAGAAAGATGATCAAAGACTTAATGAAATCTCCAGAAGTGCTTTCTCAATAAAAATCCATTCATGTCTTCATAGATTTGATTAAAATATTGGCTCAAAGTATACTGGGATCAAAGTAGCAGGGGCATGATGATCCTCTTACCCAGATGAACAGAAATTAACCCAGAAAAATCTAGGTATTTTGTATACTCCTTTCTTAAAGCCAGTTGTGTGGATCAAAGCTGCTGGAGCCTCGGAAAGAGCAGAGAATTGGAAACAGCATTTTCTCTGAAAAAACTTTGAAGGAAAACAGTGAAATATGTTCTTTGTGGCCAGAAAAACACATTTTAGCTAAAAATGACTTCAGTTTAGCTCTAAACTAAATGTTTCTGTACCTTTGCTTAAATCTCCTTTTTGTTCCCCAAGCTGGCAAACCAGTAAAGGAATGTGTTGGGGTAGTTTATTTGACAAAAAAAGAATAAAGTAAAATTTATTTTGCCAGGTAATAAAAACTCTGATACTTTTAAAATGTAAATTACAATGTCATCTTGCTAATCACTGGAGTCTTTAAAAAAGCATTAACGTAGTGTTAAGTACTACTCAAAGTCTCAATGCTGCTTAATACTTATCTGCAAAAAAGCATAAAATGGATATGATGTTTAAAAACAAAACCAAAAACCTGTCTCAGGAAGCTTAGTGTCTACGTGAGGCTATAGGTAAATTGGTTAAATTACTTGCAGTCAGTTCATGTTTGTAAAAATGACTAGCATTTTTCATCACTCTTGTTTTATGTATATCTAGAAGACTCCCCCACCTAAGTTGAGTTTTTTTGTTGTTTTGGGGGTTTTTTTTTGGCTTATTCGGAAGGAGAGGAAGTGGTGGTGGTTGTGTAAATTTTTCGTTCCACAGCACTGTTTTACTTTAGCGGTAGCAGGATGCCAAAATTGTTTGCTTCAGTCCTGCACCAGAATTTTGGCCTCTGTCCATGATCAAGTAAACTGCTGCAGCTCCAACGAGTCTTATTTGGTGTGGTATTAAGTTTAGGGGATGGGGCAAATGGAAATGAACAGATTATATGACTTTCAGCAATGGTGGAAGATGATGCTTTGTTGACATCTGGGGAAGTTTTTGGGGGGATATTTTCCTGCTTGAGTATGTAGCTTTGTATAGTGTATATACTGCAGCTATTTCCAGCCAAGTTACTGTAGCCACTCATACTAGCAACCTTAAGAATGAGAGGCTCAGTTTTAATCATCCATTGATTTCCTTTTCATTAAATTAAATTTACATGTTTCCCATTTAATGCAGTAGATATTTAGAGATAATTTTATACCAGTTGTTGGTTTTGATACATAGGAATAATTACATATGACTTCCCTAAAGTTGGTTAAAATAGTTACTTACAATTGATCAAAAACTGAGTACCAACTTTGTAACTATGTAGATGGGATTGTCCTTAGTTAACTGTGGCAGTAAACACTGGGTGAAAGTACAAGTTACACTTTGAGGTGGATTATTCAGCCGTTTGCTGGATGATGGGGCTTTTTGCTGTCTTGAAATTCAGTAATTTAAAAGCCAAGCTTTTTTTTGTTTTTTTGCTAACCTTAAGGTTTCTTGGTATGTTATAAGTTAATTAAATGATTACACTGCTTCAATGAATCATTTTATTTACTTTACTTAGAAAGATATATTTGTACTCTTAGGGTTATACTCAGATTCATATCACGTGTCATGTTAAAAGACAACTATTAAGATATTTGGGTAATGATAGGTTAATGAGAGGGTAACAATCTAGAGCTATTTTTAGATTTAGGAACATGCTTTGGCAATGCTAGAACTGGATGTATATGCTTCAAATAGATCGTGTTTACTCTTAGACACAGAAAGTAGATTAAGGTACCTAATTTGATCAAGGACAGGTTTTTCTCCAGTGTGTAGTCTTGGGTTTTCTAACTGAAATGGTAGAGTTGCCAAATAGGGACTTATTTATCCAAGTGACATGAAGCCATATTGACTGGTGGTCTTGCTGAGTATAGGCATTCAGTACTTACATTTTATAATTGGTGTAAGTGGAATGATACATGGTTTAGAGCTAACGTTGAGCCTGGACTCTTGATTCTCACCGCAGCTCCCTGTGATATTAGATATTAGAGGTGAGATTTCTCATTCTTAGCTATATCGGTATTTGGAGCTGGACAATTACTTGTGGAGACCTGTTCTGTGCATTGCATGGTGCTGAGCAGCACTCCTTGCCTCTGCCCACTAGGTGGCAACCAGAAATGTCTCCTGACCTTGTCAAATATCCCTTGGAGGGCAAAATTCCCTCCAGTGACAACTGCTGCTATAGCTCTATCTACCTTGACTCAGAAGTGTGGTTAACCGTGGATGCCAGTGAACCTTAAGTGCCCATTGCAGAGTTGTGTGTGTGGGTCACAGGGAGGGGAAGGGAGCATAGGGAAATGAGAGCTAAATAGCTCGGAAAAGTAATTCAGGATTTTTTTTTAATAAAGTAATGTGTAAATACAAATAAACAAAATTTAAGTTGATGAATTAATGGAAATGACATTAAGGACATGATTGGAATTCTTTTAGGAACGTTGGTGGATTAGGGTGCAGAAGTTTGGGGGGGAATTGGAGAAGTTACATACAATATGATGTGACCTTGTGTGAAGTATATCTTTTTTATATTTAAAGTCTATAAATTACATGAGAATTGACATACATTAAAAAAATTTTTTAAATTTCCTATCTTCTCTCAGGTACTTAAATTAAGGGATACTAAACAGAATGGTTAGGCTGGGAAACATAGTGAAGAAAGGAAAAATAAGCTAGAGAGAAAATGTGGATAAGCGGTAGAGGACATCACAGGTTTAGGGGTTACTGTGTAAGTAATGGAAGTGATTCCAAGCCAGGGACTTGAGGAAGAGTATTCTAATTGACAAAAAATGTATTGTAGGAAAGCGATTGGGAAGCCAGAATGTAAAGTAGATTAGAGTTTTGAATGACGTTTAAACTTTAGGGGAAAACAAGGCATGTATGTAAGATCAATTAGAATCTACTGGATTTGATAATAGTTTGCAGAGTTGAGACTCTAAATTCAAGTCTACAGAACTAGCATAATGATGGTCCTGTGGTTGACAGAGAAAACCTGAGGAGTGATTTGCGTGGGGAGAGTTGTCTCTTTTTAAATTTTTTTGTTTTTTTTTTTGATGGGGGGTGATTAGACTTTTTTTTTAATGGGGTACTGGGGATTGAACCTAGGACCTCAGAACTAACAGTAAGCATGCACTCTACCACTGAGCCATACCCCCCCCCTCCTTTTTTAAAAAAAGCTCATGTACGCTTTAGAAGCAGATTCTCAATGTTGCAGAACATAGCTAGTTTGTTTCAGTAGGTGGTACTTAAGTTCTTTGGTTGTTTCCTTGTTATTAAGATTGGAACCTTCTTAAAGTAGAAATCCCCTGGAGCCAAGCTTTTATCCATCGCTAGTTGGGTTTTGTTTGTTTTCCTCCACTATAAACTTGAGCCTGGTCAGGAAAGATAGGTTGAGTTCAGAACAGCTGCTTATCAAAAGAGAAAGTATGTGACAAGGTAGTCTTGTATTCTTGAAAAAAATAAGTTTGGAGACAGTTGATTTGCAGTTTTTCTGGTCCATACATTCTTAAAGAATCGGTTTGTAACACTAGGCCCTAAAACTTGCTAGGTACTTCCTACATCATTCAGGCTCTCTATATAAGGTCTCTGAAATCCTTTGATCAGAGTTGAGATTCATTTTTGTTTCTGTGCTTTTTAACTTGTTTCTTGGTGGCAGCTATCTAGAGCTGATGTTTTCATATACTAACAATGATGTCTTCTTTTTTTCCCTAGCACGACATCCTGAAGTAAATCCATCAGAATGACACCTTCTCAGGTTACCTTTGAAATAAGAGGAACTCTTTTACCAGGTATTGTAAAACTTTACTTTAAAACATTTTTTAATTAAATGAGCATTTTTCTTATCTAGATTATCTTAAATACGGAGTTGTTACTAGAGTGGGCCTAATTTTTAGATGCAAATATTTTTAGGGCATGCCTGATATCAGAAATGTGCTCGGAACATAGTAAACTCAAGGAAAAAAAAAATACCTTCCCAAATAATGTATCTTATTCTCATGTTTTTCAAGAAAGCATGAATTTAATTTTGCACAGGACAGGGATGGTTGAGCTATGATTTTTAAGTAGTAGGAAAATGAGGGAAATATTTCTAGTGTGAGAAGTTGGTGAAATATTTAGCTAAGTTTCTTCCCTACTTGTAAAGCTGTACCAGATTACCTTGGCTAAGCTTCATTGTATTTATTGTATTTGTTAAGCTTCATTGCATTTCTTGCTGTTAAAGCAGTGTGAAATGATGTGAGTGTCAGACAGCATGG
Source organism: Vicugna pacos (assembly GCF_048564905.1). Lineage (NCBI taxonomy): Eukaryota > Metazoa > Chordata > Mammalia > Artiodactyla > Camelidae > Vicugna > Vicugna pacos. The sequence goes on from NC_133005.1 coordinate 19,852,192, forward strand.
CGAAGCAGTGTCACACCTGGGTTTGATACTTCCTTGTTTAGTATACTCTGGCGATACTGGCCATTTCCTCAAATCTGTTGTATTCCTTCCCTTCTTTGGGGCATTCTTAAATTATTTCCTTTGCCTAGATCTGTTCCCTTCCCCTGCCTTCCTGACTCTCCTTACCCCAACCTCCCACATTCAACTAGGTTAAGGTCTCTGTGAAATTCAAGGTTCCAGGACTTTTTGTAGTATTTCTTACTGATTTTATGGAATTATTTGAGTAATTTTGCTTGTGGATAGATGGTAATTAGCTCTATGAAAAACATTTTTTCTGGTTTCTGGACTTTGATTCGTGCTGAATTCCTGTACCAAGCATAGTGTCTGGCTCAGAGCAGAGGTAAATATATTTTCAAGGAATGAATGAATGATTCATTCTGTATATCCAGCATCTTTGTTCTAGCAGCCATCACAGCAGTTGACAGTGTGTGTTTGTCCAAGTTCAGATTCTTAGCCAAGGTAATCTGGTACAGCTTCCCTCTGGGCAAGATTCTGCAGATCAAAGATGGATAGTTAGTTGATGGAGTTGGCTCCCTGGGGTCAAGTGCTCGCCTCTTGTACAGTGTGTAGCCTCCTCTGTGGAGAGAAGACCTCAGAAATCTATCATACTTTCATACATAGGCAGTTAAAGCTAGAAGGAGCTGGCCGTGTCAGGCAGATGGACTGACCACAGAATTAGCCTCAGAATGGTCTGCTTGACAAGGTGGAACTCTTGTTCTCAAGG